>NC_140527.1:2603968-3071468 GCF_057382185.1 Mchenga conophoros
GCTGTGGTGACACAGCCCACGCACTGGGCAGCTGCTGCTGAGGACGGGGTTGTAGGATGGTGCGGAGGTAATCAGAGATCAAGGGAGGTAGCGCCTCCCATAACCAGGGAAACACAGTGACGGTCACCCGCAATGGGTGGAGTAACTCCTCCATTATCCTCCTCCCCAGAACGTTACATCCACTTGCAGCATATCGCTTCCACTGTCTGAATAATCTCTGTCACGAGCTGCTGTGGCAGACCGTTTGGGGAGTGTATGGAGGACCCAGGTGTGAACACAGACAGGGAGACGGAATTAACAAAAGGCGAGCCTTTATTATGGCTGATACAGGGACAACATAAAGCAGCAAGGGCAGTGACGAAACTAAACGAGAACCTACACTGGGAAAACTGAAAACTAAGAAAATGACTTAACTATGACAAAACTAGGAGGACTGGCAATGACTGTGAACAGGACCTGAGTGCATGACAAAACTATGAAATACATGAATCACTTACAGGAACATGAACTGCACAACAATCCTGAAACCACTTAACCTGACATCACATGAGGGATGTAACACAGACGACGCAACGCAGACTGAATGAGACACAGAGACTAAATACCCACAGGGATGATCAGGGGAAGTGGAAACACAAGGAGAACAGCTGACACACATGAACCTAATAACAGGACAGGGGAAATGAAACTAAATACAATGAACAAAGAACACCAGGGCCCTGTTTCAGGAAGCCGGTTTGGAAAACTCAGAGTGAAAAACGACACTCACGGTTGAGTAACCCCGAACTGTCCAACTCGGAATATTCCGTTCCAGAAAGGCTGATAACAATTAGTTCAATCAAGGCGGAGTTGCTTTAACCCCAAGTGAAGCGCGCGGACGAGGATACATAAAGCCCTGATAAGCGGAGCACAGATTAAGCGAGTCACCATGGAGACGGAGGGAAAGAAGGCGCGGGCGACGTATTTCACAGCGCTCGAGGCGGAAATTCTGATGGCAGCATATGCCGACAGCATGCACATCATGCAGAAAAAAAGCAACACAGCCGCAGCTGCAAAGGAAAGGGAGCATGCATGGCAAAACATAGCCGACAGAGTCAATGCGTGAGTGGTAATGTAAACATTGATCTAGGGATTCCCACCCATTTAACACGTTATTTCATTATATGTTACCCCATTTGTCCTGTGCTACATATTAATATGTGATGTGATGTGAGCGCAGGTGCAACCCAACAGGCCCCAAACGTACCTGGCAGCAAGTAAAAATGAAATACAAGAACATAGTCCAAACAGGTGAGGTGTAATTGTATCATGAGCCATAGTGCTTGGTCTGTGTGTCCTATGTAGATCAATTGCAGTTAGAGGCCACAGTAATTTCCCCTCTGTAAGCACTTATTGAAACTATCTGAGCACATTACAAGTACATACTTGCTTACTCTGTATGCTCAAATGTGTGCTGTCACAGCCAACAGAAAAAAAGCGGAGGCCCGGAAAACAGGTGGGGGTCCTCCACCACCACCACTCACAGAGGCTGAGCAGTTGGCCCTCAGCCAAAACAGTGGGCGCCCTGTGGCTGAAGGCATCTCTGCGGGGACATCCTCTGAGTCAATAACCCCGCAAGACACAAGTGCCTACATAAGGGGTAAATCCAAAACAATACATGGCGTGCACACATCCATTCTGCACAGTCACCATGACCAAAATGAACTATGTCGCAGTGCAGTTACTGTCCTACTGACAGAGAATGACAGTCATCAAACAGTTAGGTGAATAGACAACACTGAGACACTTGGGAACTGTTAACGTGCTGCACGGGTGAGGGCCCAGGGAGAGACTCACACACACCGAGCTGCAGTGGTACGTCTTTATTATGTGCATAGCGGTGTCCGTTAATTTTGCATACGTGTGTGTGTGTTAACCCCCCACAGGGTGAGCTCCCTGTTCCCAGAGACAGAGCGAGTAGTACATTCCGTACCCTCCCCAATGAGTGTAACATATGAACATATACCTCAATGCAACATAGAGCTCATAAAGGCGTTCCCACCCTGACACCTACTGATTTTGCCTTCCCTCAGTGTCGGTTGTCTCCGAGAGCATACTGACAATGAGGTGTATGGTGATTGGTATGTCTGGTAATTGCCATTTGCGCCCACATAAGTCATGAGTGACCTGTATGAACCCCATATTCCCCCAGTTGACGGTGATGGTGTACTGCATCTGGTGCAGCCCCCTGTTGAGCCAGACCGACATGCAGTTGTGAGTACTCGTAATACTCCACAGACTACATGTGTCAACAGTGGAACAGCAATGTTGTTAAATGTCTCCACCACAGGCACATGATGACGACACAGTGACAGCTGCTACAGAGGAGGCCGCATCGGTGCCACACTATGAGGTATACAGTGTACAGTGGAAAATATAACAACTGACTACAATGTGGCACTATGATGACACCATGGACCTACTATGTCCCCGGCAGAGTGATGCTGCAAATGAGGAGGAAGAGGGTCCAGCCACTCCTACAACGAAGCTTTCCGCAGTGGGTTGTCCAGCACACATTCACAACCAACCTAAGTAGGCATGTACTATGGATGCCAATGCTATGTCCTTTGTTGCAATAGCTCCCTGTGAAGCAGCTGTATAGAACATATCTGGCCAGGAGGATAAGGAAGTGTGATATGGAAATGGTGCACCTCCAGCTGCAGATCCAGAAGTCGAAGCTGGAGATTGTACTGCTGGAACAACAGTTAAGGGTGGGTGGAGTGATCATAGATGGACGAATCATGTCAGTGTTCGTACAACATACTAATATTCGCATTTATTCATTGTGCACAGGACATACAGGGTGAGCAATAAAACAAGTTGACCACAGTATCTGTGTATTTGTCTCGTGACATGTTGGGTTGCCGGGTCACAGGAAATGGTTGTGGCATATGGTGTCTCTGACTGCTCGCCCATCCTGTACGTTCGTGGGTGGGTCAGGATGTTCATCATGTGGATCACTGCTGTCGTCTGGTTCAGCTGGACACTGTTCACCTCTAATCGTGGCAATGTTGTGTAGGATCACACATGCCACAATGATGTCACATGCCCTTTCTGGGGTGACTCTGAGTCCACGAAGGCACTGGAACCGGGCCTTGAGCATTCCGATGGTCATCTCAACTCTGGCCCGTGTCCTGCAATGGGCCAGATTATAACGCTGCTGTGGGCCCGGTACAGGGTCAGGGTAAGGGGTGAGCAAATAGGGTAGACATGGGTACCCCCTATCACCGAGCAGGTGGCCAGTGAACTCTCCTAGGACAGAAGAATACATGTCAGTGCAAACGTCCTTGTGGCAATTGGTCTCTGTATATTTCACAGTTACTTCGACCCACCATGTCCAAATCTGTTGCTCAGTGTACATTCTCGGAAGATCCGTGAGTCATGGACAGAGCCTGGCCACTTGGCTTCCACATTTGTGATGATGTTGGCAGCATCACATATGATCTACACAGTGCAGAGTACACATATTAGCATCCGTTACCATGATGCCATCACTTGTTGGTGTGAAATGCTACAGGGAATTATGTACCTGTACATTGATGCTGTGGAAAGACTTCCTGTTCACAAAGTCTCCTTCATTTGCTGAGGGTGCAATGATTGGGATGTGGGTGCCATCTATACAGCCAATCACGCCTGGGAACCCTGTAAATTTATGTACCATTTAAGTAGTAGTTCAAGTATCACCACATCATACATTACGTTTAGGTCCTCCTGATACCTGCAATTTTGTGGAATCCCTCTTTGATGAATCTTGTGGGTCTGTGACCGGGGAACACCACAAACGAGTACAGGAGACGTTTCAGTGCAACTGTAACATTCCTGACTGCCCGACAGACGGTAGCCTTGGAAACGTGCTCAACGTCACCGATATTGTACAGGAAGCTCCCGTTTGCAAAGAAACGGAGTGCGGTACAAAGAATATGTAATGGACTGAGCGCATGTCCGCGATGTGTCACATGCGTAATATATGGCCTGAGGATGTTATCCAAATAACTTATTGATTGTGCTGAGAAACGGTAACGTTCGCACAGGAAATCATCAGGTAATGATAAGATGTCCAGACGCGCTCGAATCACTCTCTCCCGGCGGAGAGCTCTGCGGAGAATTTGGGCTTCGATATCTACCGGCTCTTCAAGGAAGGGACACGCCATGTCTGAGACTTCCTACTGTCAGGTTTCCGACAAAGGGGCGGAGACAGTCAGGGTTAGTTGTGGTAAACCTGCTAGGGGGCAGGTTAGCTTCACGGCGTGTGTCGTCATAGTGACTCACTCAGGCTGCAGCTGAACTCGCTTTGTGAAACCGAAAACCCAGAGTTTTCGTTAACTCAGGGTATACTTACTCAGTTTTTCCACTAAACCGGCTTCCTGAAACAGGGCCCAGACTCCTTCAAAATAAAACAGGAAACATGGAGACATAGACATGACATGAACTTGACAACTAGGACCACACAAACATGTAACATGACAGGTAGACGCATGGACCAGGGAGACTTAGTACAGGGGGAGTTGACAAAAAGAACTAAGAAACAAAGGACTAAACTGCAACCTAGAAATTAACTAGATGAGCTAAACTAGAACACAAATGAATACCAGAGATACATAAAAACTCAAACACTGGGTCACATGACCAAGTAGCGTGACACAGACGGCATCTGAGACTGAAGGGCTTAAAAAACAAAAAATGTCTTTAAAGGCTTCTTCTCCTTGAACGCCACAGAACCAACTGTTTGAACTTTGCAAAAGAGCACCAAACACGGGACACTGGAAGGAGGAAGACGGTTCTCTTCTCTGATGAGAGAAAAATTAACCTTAATGGTCCTGATGGTTTCCAACGTTACTGGCATGACAAACAGATCCCACCTGAGATGTTTTCTACGCCCCACAGTGGAGGGAGCACCATAATGGTCTGGGGTGCTTTTTTCTTCAGTGAAACAATGGAGCTGCAGGAGGTGGGACTAATAAAGGTTATCTTATCTAATCTTGAAACAGCCTATTTCAGTTTAAGCATTGTTTTCAATAAATTGCATGCTCAAATATAAATAAATTAATAAATTAATAAATTAATAAATAAATATAAATATTTATAAATAAATATAAATTAAAATATGAAAACAAAAAGAAAATGCACATTCTCTATATTTCACATCTTAACTGCACTACTGTTATAATTCTGTATAAATAATCATTCTGTACAATACGACAATTTTAATTCTACAACTGTTTATAACTTGCATAGTTCACATTTCTGTATAGTTTTTTTATTTCATGTTTCTGTATAGTTTTCATATTTATATCCTGTTCACAGCCTGTACATACTTATAGTTATAGCATATTCATAACATTCCTTCATAACGTGTACATTATAACTTACCCATAATAGACCCATATTTTGTACCCTCGTACCTATAACAGACCCATTTCTGTAATATATTTATGTGTCTATATTATTGCTAATATGTATTTTGTAATATATCTATTTCATGGCTAAAGCACTTCTGGATGGATGCAAACTGCATTTCGTTGCCTTGTACTTGCGACATGTGTAATGACAATAAAGTTGAATTCTATTCTATTCTATTCTATATGGACCTGCATGAATAAACTTTCTGAATCCTTTATCATCTGCAACTGAAAATAGTTGTGGGTGATTACTATACCTTTCTAATGTGATGTTGTTGTCCCTGGCTCTCTTTCTCTCCCTCCCTCTCTGTTCCTGTGCTACTGCGAGTGTAACTACCGCCCCTCCCCTCTCTGCTCAGCGCAAAGCACAAGGCTCGCGTGCAGTGAAGCGGGGAAAAAGTGCGAGAGAGAGAGAAAGAAAAAAAACCCACGGCTCACGTCGTTCACTTCAAAGAGTTGGCTCTAAGAGCCGTTTCGTTCGCGACCAGCACATCACTATACCTCTGGTTTGCACAGGAAATATAAATTAGTCAGGTGTAACACATGATGAAGGGGTGGCTGTTGCTCAGGAGGTAGAGCAGGTCATTTATTAATGGGTGGTGGTTTGAGCCCCGTCTGCTCCAGTCTGCACACCAAATATCCTTAGAAGATGCTAACCCCAAGTTTCTCTCTGATGCATTCATCAGTATGAATTAAAGACTCAGATATCTTCTAAGACGGTTGTTGTGTCAATGCAAAACACACAAGCGACTCTGATAGGGAGTAAAATTCATTTTGGGTCATTTCAAACACATTGTATGGTAAATGGGCTTTTATTTTTGCTCAATGAGCACTGCAACCTCTTTGAGTTTCATCTTGCTTCTGAAAAAGAAAGATGGTGATCAATTGCCAACATGAATGAGTAGACAAGTGAGTACTGCTGACAGAAACTTCAAATACAAGAACAGACAGTCACACAGGTACCACCTTCAGTTAGCATCAAGGCCTTTACTGCTGCTGTTTCTCCCCTTAATGTTTGAATAGGACTGCTGTGACAACAGTGTGGTCCTCTCCATGCTTAGCAGTGTCAGTGTTGTTGTCTGATTGTCTGTGTAGAGGTAAATATGTCCATGTTAATACCTCTGTCAGCATTGTTTTTGCTGCTTCATTGTCATTCTGGGGAGAGGTAAGTGCTTTTAATTGTGCAGCAGCATCCAACACTCCTCTCTTACTTTGTCTTATTCTGCTTTTCTCTCATTTGTTTCCCCCTTTGTCCTGATCCCCCCTCTCTCTCTCTCTGTCTCTCTGTCTCTCTCTGTCAGCATCTTCCTAGCTTTCTTCATTTACAGTCTTCTACACACTCCCTCTTTTTCAAATTCCATTTCAGTGTCTTGCTTTGGCAGGACATGCTGAGCTAGTGCCAAGGCAATAATGAGAACTGTCAAGCAGCAACAAATGATCAGGTGCGAGAGACGCACGGAGAAAGAAAGAGAGATGAAGAGAGAGCTGTGGATATGAAGTACTGGCAGTGCTGTGACTACTGACAGTTCACTCACGCATACATGGACACACAAGTAGGCTCGCATACAGCTATCTGCATTGGCTTTGCGGAGTTACACTGACGCATCTTTTACAGCTGACACACGCACATGGATACTTTTACAATAAAGTGGTTTTTCCCCTTTGTGTGAAAGGTGCAAACATAAATTTACCATATGTCTATATTTATATATATCTATATATATCTATATATATCTATATCTATATAACAAAACAACACCCAGCACGCCCCTGCAGGCGGTTTATCCTTCAAGCTCGGGTCCTCTACCAGAGGCCTGGGAGCTTGAGGGTCCTGCGCAGTATCTTAGCTGTTCCCAGGACTGCGCTCTTCTGGACAGAGATCTCCGATGTTGTTCCCGGGATCTGCTGGAGCCACTCGCCTAGCTTGGGAGTCACCGCACCTAGTGCTCCAATTACCACGGGGACCACCGTTACCTTCACCCTCCACATCCTCTCGAGCTCTTCTCTGAGCCCTTGGTATTTCTCCAGCTTCTCGTGTTCCTTCTTCCTGATATTGCTGTCATTCGGAACCGCTACATCGATCACTACGGCCGTCTTCTTCTGTTTGTCTACCACCACTATGTCCGGTTGGTTAGCCACCACCATTTTGTCCGTCTGTATCTGGAAGTCCCACAGGATCTTAGCTCGGTCATTCTCCACCACCCTTGGGGGCATCTCCCATTTTGACCTCGGGACTTCCAGGTTATACTCGGCACAGATGTTCCTGTACACTATGCCGGCCACTTGGTTATGGCGTTCCATGTATGCCTTGCCTGCTAGCATCTTGCACCCTGCTGTTATGTGCTGGATTGTCTCTGGGGCATCTTTACACAGCCTGCACCTGGGGTCTTGCCAGGTGCAGGCTATATATATATATATACATATATATATATATATATATATATATATATATATATATATATACATTTGTCCAACAACCTGTCCCTTGTCTAACTAACTCAATTTTTTCAGTTTTTTCCTACTTTTCTAACACATCAGCTTTGGGGACAAAATGTTCACTCCCTAAAATACCAACAGGTGCAACAGTGAAGAGATAATCATTGTTATGCTTGATCGAATCAGTTCAAATTAAACTGACAGTTTACTATAGCAACAATACAACTGTACTGTGGTGTTGAAAGGCAGTGTGTCATTTACAGACCAAGAGTGTACACATATGAGATGTAGAAAACAATGTGTCAGCAATAGATACATGTGTGTATGAATGTGAGTGAATATGTAGAACAATGCATAACGATTTCCTAACAGTCCTTAAAGTCCTTATGTGAGTGTAAAACATGAACAGTTGGTTACAGATGGAGCTGAGTTGTGTTTGTATTTGTTTCCTGCATATGACTGTGGCAGATATTTTACCAGACTAAGGATCGCCACACATTAGCTGAGCACTTTATACTTTGATTACCGTATCACTGTCAGGAGATTTTTTTAAAGACCTTTGCATGTGAACTGCTCTATCCATCCATCCATCCATCCATCTTCATCCGCTTTATCCGAGGCCGGGTCGCGGGGGTAGCAGCCTAAGCAAAGAGGCCCAGACCTCCCTCTCCCCAGCCACCTCCTCCAGCTTATCCGGGGGAACACCAAGGCGTTCCCAGGCCAGCCGAGAGATATAATCTCTCCAGCGTGTCCTGGGTCTGCCCCGGGGCCTCCTCCCGGTGGGACATGCCTGGAACACCTCACCCAGGAGGCGCCCAGGGGGCATCCTTGTCAGATGCCCGAACCACCTCAGCTGGCTCCTTCCGATGTGGAGCAGCAGCTGCTCTACTCTGAGCCCCTCCCGGATGGCCGAACTTCTCACCCTATCTCTAAGGGAGAGGCCAGCCACCCTTCGGAGGAAGCTCATTTCTGCCGCTTGTATCCGCGATCTCGTTCACTACCCACAGCTCGTGGCCATAGGTGAGGGTAGGGACGTAGATCGACCGGTAAATTGAGAGCTTCGCTTTTACACTCAGCTCCCTCTTCACCACGACGGACCGGTGCAGCATCCGCATTACTGCAGCTGCAGCCCCAATCCGTCTGTCGATCTCCGGCTCCCTTCTCCCATCACTCGCGAACAAGACCCCGAGATACTTGAACTCCTCCACTTGGGGCAGGAACTCATCCCCGACCCGAAGTGGGCACTCCACCCTTTTCCAGCTGAAAACCATGGCCTCAGATTTGGAGGTGCTGATCCTCATTCCCGCTGCTTCACACTCGGCAGCGAACCGTTCCAGTGCGAGCTGGAGGCCCTCACCCGATGAAGCCAATAGAACCACATCATCTGCAAAAATCAGAGATGAGATTCTTTTTTTTTTTTTTTTTGCCTGTCCTGTTTGGCTCTTTTGCCATCAGAATTGTTGTCTAAAGGCAAAGAAAGATGCCCAACGAATCTACTTTACCAAATTGACCATCCCAGCCTTGCCGTAATGGTCCATTTGATTCACCTTTTATTGTTTATTTTATTTTCACTTACTGAATACGGGACAGACTTGACTGGGGGAAAGAAGGGGAGAAAGAAAGAGGGAAAGAGAAACAGCTGAGAAGAGGAATGGGGGAGAAGGGCAAAAGACAAAAACCAACAGAATGAGCACAGAGATGAGATTCTGAGGCCACCAAAGCGAAAGCCCTCCGCCACTTGGCTGCGCCTAGAAATCCTGTCCATAAAAATTATGAACAGAACCGGAGACAAAGGGCAGCCCTGGCGGAGCCTATCACCCACCGGGAATTGCCGGCAATGCGAACCAAGCTCTTGCAACGGTTGTATAGGGATTGAATGGCCCGTAGCAATGGGCCAGACACCCCATACTCCCGCAACACCTTGTGCCCAGGAGATATTTTATTTTGTATTCTTATGACCACAGTTATAATCAGAATTATCATTGATTAATCATTTAAGATAAGATAAGATAAGATAAGATAGAACTTTATTAATCCCTCGGGTGGGTTCCTCTGGGAAATTCGATTTCCAAAAAAGCACAGCACCGACAGAAGTTACAGAGTTATACACACACACATATATATAAATACAGAGACAATATAAATAAAATATACAAAGGGGATAAATAGAATAAATAGGAATAAAAATAAAAATACAAGTGAATTGCACATTTCAAGTATTGAGTCTATTGCACCGTTGACTATTTACAAAAGTATTGCACAAAATGTCACAGGCTGGGTCTCCGACCCAGCACTCTGAGTTTTCTTTGTATTTTTTGATATGTTATTAGTTTGTGTTATTTCCTATTTTTCCTTTAGTTTAGGCAGTTATTGGTTATTGTTCCTGGGTTTTCTATGTTTTGGGGTTTGGTATTTATTCATCACGTGTTGGGTCCGTTGTGTTGTCATGTTTAGTTGTTAGTATTTCCTGTTTTATTTTGACAATGTCATGTGTTCTTTGTTCATTGTATTTAGCTTTCTCTCCTGGTCCTGTCATTAGGTTTATGTCTGTCAGCTGTTCCCCCATGTGTCCCCACTTCCCCTGATCACCTCATGTCTGTATTTAAGCCTTTTGTTTTCTTCATGCCATTGTCGGTTCGTCTGTTTATCTCACCAGGGTCACAGTCTTAGTCATGGTCTTTGTTTATTATTTTTCCACCACAGTCATAGTTTAGGTTTTGGTCTCAGTACCATTTAGTATTTTGTTTCTTAGTGTTTTGCCTGTTTGTTTTTGGTCTCTTGGTTCATTTCCCTGCCGTCATCGCATTAAAGGTTCACCTTTCTGTTAATCATTACTATTCCTCGTCATCATCTGCTTTTGGGTCCTGTTTCCACACACATCGGCGCACCCCGCCGTGACAGAACGAACCGAACCAGTATGGACCCAGCGGATGCTGCTCTCACCGAGTGTCTGGAGGAGACTGCTCGGATCCAAGTGATCCTCGACCGCATCTTTACAGCGCCCGATTTAAAGAGCAAGCAGGTAATGGTTAACGTTGCTGAAGCTATTATGGAGAGGGATCCCCGCCTTCTCCAGCTCCCGGACTCACCTGCCATAGTTGCTGCCTTTACCAGGATAAAGGAGATGCTGCAGGCCCAGGCACTGTCGAGTCAGGAAATGGCTTCCAGCACCCACCAGTCACAACAACCCCACAATCAGTCATCTCCATTGCTGCCTCCGGAACCTGAGTGTGTTCGTGTCGGTTCGCTGAGATTCGCCACAGCGTCACCACCTCTCAGCTCACCAGTTTCCACGCCCTCATCACAGTCTCGCCATACTCCTGCCACGGTCCAGCGCGAGGAAGCGCTGGACACCGTTGATTTAGATCACGACGAGCGTCAGTCGATATACTGCGCTCTATTGGAGGAGGAGCTCCGGTGGAAGCCGTGGCTCATTCCGGAGCACGAGCACTCTTTCCGGGGAACTCGACTGGCTCTCGGGGGACCTCGGAGTTACCAGGGACTTCCACCTATTTCACCGCCGTCTTCCACTCCTAAGAAAAAGCGGCGTGCGCGCCGCCGACGCTCCATTACACAAACACAAGTGAGTGACTATATCTTGGCACCTCATGTTTTTTCTCCGGAGGTTATGGAAACTGACACTACTTTTCCGGTTAATGAGCCCGGCTATACAGAGACTGTTTGCCCTGGAAAAGCTAGCCATCAGGCTCAGCTAAGCTGCTGTGGGACTGCTATCCAGGCCGGTTTGGAGACGGAGGTACAGCTGGTGCAGCCAATTTCAGTGTCAGTCGGAGGGCCCGGGGAGCCCGTCCGGCCTCATGTTTCGTTTGCTGGAGGTTCAGGAGAACCCAGCCAGCTTCATGTTTCGTCTGCTGGAGGTTCAGTTGAACCCAGCCGGCTTCAAGTTTCGTCTGCTGGAGGGCCCGAGGTGCCCGTCCAGCCTCACGCCACGTCAGCTGGCGGGCCCGAGGAGCCCGTCCAGCCTCACGCCTCGTCAGCTGGCGGGCCCGAGGAGCCCGTCCAGCCTCACGCCTCGTCAGCTGGAGGGCCTGAGGAGCCCGTCTGGCCACCTTCTGCTTCACCACCTGTGGCTGCAGCGCCACCTCCTGCGGCTCCCGTGCCGCCGCCTGCAGGACCACCACCTGCTGCGCTACTGCTTGCTGCTTCTACGCCTCAGCCTGAGGACGACGCCTCACCTGGTTCTGCCACACCTCAGTCTGAGAACTCATACGAACTCATTTCACCCACTATAGACTGTGTGTTGCTGCAACTTGAAAAGCAACCTGCCTCGTCAGCTGGAGGGCCCGAGGAGCCCGTCCAGCCTCATGCCTCGTCAGCTGGAGGGTCCGAGGGGACCGTTCAGCCGCCACCTGCGGCCGCCTCGTCGTCACCTGGTCCAGCTTCATCCGAGTCTTCATCCTCGTCTGGTCCAGCTTCGTCAGAGTCTTCATCCTCGTCTGGTCCAGCTTCGTCAGAGTCTTCATCCTCGTCGGGTCCGGCCTCTGCCTCTGCTGCTCCGCCTGGTCCGGCCTCAGCCTCTGCAGCTCCGCCTGGTCCGGCCTCCGAGTGTTCAGCTTCGTCTGCTCCTGCACTTCCCGTCCGGCCTGCTCGTCCTGTCCGGCCTGCTCGTCCTGTCCGGCCAGCTCGTCCTGCACGTCCTGCTCGTCCTGTCCGGCCTGCACGTCCTGTCCGGCCTGCTCGTCCTGCACGTCCGGTCCGGTCTGCACATCCTGTCCGGCCTGCTCGTCCTGCACGTTCTGTCCGGCCGATGACTGGACGTCGTTGCCGTCATGGACAGCCCTCTGAACTACGCCGCCGTCATGGACGGCCCCCTGAACTGCTACGCCACCAGTGCCTCCCGCCCGGCCGGCCTCCTGACCTGCTCGGTCGCCGTCGCTGCCTCCCGCCCGGTCGGCCTCCTGATCTGCTCCGTCGCCACCGGTGCCTTCTACCTGGCCGGCCTCCTGAACTGTTTTCTGGGCTCTTGGACCGTTGGCCTCCGGGTCGGCCCCCTGAGCTCATGGATTTTGGACTGCTGGACCGTTGGCCTCCTGGTCGGCCTCCTGAACTTTTGAACTGTCTTTTGTTTTGTTGTCGGCCTCCGGGGCGGCCACCTGAACCGCTTCGCCATTCGCTCCTGTTCTGCCGGGTTCATGGTCGCCCTCCTGTAGTCGGGTCTTGGACTTTTTGTGCCATTGTTGTGTTTGCTCTGTGTGTTTTCGTTTCTTTGTTTTTTGTGGCCTTGTTTCTGGCCCTCCGTCCTGGGCCCCCGCCGCCCGCCCTTGGTGGGTTGTTGTGGTTTTGTTTTCTGGGTGTTTTCGGGCGTCTGGAATCCGCCCTTGAGGGGGGGGCTCTGTCACAGGCTGGGTCTCCGACCCAGCACTCTGAGTTTTCTTTGTATTTTTTGATATGTTATTAGTTTGTGTTATTTCCTATTTTTCCTTTAGTTTAGGCAGTTATTGGTTATTGTTCCTGGGTTTTCTATGTTTTGGGGTTTGGTATTTATTCATCACGTGTTGGGTCTGTTGTGTTGTCATGTTTAGTTGTTAGTATTTCCTGTTTTATTTTGACAATGTCATGTGTTCTTTGTTCATTGTATTTAGCTTTCTCTCCTGGTCCTGTCATTAGGTTTATGTCTGTCAGCTGTTCCCCCATGTGTCCCCACTTCCCCTGATCACCTCATGTCTGTATTTAAGCCTTTTGTTTTCTTCATGCCATTGTCGGTTCGTCTGTTTATCTCACCAGGGTCACAGTCTTAGTCATGGTCTTTGTTTATTATTTTTCCACCACAGTCATAGTTTAGGTTTTGGTCTCAGTACCATTTAGTATTTTGTTTCTTAGTGTTTTGCCTGTTTGTTTTTGGTCTCTTGGTTCATTTCCCTGCCGTCATCGCATTAAAGGTTCACCTTTCTGTTAATCATTACTATTCCTCGTCATCATCTGCTTTTGGGTCCTGTTTCCACACACATCGGCGCACCCCGCCGTGACACAAAAGGTATTGCACAGTGAGGTGAAGAGGCACTACAGCTTAGTTGTTCCCCCCTCCTTTGTCCTCCTGTTTCCCCTCCCTCTCCCCTCCAGAGAGGAGTTAAACAGTTTGATGGCGTGTGGGACAAAGGAGTTTTTAAGTCTGTTAGTTCTTGTCTTTGGGAGAAGCAACCTGTCACTGAACAGACTCTTCTGATTGTTTATGGCCGTGTGCAGAGGATGCCTGGCATTGTCCATAATGTCCATCAGTTTCTTTAATGTCCTTTTCTCTGCCACTGTCACCAGAGTGTCCAGCTTCATGCCGACCACAGAGCTAGCCCTCCTGATCAGTTTCTCCAGTCTGGATGAGTCCTTTGCTGTGCTGCTCCCCCAGCACACCACAGCATAGAAAAGTACTCCAGCAACCACTGACTGGTAAAACATCCTCAGGAGCTTCCTGCAGATGTTAAAAGACCTCAGCCTCCTGAGGAAGTACAGTCAGCTTTGGGCTTTTTTATACAGGTGCTCTGTGTTGCATGACCAGTCCAATTTATTGTCCACCCACAGCCCGAGGTACTTGTACTTGTTGACCACCTCCACCTCCTCCCCCTCTATCTGAACCGGCAGTGGACCTGCTCTAGACCTCCCGAAGTCCACAACCAGTTCCTTAGTCTTTGAGGTGTTGAGTTGCAGGTGGTTTGTGTGACTCCATGCGACAAAGTTCCTCACCAGACTTCTGTACTCCTCTTCCTGATCATCCCAGATACACCCCATGATGGCTGTGTCGTCTGCAAACTTCTGAATGTGACATAATTCAGAGTTGTAGCAGAAGTCAGAGGTGTACAGGGTGAAGAGAAGAGGGGACAGCACAGTTCCCTGTGGTGCTCCTGTGCTGCTGACCACTGTGTCAGACGTGATGTCCTTCAGCCTGACGTACTGTGGTCTGTCGGTGAGGTAGTCGGAGATCCAAGCCACCAGGCAGGGGTCCACCTCCATCCTGTTCAGTTTTTCCTGGAGCATACAGGGCCGGATGGTATTAAAGGCACTGGAAAAGTCAAGAAACAGTATCCTGACCGTGCCTTTTCCCCCATCCAGGTGTGAGTGGGCTCTGTGTAGGAGGTACAGGATGGCATCCTCCACTCCGACACCCGCCTTGTATGCAAACTGTAGTGGGTCCTGGGCATGTTGTACCTGTGGTCGGAGGAGGTTGAGGAAGAGCCGCTCTAGAGTCTTCATAAGATGTGACGTCAGTGCCACCGGTCGGAAGTCATTCAGCTCATTGGGCCGGTTCTTTTTGGGGACCGGGACGATGCAGGATGTCTTCCATAGGGCGGGCACTCTCCCCAGTCGCAGACTGAGGTTGAAGACTCGTTGTAGCGGCTCCCCAAGTTCAGCAGCACACGCCTTTAGCATCCTAGGACACACCTTGTCTGGGCCTGCTGCCTTTCTGGGGCGAAGCTTCCTCAGTTGTCTCCTGACCTGATCCACTGTGACACTGGGAGATGTTTGGGAAGAGGGGAGGGGGGGAGATGTCTTGCTGCTGAGAGAGGGATTGGAGGAGGGGGGTGTCATGGTGTCAGGAAGGGGGGGAAGCGAGGGAGGTAGGAGAGTGGGGATTGGACTCTGTAGTGAGGGTGAGGGTGGGGGGGTTGTGGGCTGGTCAAACCTGTTGAAGAAGTTGTTGAGTTCGTTTGCCTTCTCCACAGTCCCCCCCACTGTGCTTTTCTTGGTGTTGTGGCCTGTGATGGTTTTCACACCATTCCAGACCTCCCTCATATTGTTCCTCTCCAACTTCTGCTCCACCTTCCTCCTGTAGGTGTCCTTTGCTTCCCTCAGGCAGCGTTTCACCTCCCGCTGTGCTGCCTTCATCTCCTCCTTCACTTTGCTCCTGAAAGCCTTCTTCTTCATGTTGAGGACAGCTTTGACTTCCTGTGTTACCCACGGTTTGTTATTAGGATAACACCGTACCGTCTTAGCAGGGGCGACCGTGTCCACACAAAAGTTGAGGTAGTCTGTAAGACAGTGTGTCGCCCCCTCTATGTCCTCACCATGTGGGCTCAGGAGCACATCCCAGTCTGTGGTGTCATAACAGTCCCTCAGAGCATCCTCCTTTTCTGGGGTCCATCTCCGGATGGAGCGCGTTGTGACCGGCTGCCTTTGGACGAGGGGTGTGTATTGTGGCTGTAGGTAAACCAGGTTGTGGTCTGACTTCCCTAGTGGGGGGAGGGGGGTGGCTCTGTATGCATCTCTCACATTAGCATACAGTAGGTCAATTGTCCTGTTGCTTCTTGTGGGACAATTCACAAACTGGTGAAAAGCAGCCAGAGTAGAGTCCAGTGTGGCATGATTAAAGTCTCCAGATATAATAATGAAAGCCTCGGGGTTTTGTGTCTGAAGTCTTGCTGTGACTGTGTGTATTTTCTCACAGGCAGCTGTTGCGTCGGCCCTCGGAGGGATGTAAACACACACACAGATCACATGACTGAACTCCCGAGGTAGATAATATGGCCGCAAGCTAACAGCTAGCAGCTCCAGGTCCGGACGGCATACCGAAACTTTAACGGAGACGTGTCCAGGGTTACAGTATCTGTTGTTAACGTAGACAATGAGTCCCCCACCTCTGCTTTTTCCGCTGGCCTGCGTGTCCCTATCGGCTCTCACGGGTGTGAAACCGCATAGGTCTACA
Organism: Mchenga conophoros; assembly: GCF_057382185.1. Classification (NCBI taxonomy): domain Eukaryota; kingdom Metazoa; phylum Chordata; class Actinopteri; order Cichliformes; family Cichlidae; genus Mchenga; species Mchenga conophoros. The sequence continues at coordinate 2,620,496 of NC_140527.1, forward strand.
TTAGCCTGCGGCGTTAGCTCGGTTAGCCACGTCTCCGTGAAGATAAACAAGCTGCACTCACGGTATAGTCTGTGGTTGTTCAGAGCGCACAGTTCGTCAATCTTATTCTGTAACGAGTTCACGTTGCCCATGATCACTGTCGGGATTGATGGTTTGAATCGCCTCCGGTGATCCGCTCTCCTCGCTCCAGCTTTGCAGCCTCTGTAGCTCCTCTTTAGCTCGGCCGGGATGTTGTGTCGCATGCCGGTCTGTCCCTTTGTTTTTAGTGCCAGCAGCTCCGCTCTCGAATAGATGAAGGAACTGGTTCCAGAAGTTTTAAAAAGTGCATTATCCATCTTGTATCGCTATATCTAAGAGGTATAAGTAGAGGAAGGTGAAAAAAAGTTTGAAAAGCCTAGTCTAAAAAGTTAAAGTTAACAAAAAGGTGCGGTGTTGCAGAGCTACTTGGAAAGGCTGCCGTCACTCCAGCGCCATCTTGAACATTTACCATTGTTGAATCAGTTGACAGAATAATCTTTGAATCACATCTATGTTACTCTGAGCAAATATTAATGCACGCAGATTATCAGTACTCTAGTCAGTCTATTGTTGTTCTGTATGATTCTTTCTATTTGCTTAAGCAGTTAACCGCTCGGACTGGTGGGTCCTTTTGGACCCAGCCCTGTGTAACAGGCAGTTCTGCACGTACTCAGGCCTGTAACAACATGCACACACTTATGTAAGACACGCACGTACACACACACTTAGTAAGAGTAGGAAGGTTGTCTGAGGACAGTTTTTCTGATAGATATACTTTCACAAAATGCACAATATAATACACACTTGTTTTTCTCTAAAAGTAGCAGTTGATGTCCATATAAGGAGAACTTTTTGAGAGGTGGGCAATTGTTATCATTTCCAGTAAAGATCTAACTGTGATGTCATCATGGCAATATAAGGAGGTGAGACGGTCCATTCGAGGAAGGATTGTATTGCAAATTGTCTTCCCACACTGACTGCGCAAAGTGTGTACAATAAAGATCACTATTTTTGTCACCTACTCGGACTCAGCCTGCTTTTCTTCTCTTACCCAAACTGAACGAACTTTAACAACCTCCCACAGGACACCCCGAGGGACACGGTCGAATGCCTTCTCCAAGTTCACAAAACACATGTAGACTGGTTGGGCAAAATCCCATGCACCCTCGAGTATCCTTGAGAGGATAAAGAGCTGGTCCAGTGTTCCGCGACCAGGACGAAAACCGCATTGTTCCTCCTGTATCCGAGGTTCGACTAGCGGACGAACTCTCCTTTCCAGCACCCTGGCATAGACTTTCCCAGGGAGGCTGAGGAGTGTGATCCCCCTGTAGTTGGAACACACCCTCCGGTCCCCCTTCTTAAAGATGGGGACCACCACCCCGGTCTGCCAGTCCACAGGTACTGCCCCTGATCTCCACGCAACATTGCAGAGGCGTGTCAACCAGGACAGCCCAGAGCCTTCAGGAACTCGGGGCGGACCTCATCAACACCAGGGGCTCTGCCACCAAGGAGTTGTTTAACTGCCTCAGTGACCTCGCCCCCGGAAATTGGCGGGTCATTCCCCTCATCCCCAGACTCTGCTTCCTCCTCGGAAGACGTGTCAGTGGGATTAAGGAGGTCCTCGAAGTATTCCTTCCACCGCCTGACAATTTTCTCAGTCGACGTCAGCAGCGCTCCGCCAGCACTATACACAGTGCAGGTAGAGCACCGCTTTCCCCTCCTGAGACGCCTGACGGTTTGCCAGAATCTCTTCGAGGCAGTCCGAAAGTCTTTTTCCATGGCCTCTCCGAACTCCTCCCACACCCGAGTTTTTGCTTCAGCCACTGCCCGAGCAGCATTCCGCTTGGCCTGTCGATACCTGTCGGCTGCCTCCGGAGTCCCACAGGCTAACCAAGCCTGATAGGACTCCTTCTTCAGCCTGGTGGCTCCCTTCACCTCTGGTGTCCACCATTTGGTTCGGGGATTACCACCACGGCAGGCACCAACCACCTTGCGGCCGCAGCTCAATGCAGCAGCTTCGGCAATGGAGACTCAATGTTCCCAGTCTCCCTCGGAATGCTGTTGAAGCTCTGCCGGAGGTGTGCGTTGAAGATCTCGCGGACTGGGGCCTCTGCTAGACATTCCCAGCACACCCTCACTACGCGTTTAGGTGCACCAGGTCTGTCCAGCGTCCTCCCCCACCACCTGATCCAACTCACCACCAGGTGGTGATCAGTTGACAGCTCAGCCCCTCTCTTTACCCGAGTGTCCAGAACATATAATAATAATAATAATAATAATAATAATGGATACTTTATTGATCCCCATGGGGAAATTACTTGTTTTTCTCTGCATTTGACCCATTCACTCAGTGAAGCAGTGGGCAGCCCACTAAGCAGGCGCCCGGGGAGCAGTGTGTAGGGACGGTACCTTGCTCAGGGGTACCTCAGGGTAGCCGTTAAGTGGATTCGAACCGCCGACCTTCCGATCATGGGGCGACCACTTTACCTACTGAGCTATCCCTGCCCCCATGTGGTCGCAGGTCTGGTGATACGATTACAAAATCGATCATCGACCTACGGCCTAGAGCATCCTGGTGCCACGTGCACTTATGGACACTCTTATGTTCTAACAGGGTGTTCGTTATGGCCAAACTGTGATTAGCACAGAAGTCCAATAACAAAGCACCGCTCGGGTTCAGATCAGGGAGGCCGTTCCTCCCAATCACGCCCCTCCAGGTCTCGCTGTCGTTACCCACGTGAGCATTGAAGTCTCCCAGCAGGACAACAGAGTCTCCAGGTGGAGCACCCTCCGGCACCCCCCCCCCCCCCCCCCCAGGGACTCTAAGAAGGCTGGGTACTCTGAACTGCCACTCGGCGCATAAGCGCAGATGACAGTCAGGACCCGCTCCCCGACCCTAAGGCGCAGGGAACAAACCCTCTCGTCCACCGGGAAAAACCCCAACATACCGGCAGCAAGCCGAGGGGATATTAGAATACCCACCCCAGCCAGCCGCCTCTCACCAGGGGCAACTCCAGACTGAGCCAGAGTCCAGCCCCTCTCCAGGAGACTGGTTCCAGAGCCCAAGCCATGCGTAGAGGTGAGCCCGACTATATCTAGCCGGTACCTCTCAACCTCACGCACTAACTCAGGCTCCTTCCCCACCAGAGAGGTGACATTCCATGTCCCTATTGCCAGTCTTGGCAGCCGGGGGTCAGTCCGCCAGGGCCTCCGCTCCTGGCCGCCACCTGACACACAATGCACCCGACCCCAATGGCTCCTCCTGCGGGTGGTGGGCCTGCGGGAGGATGGGCCCATGGCTCCTCTTCGGGCTGTGCCCGGCCGGGCCCCATGGACTAAGGCCCGGCCGGCCACCAGAATCTCGCCCTCGGGCACCCTCCCCGGGCCTGGCTCCAGGGCAGGGCCCCGGTAACCCTATCCCGGGCAGGGTAAACTGTTCCCTCGATATCCTTTTCATAAGGGTCTTCTGAATCGCTCTTTGTCTGGTCCCTCACCCAGGACCAATTTGCCATGGGAGACCCTACCAGGGGGCAAAAGCCCCTAGACAACATAGCCCCTGGGATCCCTGGGACACACAAACCCCTCCACCACGATAAGGTAGCGATTCAAGGAGGAGTGAACTGCTCTATTTTATTCAAATTAGAATTTTCATAGATTAACGTTTTAGTCCCTTTTAGTACTTATTGTAGCATAAGCTTTAGCATGTGCAAGTGAAAACAACTGAAGCGCAGATGTCATTTTAGACAAAAAAGAAGTTATGACCACAAATGTCACCTGTTTCGACCACTATGTGTTAAACCATGATAAAAAAAACAAAAAACGTTATTCTTAATTAAACCGCTGCTTTTGTAACAACAGAGGGCAGTGAGGATGGGGGGGGGGGGAGTTGGAGGCTGCATGCGCCGCTGGAAGGCTTTCATTTGTTTTATTTGTGTTTGTTTAATCCAAAAAAGGAAAATCAGAATCAAAGTTAGACTTACACATGCTCCACCTCAGGGTGAGAGGGTCGTATCGGAGCAAAAATCCCCAAGAGAGTCAGGTGCATCTTCACACTACTATACACTTTAAAATATATAAAAGACTTCAGGTTAAAAACAGTTAAACTCTCGGCCAGATAACATGGCTTCCTCTGGTACGTCACAGCATTTTTGCTCGTGTCTTATTTTTAAATGTTTTTAAACTTGTTTCTTTTCTTTATTCGTTTTTAGACTCTGATTTAAGTAAAGTCTTTTCCAGCCCTCTATCCATTCCAGATATCGGTGAGTTTGTAATTGTTCTGATGAATGTGTATAATTTTAGACAATAACAATAACATTATTTTAATGTTTTGTTTGTTTTTTAAAACTGTTTAGATTTCTTGGATTTGGATTATTTTCTCTTTAGTCAGCCTCACCGCTGTCTTCAGAAGTGGGTCCAGCACCACCAACACCACCAGCCCCCGTCGTGGGACACAAAAATATTCACTTAACAGTTTCGGAAAGAGACCGATTGTTGGAGGAGCTAGGCCACCTGACTTTCAGGCCACGCAATGACCAGCGAGAGAGGCCTCCGAGTCTCAGAGGCCTAGATGAACGAATCCCATTCTAGGGGTGTTTTAACTTGGCTTACTTACTTCCTTTTTCTCTTCACTGTCTATTTAGGGGGGAACTTTAATCGTCTCAGAACGGGAAGGTCAAAAAGAGGAGGAGGAGGAAGAAGAGGAATAACAGACATCAGTATGTCTCTTTGTTGTTTCGTACAGTCTGTCTCTTTTCAATGTTAAAATAAGAATAAATTATCTGGGGTTTTTTTAAGTTTTTTATTTTACATTTGTGAGTGAAAACAGAGTCGGAGGGAGAGGACATCAATCAGAAATCAGAAACTTAGCTCCAGCCATGATAAACTCAATAGCTCTGATTCTGACAACACACTTTCACAAAACAATGACCCCACTGTGAACAATCGTAACGACCTCAATTTTGCCTTAGCTCAATTACCACGAAGTGTTTTGCAAAATAGCTGTCACTGTTCAGGTGTGGAGACAGAAGTACCCCAGATGCAGTCAAACGATAATGAGGCTCAAAACACACTGTCACAAAACATTTCAGCTGATCCTTTCCATTAAAGCCATTAATCAAGCTTCAGAGGAGCTGGCACAAAGAGCGGGAGATGTTCATATACCCTCTGAGTAGCTGATTCATTTTAACAAGGTGGAAATGCAGAACAGAGTCACAGTGATGATTCATCACACTCTACTGTAGATGTCAGAAATAAATTCAATAACATGGAAATTAGACAAATTTAGAATTTTCCACCTCCAGACAATATACCCAATTATGCAGAATATTATGAAGGTGTTATGGGGAGTGCACGTAAGCTCATTCTGGCAACCTTGTACAGTTAGAGCTAAGGGGGCATAACTAGTCTGAAATTGAAAATTTGAAACTGTACAGTCTAATTAGTCAGTAATGTGCGACGGGTCGCTTGAGTATCAGAGCACAGATCGTCAGATCCCCCTCTCTGGTAGCGCTAAACGTTTGCTTAGACAGATACTTAACACAATGAAGTGATTAAAAGTTGAAGAAAAGGTGTTTTTTGTGCATGGTCCATAACCCAAAAACTCATTTATGTTTTGCAATAAGTCTGGCTCACCTTCTGAATCCACATTTTCACGATCTTCAGGCAGAAACCTTCCGTAGATAAATTTAACAAAAACGGGGTCTAAGTAATCAGACACCAGTGAGCTTTAATGGCATTAATACATTTGAAAGGGTTGTTGGCTGTAAAATTTACTGTAATGAGGACAATCGCAAGTCTGTGTAAATTTCAGACTGCTACACACACCACACCGAATTCCTTTATTGAATGTTTTCTGAAAAATATAAAGTGAGATATTTCTGTTTGTCAGCAATGAAGTGGCCTGTGAGAGGGTCAAATTTGAATCTGTAAAGAAACTTTCCTGTTTTATTTTGAAAGACTCTGGTGTTCTTTGTTCATTGTATTTAGTTTCACCTCCCCTGTCCCGTCATTAGGTTCATGTGTGTCAGCTGTGTCCTCATGTGTCTCCACTAGGGATGGGTACCGGTATCCGGTGCCATGATGGCACCGGTTCTGACATAAACGGTAGTAACCTGACCGAAAAGCAGCGCACATTTCGGTGCTTTATTTCCTCAGATGTGATACAATTTGAATTCTAGCCAATCATTTTACGTTTCCAAAGATAGTAGGCGGGTCCAGGTACAGGGATAGCTCAGTAGGTAAAGTGGTCGCCCCATGATCGGAAGGTCGGCGGTTCGAATCCACTTAACGGCTACCCTGAGGTACCCCTGAGCAAGGTACCGTCCCTACACACTGCTCCCCGGGCGCCTGCTTAGTGGGCTGCCCACTGCTTCACTGAGTGAATGGGTCAAATGCAGAGAAAAACAAGTAATTTCCCCATGGGGATCAATAAAGTATCCATTATTATTATTATTATTATTATTATTATTCTTTCAGAGCAGAGCTACAGATTAAAAATGCCCAAGGCGAAGCGGTCAAAGTCTGGCTGTACTTCATAGCAAAATATGCAAACTCAGCAGCAACAAGTGCTTTAAGCTGATACTGTGATACTGTCAAAGGAGGTAACACCTCAAATCCGATGAAACACTATGTAATTGTAATAATAATATAATAATATAGCTTCATACTGATTACAGGACATCAGACTACTTGTTCTTATTGCTTAATAATGCAGAATAATCATATAGAAATAAAAAAATCCTGAAGGTGTGCACTATTTGAGCATATCGCCTGCCTGCAGCACTAAAGGACTCCACGAGGGACGTCTGTCTTCCCTAGCAGCACCTGTCCCTGTCCTCCTCTTCAGTTCGCCTCAACATAAGCTCGTCGTATTCTGTGATATGATTTACTCTGAGGTGTTTGACGAGGTCGGTGGTGTTGCCACAACATCTCACTATCTTACCACATGTATCGCAAACCGCATCTTGGCTGTTTGTGGAGGTAAAATACGTCCACACATGACTGTTTACGCTCAGCCAATGTTGTGAGTGTGCATGCCAGGGGCTGCGACACATTTATACAGCCGTATTTCGCATATGACTATGAAAGGTGGAAGAGGGAGTAGTTTATGTAAGTGCTCACTGGGGGGTGGGGGGATTCTGCCAAGTCTTTTTACACATCTTTTATTTATGTGAACCAATCTACACTCATCCACAGGACAGACGTGACCTACCTGCATATTCCTTCAAAGAACACAGTTCATTTAAACAGCGTTCTACAGCATAATGCTAATAGTAAGCATAGGGCAGGCAAGGGCAGTGAACCCTTCTAATGCTTTAGCAACTGTTCCATCAGGTGCAGTGTTTAGGGAGAAATGTTCAACAGGTACCTTTGAACTTTCTACATACTCCACCCCTTTCTGCCAAAGCCAATCTATTCTCCTAAGCCATCACAGAAGTTGCATGCAGTTGTTCAGAAAGCCCATTCACAGCATCCCAGATGTGATTTGGGAATCTTTGTTGGTTGTGGTAGAGATAATTGATCCAATCTCCATTTTTATTAATTGTTATAGTCACCAAAAAAGGGTGACTCAAACCCAACAGCTATTTGACTTCTAGTTTTATATTTGTTGGGCACTCCTCATTGAACACCAGTCATGTCCACAAACACACCTCCAGAGTCTGGGGATATTAACTCACGTTTTTTTGGTCCTTTATGGCTTTGGTTAGTTGCTTAAAGTCCAAGAAGGTGAACATTTTAAAAGGCAAAACTGGTGCACAGGTTTCTTTCCAATCAGGAGGGAGTTTAGCTCTCAGCCTTCAATCCCCACAAAATCATCACACATTAGCCCTTCCAGTGGTATGGTTAACAAACCAGTGCTTGTGGTAAGGGTCAGTGGCTTGTGCAATGTAATAGTTGATGTTAAACCAGTCGTGCAGGTCCCAACCTTGCCTATTCCCATAAAAAGAGTATAAAAGTGAATTTAACATTGTGGTTTTATAGGTGGGTGCAGATGACACAGAGTACCTGATATGGGCCTTCCAACCAGGGTTGTGATCATGTTTTTCTCCTTATCGCTTTGACCCAGACTCCAAGCTTCACCAGTTCGCCTCCTGTGTGTTGTTGTTTGGAGGAAAAATGTTAGCTGCCGTTACTTCTTTGATTTGTCTCATAAAATGGAAGGGTTATGGTTCCACTTCTTTGTCCTCCCTGGAGAACAGCTGTATTACTTTAAATGGTGTTAAACCACTAACACTTGGTGTCATGTGCTGGTTTCTTTGTTTCCATCATAGCTTTCTGGCTAATTTGGCTGGCTGTCCACATTTCTCTTCACGATCTATATGGTCGACTTAAAGCACATCACATAAACTTGTTTTCTCCAGAAATTCAGATGACACGACCATTATCTGGAGTGTGGAGATGGGACAAGAGGAGGAATACAGAGGTCTGATTGACCGCTTTATCCCCTACACCTGAATGTGGCCAAAACAAAGCTGTTGGAGGTGGATTTTGGCAGGAAGAAATCCCCACCCTGCCCTGTCTGCATTGGTGGGACCAATGTGGAAATAGTCACATCCTACAAGTGGGAGTCCAACTAGCTGACAAGTTGGAGTGGTCTGCCAACACAGACACGTTGCCTGCAAAAAGTGTCCTTCAGCTCAGTCAGCATGCTATTGCATCTGTTTTATCAGTACTGCAAGCACTCTTCTTTTTGCTGTGGTGTGCTGGGGTACAGGCATCAAGGCAGAGGATGCAAACAGACTGAATAAAGTCATCAGGAAGGCCGAGTCTATTTTCAGCATGAAGCTCGCCACCCTCAGTGACAGATTTCTGGCAAGACTGCTAGCACTGTCACTATGTATGCAACATATACTTACACACTTGTACACTTAATCTGTAATATCCCAGAAACATAAATGTTAATATTTGTGTTTTTTTATGTATACATTTATTTATATCTCTATTTCTATGCTTCATTTTATACAATCACTTTGTCTGTTGTATGTATGCGCAGCTATGACGACTACATTTTCCTCTGGGATTGATAAAGTTTCTCTGATTCGATTTTTTTTATCCTCCCTTGTTCAACTTTGGCCCTCTAGTTTTGGTATAACCATATATCATCATGTCTCTTATCTGTCTGTTTTACATTTGTATAGTTGTGATTGTATAATTTGTAGTTTTAGATTTGTTTCTATTGCTAGCTATTTATTTGTTTTTATTGTTAAATCTTGCTACCATGGCGTTGGTTCTAATTTCATTGAACATTTGATATTTAATGACAATAAAAGGATTCTGATCCTCTCTCTAACATTTCTCCACATACTCTCCACTCCTCAGCCCGAACCCTATTTTTCTCGCCTCTCTTTGTCTCTTTCCTCTTTCGACTGCCAACTTGACTCACTTGGGGATGCTTCTTTCTTAAACCCTCCACTCTTTTCCCAATAACTCAATACTTTCAATTTACTGTCCTCCTCTCTAATCTACCCCTCCATTCATCCTGTGCTTCATGTCATTATCTCTCCCTATCGTCCTCCACCTTCTCTCCTCATCTTGCTTTCAGCTTGTCTGAAGGATGGATTCAAGGATTCTCTTTCAGGAACTCGTATACTGTATGTTCACACTGTTGAATGTGTTTATGTGAGTGAGAGGGAGAGAGAGTGTTGTCTGTTCTTTTTAGTGAAGTTGAGCTCAGCAGGTATCCTTTGACAACATGCAGGATTAACACTGAGAACAGGCATATTTACAGTTTTTCTCAATTGCTGGCAGGCTTCTCCCCACTGAGGAGCAGAAGCAGCTTCCAGTCCAGGTTATTCTTCCTCGGAGGAAGTGCAGCCTTTGTTGGCCCTCTTTATCAGGGCGTTTGTGTTGTGGGTCCTGATCTACATTTATAAAGAGAGTAAAGTGGATCTGTCTGTGCCTCCTGTCCCGATTCGTGATTGAGGTGAGAGACAAACGACCACAGGTCCAAGTGCGTCAAAACAATGATTTTATTAAACACACGTGTGGAGGAAATACACCGTCACAATCCTCAGCATGAATCCCACAAGAAAGCATACTTAAAATGTTTTCATATGTCAGGGTATCACGCCGCCTCTACATAACATGCATAAGTTACAGTAACCACAGCTCTTCTGTTGACAACCTTTGACACACACTCAAAAAGACATTTTCTCCGTCTCCACGCCAGGTGCTTCCTGTCGATCTTCTTCTCGCTTATCTCTGGAACATCAGAAGCACATTCTACAAAAAACGCTGTTGCTTATGCAGGCACAAAATGCAGTTACAAGCTAAATATGTCTTAATTCTTACCTAGAAATGAATCTATATACTGTCTGTCTATGCAGGCAAGCTGTCTCGACCTCACTGCACTCTGTCTCACCTCTCACCTCGCCAGATACAGCTTGTAACCTCTTACAGACAGAAGGCCAACTCTTCTATGAGCACATTTTACAATATGTGTAATAACTAGCACGATACCACTTTTTTATGTCCGATACCGATACCGATATCATAAATTTGGATATCTGCCGATACCGATAGGAATCCGATATATCTATTTTTTAAACTGTTTTTGTATAAGTTCAAAGTCAAATTTAAAAAGACAAAACACTAAAGCTATTCTCTTATACTTGAATGCAAGAAAAAGACTGCACCCAAAATATTGCTCACTTCAACAATGCATATCTCTTTATTTAAACTTTAGCACTGTTTAGCTGTCACCACTATCAAAATATCCATCCTGAAAGTGCGCACCATTATGCAGAACTTTAAATCTTGAAGTATTTAAAGTAAAATTCAAGTAAATAAAAGTGCAACTTTATGTAAATTTCAGAACCCCTTTGGTACTGAAAAAAGGTGCAATTTTAGCAGAGCAAACAACATTCTTGTAATAATGCAGTTGTAACTTTTTTTTTTTCACTTGAGAGGTAGGTTCTTCTTCAGAAAGATCAACATTTCAACCTTCTCAGCTGTCAGTCTGCTTCTCCTTTCATCAATGGTAATGGAGGCTGTACTGAAGAGTCTCTCACTCTCAATACTTGTGGTAGGTGCACAGAGAAATTTAGCTGCTGTAGAAACCAGAGTGGGAAATCTAAGTTTGTTGGCTTGCCAGTACAGCAGTGGATTATCTGAGCGTTGAATGGTTGGCTCACTAAGGTAAGTTTGCACTTTTCCTCCATAGCTGCAGCGATGGACTCTCCTGTGTGTGAACCACGAAACTCTTTGGCCTGCAACACTGCTTTTTGCATTGTAAAACTCGAGTCTATCCAGTGTACAGTCAGGCTTAGCAGGGACAACGGACAAACGTCCGAGCTCCAGATATCAGTCATCATGCTTAACGTGGGAATTATTTCCAAACTTTCGGAGATGAACTTGCGCACCTGTTTGTACTTGCCTGGGATAGCTTCCTCCGAGATGAAATGCCGGTTTGGCAGCATGTAGCGAGGCTCTAAATGCTCAATCAAGCGTCGAAAACCATCATTTTCCACAACGGAAAGGGGCTGGTCATCAAGCACAACAAATTCAACTATTTTCTCCGTTATCAGCTTCGCTCTATTGCTTTCCGGAGGGAATTTCTCACGTCTCTGAATATTTTCCAAAAGCGTTTGTTGATACGGTACACTTTTCTGCTTAGCTTTGGAGGCCAGGCTAAATTCCGTGTCCCCCCTGTTTCTGTAAGTGTTTAATCATGTTTGTGGTGTTAAAATTCCCCACACTGCTACCACCCCGCGAAACACTTGCATCGCATAAGTTGCATTCGGCAGTCTTGCTTTTTTTGTCTTTTAGTTTGAAATAAATCCACACTGCTGACATGATGGCTCTGAGCTCTCCCACACGATAACCGCTCGATCACGTGACGCATACTGCTCTGACGTGCTATGGTCATGACCTGGGTTATACCATGCTAGCGAGTTTTTGAGGTGCTTTTGTGATATTCACTGGATCGGATAAAAATTTTAAATTTCTCTCCGATATCCGATCCAGTAATTTACGTCAATATCGGACCGATACCGATACTGAATATCGGATCGGTCCATCTCTAGTAATAACATGATTGAAACTATATGTGTAATATATTGAATAAATGTTTTAATCAAATGCCATTACTCAAAGCTTAATAAAAAGGATATAAAAGAATAAACATGATATTAAAATGATATAATCGCCACACTCTTAATGTCTATTATGAGTTCTTTTGTTTTAAGGACATTCAGTTTCAGGTTATTTTTTGAGCACCACTGGGACAACCTCTCTGCCTGCACCCTTTTCATCAGAGGTGAGCCCAAACTAATCAGAATCAGAATCAGAATACTTTATTGATCCCTAGGGGAAATTCTTTTTCGTTACAGTGCTCCATTATAAACAACCATTAACAAAGACAGACAATACACTAACTAAGAATAGCACAATATATACAGGTGTATATATATATATACATAAAGGCAATGTTCCCTCTGATGTTTCATGTGTCTGAGCGAACACACAAACTCCCTGAGCGGACACTTGGACCACTGTGAGCGACAGCAGACGTGTGCCCTGTCGTCATGCCAGCATCGAATCCATCCAAGTTACATGTTTATTAAAATAATCAAATTACAGCATTTACATTTATGTTAGACTACTTTTGATTAACTGCTTTAGCCCACTTACGATGAAAATTTAAAAAAAAAATCTTGTTGATGACCTGTGTAGCATGTTAACACTATTGGAAGGAAAAATAACTTGAACTCCAATTTTGAAAACACAACTTTCTTCTTTTTCTTTTTTTTAAATAAAGCTCTGACTTGTATTATGAGTCTGTGGTCTGGGAGAGAGTCTGTAACTCTGTCTGCAAAATACAGTATATAATGACCAGTGTTGGGTAATTAATTATATAGTTACTTCTTCAAAAAAGTAACTGAGTTTTGCAAACAACAAAGTTTTTTGCAGCTGTTTACCTAAAAATGCAGCCAAGGCGTTTTTAAATAAACATTTCAAACTATTTACAGAACAATCAGCTGTTCTGCATCAAATCTGATGCCACACAAATTATTTGTGCCACTCCAAACAATAATTTGTGTCCACTATGAGATGAAGGAGAACAACAGCCTGATACCTGCAGGCCTGACAGCAGCAGATGTGTCACTGCTGTAACACCTGTAACACTCAGCAGGCGCCTCATTGTTCTGACACACAACAAAACTACTGACTACACACTAACTACACACTAACTACACACTAACTACACACTAACTACACAAGATTTGCGCTAAACGTCGCAAATATCTCACATCTCAAAACACCGCCGTCACTCCTAAAACTTCCCCCTCCCTAAACAACTAGATGCCATGTTGCCATATCATTTTTTGATTGGTAGACATGGTACATTTTTCCACCAATAGGAAAGGGTGGTGTTTTTTTGGTGTTGTTTTTGATCACAGGCTTTCCAGCGTTTTCCTTATAAAACGCCGTTTTTACCGTAGGAAATATAAACAACGACAGTATTCAGGAAGAAAACCAAACATTGCAGATATTTTATCATAACTCTGGTTTTACGTGGCCGATCAACACAATTTAATAACTGGTATAAAGTCCACACTTTGTCCGTCAGTTGTTCCGTCTGTCCTGCTCACATCTCCAATGGTTGTACAGGTTGTCATTAACGTGGCTTCACTCCACATCAGTCGCTTTGCTAAAACACCGGTGTCGGCACATAAGGACGCTGTCATAGCCTGTCACCGACGCTGATCAGCTGCGTATATACGAATGTGAATCGCATCATTGGCTGGACTATGGGATAAGGTGGCATCGTTGTAATCCCATACAGGAGCAGCCAGTCACTGACTGACTAACACTGCAAAACAGAATTGTTAATGTATTAATTTTAATTTCAATTCAGGTTAGATTTTTTTGTGTGTGTGTGCGCAGAGACGTGCCAGCAGTGCACAATTGCGCACGCGCGCAGCTTAGAGGGAACATGGCATAAAGGTCACTTATTAATAAATAGCTGAAAAAGGAAGAACATGTGCAAAAAGGGTGTAGCTGTTGCCGTAAACAGTGTGTTAAGTGGATGCGTTGTACAGGGAGATGGCCACAGGCAGGAAAGATTTCCTGTGTCGTTCAGTGGTGCTTTTCGGTAATCTCAGTCTCTCACTGAACGAGCTCCTGTGACTGACCAGCATGTCATGGAGTGGATGGGAGGTGTTATCCAACATTGTCTTTATCTTGGACAGCATCCGCCTCTCCGACACCGCCTTGAGGGAGTCCAGCTCCATCCCCACAACATTGCTGGCCTTACGAATCAGTTTATCGAGTCTGTTGGCATCTGCGACCCTCAGCCTGCTCCCCCAGCATGCAACAGCATAGAGGATCGCACTGGCCACAACAGACTCATAGAAAATCCTCAGCACTTTCTGGCAGATGTTGAAGGACCTCAGTCACCTCAAAAAATAGAGACGACTCTATTCCTGTAAAGTGCTGTGGTGTTTGCAGCCCAGTCCAGTTTATTGTCAATGTGAACTCCAAGGTATTTATAGTCCTCCACAATGTCAACACTGACCCCCTGGATTGAAACAGGGGTCAAGTACCCCTTACTGTGGTGTCATCAGCATATCTGGCAATGGCAATTGGGTGGGTTGGTATACAGTCATATGTGTACAGGGCATACAGTAGGGGCTGAGAATGCAGCCGTGCTAGGGATCAAATGCTGAGTGACAGTGGGGGAAGCGATGAGGGCTGAGTTGGACTTTAGTTCATAGTTCATGGTCTTGATTTCTTGCATTACTGTGTTGTCTTGTAAATAAAGCTTCGTAAACCACGCAGTCCCGCTTTTCTGTGTGAGTCCTGCTCTGAGTCAACCTGTCTTGTGTGGCCTTGGCCGTGACAGATTTACTCTGTAAGCAAACGGGAGGGGTCGAGGGACGTAGTCAGTCTCTGATGTGCTGAGACACTACCCGCTCGAAACACTTCCTGACGTGAGGGCTATAGGTCTGTATTCATTGAGACCATCTATACCAGTCTATACCAATAGGAAAACCAAATTCAATTAGTTGGAATCTATAATCTGACATGCAATGGTGACATTTTACACACTCTATGTTAAATGAAGATGATTTTACATTTTGCCTATCACGTGCCATTATTCATATTCTCTGTACCAAATTATCCAACTTATAACCATGATTTTTATTTATTAGTCCTTTAATTATCCAGGTAAAAAATCTCATTGAGATTAAAAATCTCATTTTCAAGAGAGACTTGGCATCATGGCAACAAAAGTCAAAATACACATACCACATAAGTATATAACATTTAAAACAAATACAATATCCCATACCAACATGTGTAAAATATACAATAACAGATCAAATTAATTCCTTTAAGACAGACTTAAACTCTCCCAAGGTAACCAAGTCTGATCATTTCAGTTCCTTCTGCAGATTGTGGCCATGCAGATGATAGAATGTGAATGCAAAGTATTATTAGATATTTTTTGCAAAGTTGGTTTTGGCAAACTAGTTTCTTTCAAAAAGTCACAGCAGTTAAGCCAATAAATCAAAGCAAATTTATAAATGAAGGTAAAAATGACAGGAGGGGAAAGCATGAAAAAGTGAAAAAGTAATAATTTCAGTGGAATGGGGTCAGAAAGCTGGAAAGAGAAAACAACAAAATGCACAGAGAGAGCAAGAGAAAGACAGAGACAATAAAGAAGACATGGAGGGAGCCAGAGGATGAATCAACAGGAATGAATGGGAGCACAGGGGGAGAAATAACCAGGTGAGGAGAGGAGGGATGGATACAGAAAGGGCAGAAGAAGAATGATTGAGGGTGAAGGTGCGTGCGTGTGTGTGTGTGTGTGTGTGTGTGTGAGTATGGTGGCAGCAAGGGGATGATGGTGGGGGAGGGGGCCTGAGGAGCCAACGGCAATGAGAACATTATGGCTGGATAATGAAGAGGTTCCACGCTGTCAGCCAACACCATTCACCCTGCATGGCTCTGACCCCAAAGTGTCAACAAGCTAAACGACCAAGCAGCAACGCATTACTGCATGTACACACACTCACAAACACACATGGATGCACACACATGTGGACAGACAGATAGACAGAAAAACAGATAAACAGGAATATCTGTGTGATATGTGACTCAGCAAAATTATACACAAATACCCAAAATACCCAGTGGATTCACTTGTACATTGAGTGAATCAGAGCACACTGTAGTAATGACTTCTACAGTGGGCTCTGCATGAATGTGTGTGTATGTTGTATAACCTAATAACAGATACTGATTCACTCAACACACACAGCAAAGAGCCAGCTTGCTGTTGTTTGTACAGTAAATATTATATTCTTTATTGGTCTTCAGAACAGTCAAATTCAATACAGCAGCAGATGTGTTTCATAAATCTCTGCTCATACATCACATGATGACACAACACAGTCATGGGAAGAAATACAGCTTAGACTGACTGAAGCCTGCCTTTAACAGTCACTGTTCCTATAGCTCTCCCGGTCTCTCTGCCCTACCAAAATTGTGATTTATCATGCATTAGAACACAGTGATCTTTTCCCCATTAATTATTTATTTATTATTTATTTTTTCTGTCTTGTATTAAGATATCGCAGCGATTTAATGTGTAGTTACACTTCTTTCCCTGGTCTGCCCCCTACTGTAGACTAAATCCCATTTTAAATAAGAACTTATTGAACTGTGTTTCTAGGACATTAATTAAAATAGTGTCAGACTTTTCTAGTCTGGAGTTAAATAATATAATTTCTTGAATTAAGCCTAGCGCTAATCCAGGTCTAAATGAGGACTTAAATTAAACCTGGTCAGAGACATGTTTAACTTCACCTTAAAGGCCATTTGCCAAGTGAAAATGGATTATCTTGACCAAGGTTATTATCGTTAACGAAAACTAACGAAATAACGAAAACTAGAAGTGAAAAAATATTTTCGTTAACGGAAATAAAAATAAAAACAAAAAAAGGAAAACTAACTAAAACTGTAATGAGTGTTCACAAAACTAAAATTAACTGAATTTATAGCAAAAATGTGTTTCGTTTCATTGATGTGTGCGTGTCCTACAATAGTCGAGGGTGAAAATGAAGTTTAGTTTCCAGATTTTTTCTTGCTGTGTCTCATTATGCCAACAGGTGGCAGCACGTTAGTCGAGTCGTCTGTGTTGCTGCTCCATCCACGCGCAGAATCATGTCAGGAAAAGTCGGGAGAAAGCGCCAGAGTCCAATTTGGGATTACTTTGAATATGACTGTGTTTTGGATAAAGCAAGTGTCTTGTAGTGGAAAGAGACAAATTATGAGGGACATTTCTAAAGGGAAAAAAATCCCACAAACCTTAAAGTGCACTTGAAAAGCTCACACAAGAAGGCTAACCTAGCTTACCTTGAGAAGGGAGCACACTCAACCCTCACCCCCAGAAAACAGAAGCTAACCCCAGGCAAGGCAGCGTGATGCATCCCGAGACAACAGGACGGGGACATCTACATAACTGTGTGAGTCAATTGCCTTCAAAATGTTTATCAATTCACTTGAACCAAAATTATGAACACCCGGTGCTGCAAGAGTTATAGTCTCATTGGGGCCAAGATATACATTTTATAGTTGCCTGGTATCAATGGTTGTTCATCTGGCTTTATTTATTTATTTATTTATTTATTTATTTATAAGGAATCTTTGCTCTTAGATATTTGTCTAGTAGGTTTCTCATAAAGAGAAGCCCTCACTTTTTTAGGGCAGGGATAGCTCAGTAGGTAGAGTGGTGGCCCCATGATCGGAAGGTCGGGGGTTCGATTCCCCTGAACAGCTACCCTGAGGTACCCCTGAGCAAGGTAAGTAAGTAAGTAAGTAAACTTTATTTATTAAGCGCTTTTCGCAGACAGGCAATCACAAAGCGCTGTACACAAATATTAGGACAAGGTACTGTCCCTACACACTGCTCCCCGGGCGCCCAGTGGCTGCCCACTGCTTCACTGAGTGAATGGGTTAAATGCAGAGAGGGATTTTCCCCACGGGGACCAATAAAGTACACTTTCTTTCTTTCTTATTTATTTATTTATTTAAAGAACCCATAGGTGGGAATGTGAGTTGTCTGTCTCTGCTTGTTAGCCCTGCGACAGACAGGCGACCTGTGCAGGGTGCAGGGTATGGTAGCTGGAATAGCAACATACCCAAGGATAAGCAGAAGTCAATGACTGATATGATGAAACTGGGATTTTGTTAGACTTAATTATTGCAAACACAACTAAAACTATAACTGAAACTAATCAAAACTAAACTGAAACTAAGGATTTTCAAAAAAATAAAAACTAAACTAAACTAGCAAACAATTGGTAAAAACTAATTAAAACTGATATAAAATTGAAAATCTGAAGTCAAAACTAAATAAAAATAAAAACTAATGAAAATTGCAAAACTATTAAAACCCTGATCTTGACATATTGCTCCTGCTGCTGCTGGATGAACACTTTCTGATGTCTCTCTCCATCAGAAAGTGTTTTCATCTTAAGTTTATATTTTTCTTTTAAGTATCTTCATTTTAGCTCATAGAGTCTTTAAATACAGATAGAACATTTATTAAATTAATTAGGCAGGGACAAATCTACCGCTCAATTAATAATCACGCTTTTAACCTGAGTTAGGAAACCGGTTTCCTCAGAGGAGATTGGAACCCCCGGGATGCTTTGAATGGTGAGACCCCAGTGGATGTTGAATTATGTACTCCACCAATGCAAGCTGGTCCCTCCAAGTGGTTTGGTTGGAGGAGGCGCAACACCGAAGAACAGCCCAGTTCTTGGTTGGCCCACTCTGCCTGACTATTTGTCTGAGGGTGAAACCCCGAAGATAGACTCACTTGCGCCCCCAGCCCAGAACAGAACTCCTTCCAAACTTGTGACGTGAACTAGGGCCTGCGTTTGGAGACAATGTCCTGAGGAATGCCAAGTAGTCGAAACGCACGTTGGGTTAGTAACTTTGGGGTCTCCAAGGCAGTGGGCAGCTTGTGTAATACCACAAAGTTCATTCAATGATGGTAAGAATTGCGGTGTTACCTGTCGATGGCGGGATGCTCGTCACCAAGTCCAAGGCAATGTGCGACTGTTGCCGTCTCAGGACAGGTAGCAGTAAGAGCAGGAACCTTAGTTTTATTTTCAAGTGCTTTATGAGTAAAGGTGGTATGGTATTGCCAGCTATAGCTACTTTCTTTTGTGCTTTATTGGCTACAGATGAAAACTGACAACTCAGATTTAGAAGCCTTAACCAGCAATCTGACATTGACCTGAGAGTACAAGTCAGTTTAACAGCTGGATTTGTGTGTATGTGTGCAGTCACCTAGGTATATGGTTTACAGGAACAATGGTGTATACTGGGACGATATGTGTGGTACAAAAGGACCAGACACACATACTGGTGCAAGCGGGTGAGTTTTCTTGTCACTTTTTGTTTGCGCAGCTTTCCTGCTGCCTTCTCCTGATCATCACACACTGCACCTCTCCAATCAGGTCCTGACATGCAACTCAAATAGGACAGGCATGATTAGATGAAAGACAACACCTGTGTTGGTCAGTCTCCCCTGAACCAAACCCTGAACCCACTGCTCCACCCTTCCCCCGCAAGAGGAGGGGACACCACTCAGTTGTGGCCATCTTCCTGATGTATTCCTGGATGTTTGTTGTCTCATCCTGTTCTTACAGGCTCAGGGTCCTGGATGTGGGGCAAAACCCTCCATGCACAGTCAGGAGCTTCCTCTTCTTGATGTCAGTAACTTCTATCGCCTTGTTTGACCAGCTCATTATCTCAAGAGGCTAATCAATCCGGATGACATTCCGATGTCATTGCTCTAGATCCTTGTGGTGTGTATCAGTGACTCAAGGTCTTTTTCACTCCTTGCTTCATGTCATCCAAGCTGACAGTAGCTCTATTCTATGGTTGGTATCCCTAGCCAGTCTTGTCAGTAATCTTTTTTTTTTTCTTTTTTTGTCCCGTTTGGATCTTTAGCCATCAGAATTGTTGTCTTAAGGCCAAGAAAGATGCCAAGCAGATTTATTTTACCAAGTGGATCATCATGGCCTTGCCATATTGGTCCATTTGATTGACCTTTATTATAATTATGTGTTTATTTTATTTTCGGTTGCTACAAACGGGACAGATATGACAGGGGGATAGGACAGGGAGAAAGAATGAAAGAAAGAGAGGGAGAGAAAGAAAACCAGAGGGGAGAAGAGACTGTGAGAAAGGGGGGAAGAAAGAAAAACAAACAAAACACCTGGATCACCTGTATGGAGAAAAAAAACAGAAGAGGAAGCAAACAAAAAAAAGCAACATAATAAATACAGCACCATCACAATAAACTAGCTAGCAGTAGATATCAGTAGATACTAAATAATAAACGATATTGTGCAGAACGCAAGATAGACAGCGCACAATGTGCTTTGAGGCAGCAGCCAAGAAAGCTGTAGTCCGCGTCTGTGAACACCCGTGTGTACACCTGTGTGCACACCTGTGTGGATCAGCATGCTTGTATTCCAAAGGTTTCTCCATGTAACGATCTGCTAGGGAGTGTGGGGGGGCCACAGCCCCGTCCCCCAGGGCATGAAGCAGGTATGGAGGAGATCCAGGCCCGAGACATCCAGAGGCCCCAGAGTACGAGGACCCGAGGAGGACCACCAAAAGGGGGGGGAACCGTGCCACCCTCCTGGGAAGAGCTGAGTAGAGCCCCAAACGAGAGGTCACCCAGCAGCTATGGAGCAGAGGCGAGAGGGGGTTGCAGTGGCGTGCCCGCAGGCTCTGCCGGCAGCCAGCTGTGCCAGAAAGGAACCGAGCTTCAGGCCCAGAGGCCTGAGGGCACCCGCCCCCCGGAAGGGGCCCAGCCGGGCCACAGGCACCCGGCCCCGCCAATCGGCCACCAGGAGTGAGCCGGTACATACATGAGCGCCCAGCCCCAGTCGACAAGAACCACCAACACACCAACGTCTGAGGGCATCAGCCACCAGCAGGGAGTGTGGTGAGGGGAGATAGGCCTCCGTACTTAGGAGGGCCTGAGATGTACCCAGAGAGGTTGAGTCTAAGACCCAACCTGACATATAGACACAGACTAACAGGCACACGCGGACACAAATGTGCATTCCCACCCCATATGCACAACCAAATACTCGGCACTCACCAAACGTGTAGACAGACACAAATAGACACTGCACAGACAGTCGCACTCCCCAAACATACTATATATCCCAGGTCCAGGTACCCCCGCCCCCAGAGGGGCAAGCCGCACCTAGACCCAGGAGATGTTACCCTTCTCTCTGGGGTGGAGGTCTTGTCAGTAATCTAACTGAGGGGGTTCAGGTGTATGCAGAACAGCAGTGGGGACAGAGCATCTACTTGGTAAATCCCGTACTTGAGTGTGACTTGTGCTGTTGGCTTGAAGTTGACCTGTAGTGTTGTTCGACACATCCCCGCATTGATGTTCTGGTTGAAGGCCCTATGGGTCCCAATGATCTTGTACAGTTCTAGGCATTCCAGGATCCATGTGTGGGGCATTGAGCAATAGGCTTTCTTTTAGTCAGTCCAGGAAGTCCACAGTCTCATGGGCGACTACTCTATCGACCAGTAGTTGGTGTTTCGCCACTCTGGTTTTCCTGCAAATTGCTTTCTGTGCCCAGGGCCCTGTTTCAGGAAGCCGGTTTAGTGGAAAAACTGAGTAAGTATACCCTGAGTTAACGAAAACTCTGGTTTTTCGGTTTCACAAAGCGAGTTCAGCTGAAGCCTGAGTGAGTCACTATGACGACACACGCCGTGAAGCTAACCTGCTCCCTAGCAGGTTTACTACAACTAACCCTGACTGTCTCCGCCCCTTTGTCGGAAACCTGACAGTAGGAAGTGTCAGACATGGCGTGCCCCGTCCTTGAAGAGCCAGTAGATCGTGAAGCCCAAATTCTCTGCAGAGCTCTCCGCCGGGAGAGAGTGATCAGAGCGCGTTTGGACATTTTATCATTTCCTGGTGAGTTTCTGTGCGAACGTTACCGTTTTTCAGCACAATCTATAATTTATTTGAATAACATCCTCAGGCCATATATTACGCATGTGACACATCGCGGACATTCTCTCAGTTCTGTACATATTATTTGTATTGCACTTCGGTTTTTTGCAAACGGGAGCTTTCTGTACAATATTGGTGACGCTGAGCACGTTTCCAAGGCTACCGTCTGTCGGGCAGTCAGGAATGTTACAGTTGCACTGAAACGTCTCCTGTACTCGTTTGTGGTGTTCCCCGGTCATAGACCCACAAGATTTATCAAAGAGGGATGCCACAAAATTGCAGGTATCAAGGTGACCAAAACGTAATGTATGATGTGGTGATACTTGAACTACTACTTACATTTTACATTTATTTTCAGGGTTCCCAGGCGTGTACAGATGGCACTCACATTCCAATCATTGCTCCTTCAGTAAATGAAGGAGACTATGTGAACAGGAAGTCTTTCCACAGCATTAATGTACAGGTACATAGTTCCCTGTAGCATTTCAAACTAACAAATTATTTCATTATAGTAATGGATGCTAATTTGTGTTCTCTGCACTGTGAAGATCATATGTGATGCTGCCAACATTATGACAAATGTGGAAGCCAAGCGGCCAGGCTCTGTCCATGACTCACAAATATTCCGTGAATGTACACTGAGCACAAAATTTGGACATGGTGAGTTGAGAATACTTTAAAATATATAAAGACCAATTGCTTCAGGGACATTTGAACTGAAGTGTATCCTTCTGTCTTAGGAGAGTTCACTGGCTACTTGCTTGGTGATAGGGGGTATCCATGTTTACCCTATTTGCTCACCCCTTACCCTGACCCTGAACCGGGCCCACAGCAGCGATATAACCTGGCTCATTGCAGGACAAGAGCCAGAATTGAAATGACTATCGGAATGCTTAAGGCCCGGTTCCAGTGCCTGCAAAGACTCAGGGTCACCCCAGAAAGGGCATGTGACATTATTGTGGCATGAGTGATTCTACACAACATTGCCACAATTAGAGGAGAACACTGTCCTTCTGAACCAAACATCAGCAGTGATCCAAACCATGAACATCCTGACCCTCCCACGGACATACAAGATGGAAGAGCAGTCAGAGACACCATATGTCACAATCATTTCTTTTGACCCATCACCTCAACATGTTGAAAGAAGAATAAACAGATTTTTTGTTCAACTGGCTTTATTGGTCGCCTGTATTTCCTGTACACAAAGTATTAAAAGATGTAAACCTCATAAAGTGTCTCTGTTGCTTCCTCCTCTGTAACAGCTGTCAATGTTTCTTCATTGTTTTCCTGTAGTAAAGAAATAGACAACATTGCTGTTCTACTGTGAACTCATATAATCTGTGGAGTATTACTCACAACTGCATGTTGGTCTGGCTCAACAGGAGGCTGCACCAGATGCAGTACACCACCACCATCAACTGATAGAATATGAGGTTTATACAGGTCACTTATAACTTACAAGGGACCAAATGGCAATTAACAAACATACCAATCACCTTACACTTCATTGTCATTATGCTCTCAAAGACAACCAAGAATGAGGGAAGGCAAAATCAGTAGGAAAATAACTTCACTACAAAATAATCCATTATGGTAAAGAGTTTATCAAATGAATGAGCAGCACTGCAAAGGTGACTGTGAAGAAAGGATGTATGCACATCATGTATTATTTTGAATTTACCCCCTATGTAGGCACTTGTGTCTTGCGGGGTTATTGCCTCAGAGGATGTCCCCACAGAGATGCCTTCGGCCACAGGGCGCCCACTGTTTTGGCTGAGGGCCAACTGCTCAGCCTCTGTGAGTGGTGGTGGTGGAGGACCCCCACCTGTTTTTCGGGCCTCCGCTTTTTTTCTGTTGGCTATAACGGGCCACATTTGAGCATACAGAGTAAGCAAATATGTACTTGTAATGTGCTCAGATAATTTCAATAAGTGCTTACAGAAAGAAAATTAATGTAGCCTCTAACTGCAATTGATTTACATGGGACAAACAGACCAAGCACTATGGCTCATAATACAATTACACCTTACCTGTTTGGACTATATTTTTATATTTCATTTTTACTTGCTGCCAGGCACGTTTGGGGCCTGTTGGGTTGCACCTGCGCTCACATCACGTCACAAAATAAAATGTATAAAATAACAAATAAAATATAATAAAATAACGTGTTAAATGGGTGGAGATCCCTAGATCAATGTTTAAATTAACACTCACGCATTGACTCTGTCGGCTATGTTTTGCCATGCATGCTTCCTTTCTTTCGCAGCTGAGGCTGTGTTACTTTTTTCCGCGGAATTTGCATGTTATCGGCATATGCTGCCATCAGAATTTCGGCCTCAAGCGCTGTAAAATACATTGACCGCGCCTTCTTTCCCTCCGTCTCCATGGTGACTCGCTTAATCTGTGCTCCGCTTATCAGGGCTTTATGTATCCTCGTGCGCGCGCTTAACTTGGGGTTAAAGCAACTCCGCGTTGATTGAACTAATTGTTATCAGCCTTTCTGAAACCGAATATTCTGAGTTGGACAGTTCGGGGTTACTCAACCGTGAGTGTCGTTTTTCACTCTGAGTTTTCCAAACCGGCTTCCTGAAACAGGGCCCAGTACATTTGGAAATGTACTGTTTATAAGCCGTGACAGTCATGTATGGAAAGGGAATATGAGAGGAGGGCGGGAGTGGGGGGTTCTTTTTTTTTTTTTTTTTTTTTTGCCTGTCCCGTTTGGCTCTTTTGCCATCAGAATTGTTGTCTAAAGGCAAAGAAAGATGCCTAACGGGTTTACGTTGCCAAATTGACCATCCCAGCCTTGCCGTAATGGTCCATTTGATTCACCTTTTATTGTTTATTTTATTTTCACTTACTGAATACGGGACAGACTTGACTGGGGGAAAGAAGGGGAGAAAGAAAGAGGGAAAGAGAAACAGCTGAGAAGGGGGACGGGGGAGAAGGGCAAAAAGCAAAAACCAACAGAACGGGCAGAAAAAAAAAAAGAAAAAAATGCATATATCAATCACCTGGATCACCTGCTGAGAAAGAAAAAAGAAAACAAGCAGAAGAGAACAAGAGTAATAGAATAAACAACATCACATTGATATATGGGAATATGACAGTAAATACTAAATATTAAACATTATTGTGCAGCACATAAGATCGACAGAACACAGTGTGCTTTGAGGTAGGAGCCAAAAAGGGTGTAGTTTGTGGGTGTGATCACCAGTGTGTACACCTGTGAGCATGGACGCGCTTGTTTTTTTAAAAGGTTCCTTCATGTAATGATCTGCTAGAGGGTGTGGGGGGGCCACAGCCCCGTCCTCCAGGGCATGAAGCAGGTATGGAGGAGATCAAAACTCCAGACATCCAGAGGCCCCCAGAACACAAGAGACCAAGGAAGACCAACAGAGGGGCAGCCGCGCCACTGTCCCAGAAAGAGCTGAGGAGAGTCCCAGATGAGGGCTCACTCAGCAGCCGCGGAGCAGAAGCCAGGGGGAGTTGCAGTGACGTGCCCGTGAGCTCCGCCGGCAGCCAGCCGTGCCTGAGTGACCCCACCTCCGAAGTGGCCCGAGCGAGCCCCAGGCTCCAGGCCCCGATAAGCGGCCGCCAAGGAGTGAGCCGGTGTGTACCTGGACGCCCATCCCCGGACACAAAGAACCACCAACGCACCGATGTCTGAGGGAGTCCGCCACTGGCAGGGGAAGTGGTGGTAGGGGGAGATAGGCCTCCAAACCTTGGAGGGCCTGAGATGTCCCCAGAGAGGTGGCGTCTGATACCCAACCTGACATATAGACACAGACATACAGGCACACACATATACAAACATCCATTCCCACCCTCGTGCTCTCATATGCACTTACTCCACACTCAACCAACGTGGAGACAGACATACAGAGACGCTGTACACACGATCACACTCCCCAAGCGTACTCTACGAACCGGGTCTAGGTACTCTTGCCCCTGGAGGGGGGAACTACACCAAGACCCAGGTGGTGTTACCCTTTTCCCTGCGGTGGGGGGAGGCAGACCGCCCCGATTCCACAGCAGCAGGGAGGCCCCACACTCCAGACCGCAGTCGGACGGCCAACTCCTCCTCCTAGCCCCCCCGCTCCAGCAGGCCGCAGAGAATGGGGGTGAGAGAAGACTCCAAACCTCCCTCCACCCGCTCATTGTAGTGTTGATGCATGTGTGTTCTAAGATGCATTTAAAACCCAGGAGGGCATGGAGCTACCTGCCAGAGAGCAGCAGGTAAGCGCATAGTCCCTCCTGCTAGCCCTCAATGTCTACGTGTATTTAAAATTGAGAGGTGGGCAACGACGCCAGGGGTGGGGTGTACACCCTGGTGGTAATTTGGATTCCGTGTATGGTGCCCACCCCCGGGGGGGGGGGGTGGTAGCCTCCTCTGCACCCTGGTGACATACCCCTACTCCAAGGTCCTGCATGTGTGGGTGGTTGTGGTGGAGCGGGAAGAGGGAGGCAGCTGGAGATGGGGAGGGAAGGAAGGGAGGGGCAAGTGACCCCTCCCTGGGGCCAGCTCCCCCGCTGACCCCAGTAGGCACCCCCATACTCCGCGACCCGCCAGGGAAAGGGGGCCCAGGCCCATCCAGACTGGGGCCCAGTGCAGCAGCGCCCCCCAGCCCCACAGAGCCCGGGATAGTCCACCCAACCCCACCACAGAGAAAACTGCACCCACCCCACTCATCTTCCATAAGACAATAAACACCCAGGCTGAGATCTTCCTCCACCTCTCCTGCATCTCCCCCTCCTGCAGAGAGAGTTCCTGAAGAGAGGAAAGTTCCTGCAAGATGTGACAATCTCCCCCACCAGTTGAAGAGCCCCCCAGGTGGCTCGATGCACCGGCAGCACCCTGCTCCAGGGCTGGGCCCCCATGCACCCACCCACCCACAACCCCGGCAACACACCAACCAGGACCCAAGCCCCCGAGGCCCGGCCCGGGCCCCAGCCCAGAGACGGAGCGCCCCCAGAACCTCACGCCCATCCCGGACCAACCCAGGGGCAGCCAGGCTACCAGGTCAGTAACCCATGTCCGTCAGCACAGACCCTCCCCTAGCCCCGCTGCATGCAGCCGTGAGGAAACTGTCACCTGAGAGCCAACAGAGCCCCTAACCGGACGTGACCGCTACCCCGGGTTGAGCCCCCCAAGGAAGATGCCTCCGGGGAACCCCCCGATGCCCTAAGCCTGTCCCTACCCCCACACCAATCACAACAGGTTCAAGGTTCAAGGTTCTTTATTTGTCACATGTATAGTTATACAAGTATAACACACAGTGAAATGTAGCCTGACACGCTC
This sequence comes from Mchenga conophoros, assembly GCF_057382185.1. Lineage (NCBI taxonomy): Eukaryota > Metazoa > Chordata > Actinopteri > Cichliformes > Cichlidae > Mchenga > Mchenga conophoros. Next base: position 2,647,828 of record NC_140527.1, read on the forward strand.
CTCGACATGTGCAAAAAAATGGGGGGGGGGGGGGTAGAGGAAGAACACTATATATATATATATATTTAAATATAGTATATACATTGGGTGAATGTGCAGTAGTAGCAGTGAAGGCGGGACCAAACTATGACCCCCCACCCGGGAGTGGAGTGGCAGGATGTATCCATCCCATCCATTCGCTTCCGCTTATCCTTTTCAGGGTCGCGGGGGGCGCTGGAGCCTGTCCCAGCTGTCATAGGGCGAAAGGCGGGGTACACCCTGGACAGGTCGCCAGTCTGGCGCAGGGCTAACACATAGGGACAGACAACCATTCACACTCACATTCACACCTAGTGGCAATTTGGATTATTCAATTAACCCATCCCCACAAGCTGCATGTCTTTGGACGGTGGGAGGAAGCCGGAGTACCCGGAGAGAACCCACGCAAACACGGGGAGAACATGCAAACTCCACACAGAAAGACCCCGGCCTGATGGTGGAATTGAACTCAGGACCTTCTTGCTGTGCGGCAACAGTGCTAACCACCGTGCCACCGTGCTGCCCATATGGACATTACTTTTATTTTTATTGCCCAAAAGAATGAAAGTGCGCTGGTAAAGTGGAGACTGCTCCAGGTCAGAAACAACTGCATTATGCTATTAATGCAACTTCACAAGCTCTTCGCAAACACTGGCACAGACAGCATGCTAACGCTAAGCTAGCCAAGAATGCAGAGTAAACACAGACCCCAAACCCACCATCGTGACAAAGTGCTGAACTTCAACAGGTAACATGCTGATGAGGAGTCAGGCCGCAGGTGGAGGAAGATCTCAGCCTGGGCGTCTATTGTCTTGTGTAGTCTGGAAGATGAGTGGATGACGGGGTGGGTGCAGTTTTCTCTGTGGTGGGGTCGGGTGGGCTGTCCCGGGCTCTGTGGGGCCGGGCGGCGCTGCTATGATGGGCCCCTGTCCGGATGGGCCTTAGAACACACATGCATCAACACTACATATGAGTGGGCGGAGGGAGGTTTGGAGTCTTCTCTCACCCCCGTTCTCTGCGACCTGCTGGAGCAGGGGGGCTGGGAGGAGGAGTTGGCCGTCCGATTGGGGTCTGGAGTGTGGGGCCTCCCTGCTGCTGCCGAGTCGGGGCAGTCTGCTTCTCCCCACCCCAGGGAAAAGGGTAACACTACCTGGGTCTGGGTGCAGTTTCCCCCTCCAGGGGCAAGGGTACGTAGACCCAGGGCTTAGAGTACGCTTGGGGAGTGTGACTGTGTGTACAGTGTCTCTCTATGTTTGTCTCCATGTTGGGTGAGTGTTGAGTAATTGCATATGAGAGCATGAGGGTGGGAATGGATGTTTGTATCTGTGTGTGCCTGTATGTCTGTGTCTATATGTCAGGTCGGGTATCAGACGCCACCTCTCTGGGGACATCAAGGTATGGAGGCCTATCTCCCCCCACCACTTCCCCTGCCAGTGGCAGACGCCCTCAGACATCGGTGTGTTGTTGGTTCTTTGTGTCTGGGGATGGGCGTCCAGGTACACACCAGCTCACTCCTTGGTGGCTGCTTGCCTGGGGCTCGCTCGGGCCACAAGGGGGTGGGGTGCCCTCGGCCTCTCAGCCTGGGGCTCGGTCACTCTGGCACAGCTGGCTGCCAGCGGAGCTCACGGGCACGTCACTGCAACCCCCCCTGGCTCCTGCTCCGCGGCTGCTGAGTGAGCCCTCATCTGGGACTCTCCTCAGCTCTTTCTGGGACAGTGGCGCGGCTGCCCCTCTGTTGGTCTTCCTTGGTCTCTTGTGTTCTGGGGGCCTCTGGATGTCTGGAGTTTTGATCTCCTCCATACCTTCTTCATGCCCTGGTGGACGGGGCTGTGGCCCCCCCACACCCTCTAGCAGATCATTACATGAAGGAACCTTTTAAAAAAACAAGCGCGTCCATGCTCACAGGTGTACACACGGGTGATCACACCCACAAACTACTGAGGGAACTGAGGGAACTGAGGAGGATTAATGGCAAGAAGGCAGCGGGCCCAGATGGCATCAGCTCGAGGGTCGTCAGGTCCTGCGCAGACCAACTGTGTGGGGTGATGGAGCACCTCTTCAACCTGAGCCTGAGGTTGGGAAGAGTCCCACAGCTCTGGAAAACCTCCTGTGTTGTACCAGTGCCAAAGACTTCACGCCCCAAGGACGTCAACAGCTACAGGCCGGTGGCTCTGACATCCCACCTGATGAAGACCCTGCAGCGGTTGGTCCTGGCTCAGCTTCGGCGCCTAACAAGCTCATCACTGGACCCACTTCAGTTTGCCTACCAGCCTGGCATTGGAGCGGATGATGCCGTCATTCACCTCCTACATCGTTCCCTCACTCACCTGGAGACCGCTGGAAGCACTGTGAGAATCATGTTCTTTGATTTCTCCAGTGCCTTCAACACTATTCTTCCCTCGGTTCTAAAGGACAAGCTGGTGAACTCTGGAGTGGACCATCACCTCACTACCTGGATCCTGGACTACCTCACCGACCGACCACAGCATGTGAGGACTCAGGGCTGTGTGTCGGACAGGGTCGCCTGCAGTACGGGGGCCCCACAGGGAACGGTTCTGGCTCCGTTCCTCTTCACCATCTACACTGCAGACTTCTCCCACAATTCCACCCAGTGCTTCCTGCAGAAGTTCTCTGATGACTCTGCAATAGTCGGCCTCATCACTGATGGGGACGACAAGGAGTACAGAGGTCTGACCCAAGACTTTGTGGACTGGTGCCAGCTGAACTACCTCCAGATCAACGCCAGTAAAACCAAGGAACTGGTGGTAGACTTCCGCAGGCACAAGCATTCTCCACTGCAACCACTGAACATCCAAGGTATGGACATTGAGGCTGTGGACAGCTACAGGTACCTTGGTGTTCATCTGAACAACAGACTGGACTGGACTCATAACTCAGACGCCCTCTACAGGAAAGGGCAGAGCAGGCTGTACCTGCTGCGGAGACTCAGGTCGTTTGGGGTGGAGGGCCCACTCCTGAAGACCTTCTATGACTCTGTGGTGGCTTCTGCTATCTTTTATGGTGTGGTCTGCTGGGGCGGCAGCATCTCTGCTGGGGACAGGAAGAGACTGAACAGGGTGATCCGAAGGGCCAGCTCTGTTCTAGGATGCCCTCTGGACCCAGTGGAGGTGGTGAGTGACAGGAGAATGGCGGCTAAGCTGTCATCCCTGTTGGACAACGTCTCCCACCCCATGCAGCAGACTGTGACAGCACTGAGCAGCTCCTTCAGTGGGAGACTGCGGCACCCACGGTGTGGGACGGAGAGATTTCGCAGGTCTTTCCTCCCCACTGCTGTCAGACTCCATAATAAAGACTTTAACTGATCAAGCACACACATCCATACATATGCAATAATACTAAGTGCAATAATCCTTTCTGTCATCGTTGTATTTTTACTCAGTTGTATATAGCATTCGTATTGTATTTTTATCTTATTGTATATTTTTATTCTATTTTATTCTACTGTATATAGTATATTATTTTATTCTATTCTGTACAGCTGTGTACTGTATTTATTCTTATTGTATTCTAATTTTTGCATCATAACTTTTGCACTGTCCACTTCCTGCTGTGACAAAACAAATTTCCCACGTGTGGGACTAATAAAGGTTATCTTATCTTATCTTATCTTACACCCTTTTTGGCTGCTACCTCAAAGCACACTGTGCACTGTCGATCTTGCATGCTGCACAATAATGTTTAATATTTAGTATTTACTTTTTTCTTTTTTCTTTCTCAACAGGTGATCCAGGATTGATATATGTATCTTTTTTTTGTCTGCTTATTTTGTTGGTTTTTGTCCTTTGCCTTTTATCCCCGTCCCTCTTCTTGCTGTTTTTCTTTCCCTCTTTCCTTCTCCCCTTTCTTTTCCTCGTTCAAGTCTGTCCTGTATCTAACAAGTGAAAATAAAAAATAAAATAAACAATAAAAGGTGAATCAAATAGCTCATTGCGGCAAGGCTGGGATGGTCCATTTGGTAAAGTAAATCCGTTGGGCATCTTTCTTCGCCTTTAGACAATAATTCTGATGGCAAAAGAACCAAACGGGACAGGCGAAAAAAGAAAAAAGTAAAGCCAGATTAAAAAATCAAATGTTCTATATTTTAATGTAATACTTTTGTAATATATAAATATATAAGCACACACACACATACAGATAGACAGAGGTGTATTTATGCTAATGAGGTAGGTTTAATAAGTGACATCACTGCCCCTTTAAAGTCCTTATAAAGTCCTTGTTTTGACCTTGTAAACCACATATTTGTCAAAACTTAAAATGTCTCCATTGACCATACCGTTAGGTTGATGTGTATGAGGTTTTACTGACTTCTATACAAAGTGTATGGGGCTTTAAGGGGCCCAAATGTTTGTCTGATTTTTTAGAACAGTGTAGCCTTATTCCCAGGGCTCTAGGACCTCTGGAAAGGGCGGTCCATGTTAACCACCAATGGGCGGGGGGGTGTGTGCGTGTTCTGTGTGTGTGTGTGTTTGTGGTGTGGCACTGGCTGGATGAGGAGAAAAGCCCCTGATGTTCCAGTCACTCTCCCTTGATCCTGCTGGATTAACTGGACACACATCCAAAATTAAAACAAAGAAAGAACCAGATATATGCACAGCAAATACACGCGCACACCCATGCACACACACACATAAACTGGTATAAACTGCATTAGATTGAATGAAACACAGATATGTTTACTGTATGTCAGAACGCATTGTTTAAATAGGAACTCATGAATATATATGTGCAGGTATGGGTATGCACACAATCATTTCAACATTATTTGTGGAATGAGTTGCCTTTACATGTTAGACAGGCACCTTCCTTATCTGTTTTTAAATCACGTCTTAAAACATATTTATTTACCTTGGCTTTTAGCACAGCAGGACTTGTTGATGTCTCTTAATACGTTTCTTATTAATTATATTATTTTTAATTTTAAGATATTTTATATGTAATTTAAACTGTTTCCTCTCTGTTTTATATTTGTAGCACTTTGGTCAACATTGTTGGATGTAAAGTGCGTTATAAATAAAGATGCTATGCTATGCTATTATTACAGTGATTAGAGCACGCTGTAGCTACTGCACTGCAGTGGTTTGAATCATATCTATCTAATGGAGAGTCCTGTTCACACACACTAAGGTTACTGAAGGAGGCTCTACAGGGTTAAGTGCTGGGACCAATTCTGTTTACAATATGATTCCCTTAGAAAGTATGATAACATACATTTTCACTGCTATGCATATGACACCCAACTTTAACTTATTAGTCTGTGTTATGGATATATAAACTGCAGGAATGTCTTGAAGACTACAAGATCACCTCTAATTTCCTACTTCTAAATTCAGATAAAACTGAGAAATATGGTATCTAACCAGATATTTACTGTGGAGGTCTCCAGTAACACTGTGAGAGGAATCTTGGAATCATTTTACCAGGATATGCCCTTCAATGTGCATATAAGCAAATGTGTACAACTATTTTTTTGCCCTTTGCACAATATTGCTAAAATTACAAATATCCTGTCTCAGAAACTCAAAAATTAGTTCATGCATGTATTACATTTAGGCTGGACTACTGTAATTCATTACTATCAGGAAGTCCTAAAACTCCCTGAAAGCCTTCAGTATATCATGGTTAGCTGTGTGGCAGGCAGGGTGTAGGACCCAAATGCAGGATTTGAGACACGGGGGGATAAACTAAATGACGCAGCTTTTATTGTAGTGTAAAAACTCAAATACAAAATACAAGAGAAAAAACATAATAATTGGAAACACTGAACTCAGAAAACTAGAAAACTACAAAAACGAAAAACTAGAGACTAGGAGCTGACAAAAAACAACAACAGAAATAACGACACGATAACGGACAGAGGAAAACACAGGGCTTAAATACACCAGGGAGTAACAAGGGAATGGGAAACAAGAGGGAAACACAGCTCGGACTAATTTGACAAAACGAGACAGGGCGGAAGCAAAACTGAAAACACTGAACACATGACACGAGACTGTCAAAGTAAAAGAGGAAACACAAGACAGGCATGGAGACGCAAACTTGACGAGAAGACACGAGTGAGTGACTGACTGACTGACAGGAGATGCACGACCAGAGACCAGGAAAGAACAGATGAGAAAACATAACTGACTCGACGTGAAACATGGAACACAGTAACAAAACCTGAGATCTAAAAATCACTAAAATATAAGCAGAAACTAACTGAATCAATGATATTAATAATCAAAAACATAAACACTGAATCACCAGACTCAGGACCATGACACAGTTAATCCAAAATGCTGCAGTAAGAATCCTGACAGGGACTAGAAAGAGAGAGCAGATTTCTGCTGTATTGGTTTCTCTTCATTGGCTCCATTTGGTTGTGCATTTGGTTCCCTCAGGATTAATTTGTAAAATGAACCTGCAAGCACAAGACAAAATATATAATTTCTTTAAATCCACTTCCTTTCACAATCCTTGTTCTTCTATGCATTGTAACTTAAATAAAATAATTAAAATTAGAATCATGTATTACAACAAAATGTATTTTCAGTATTTTGTTTGCATTTGGATAGCCCAGCCCTTAGACTGCAGCTGATGCTGCCCTGAGCTGTGAGCTGGCGTTACTCTAACAGACCCTGCAGATGATTGGTTCATGAGCCACCACACAAAGCTCATGAAGGCTGCAGAGCAGAACAAGGAAGCATCCCTCAACATTGCAAATCAAGGCATCTATATTAGTAGGTGTAAAGCAATGAAGATTTTTTATTTTACTGTGTGATTCCGACTCAGGGGTGACTTAAATGTAGCCAACGTTCCAAAACTGCAAGGACGATTCACTAAGCCACAACCGAACACGGAGTTAGCTAGGTTCCTATGCATTTTGATATTGTGTTAACAGTTGATACATTGCACTGTTTACAAGCTAGTATTCAAACTTGGTGACTAGTAGGGGTGCAACGATATTCGTATCGATATTGAACCGTTCGATACAGTGCTTTCGGTTCGGTACGCATATGTATCGAACAATACAACATTTGTAATTTATTTTATCAACTTTCCTTCTGACGATGCTGTCTGTGTTGAGCGCTCAGTGAATCTGCGTTCGACTACTCTGCCTAGGCTGCACTGTCGAGCGCAGATCCACTGAGCGCTCAACACAGACAGCATAGTCAGGAGGAAGAGCGCAGGGCAAGCTAGCGAGACAGAAGTTAAGCTCTCCTTGCAAGATGGACCTCCCCCACCCTCATTCAGATCTGGCGTTTGGAATTATTTTGGTTTTCATGTGACGTATGACCCTGAAGGTAAGCGAGTCATGGACTAAAGTAAAACAGTATGTTGGATGTGCCATGCAATGCTTAATTACATTGGTGTGAACTAGTGTGTTAGCGCAGTTAGCTCGTTAACGTGTTGGCCGTCTAGCCCCATGCACGGAGCGATCGGCGGTAGCTCGTTAACGGAGATTTGCCGTGTTGTGGCGTTAAGGTCATTTCAACGAGATTAACCTGAAAGCACTAGTGGGAACACAACGAATATGACTGCACATTTACGCCGACATCATCCTAGTGCAAAGACCAAAACAACAAGCATGCTACTAACTTTAGCCGAGTCATTTAGACAGCTGTTAGCACATGATTCTCCTTATGCTGCTGAGAATATAGCCCAGAAGAAGCGGATAGTATAGCTTTTATTTTGGAAAGAGCCATTTCTCTGTAATAAACTCTCTTTTCCAAAGATGAGTGATTCCTCAATCAGATACAGGGCTCGCAATATCGCTAGCCCGACGTCCTGGAGCTAGCGATTTTTTCAGTCGGGCTACCAAAATCTTTCTCTTCCCTGCCCGTCGGGCTATTGTAGGAAAAATATATGTCAATGCTTTTGCATTCTTTCAGAAATGTAGCTGGGTAATTATGTCATTGGCATCGGTGAGCCACTGTCAATATGTGACATATTGAAGTCACGTTTGAATTTGCGCTTGTTTTTTTGCTTTCACTTTGCAATGACAGCACTGATCTGTGAGTGATGATAATTTGTGCACCAATTCCTCTGACATCGTCTTATTAATCGTTAGCTTACTATGCAAACATGACAAGTGAAATCTCCCGCAGCTTAAACATGTGAGAGGTTGGTCGCGCAGAGAATCGCTGAGCTTATGTGAGTGAGTGTGTAAAAGCATTTCAGTTCTGCTGAGCCAAATAAGACAGGTCGGGGTGAAGAAGTGACAGCCAAAGAAAAGCTTACCACAAAACGGAGAAGTTATGACAAATCAGACTATAAGGCAAAAAGAAAGTGCAGCTTTATGGTTTCATGGACAAAAGAATTTCTGTGGCTGCGATATGATGAGCTAAATAACCAGGGCTGCACATAAGTGGTCCGCAGGTGCGCATTCGCTGTCACAATAAAAAACACGCACAAGGGTTAGGGTTAAATTTAAAAACTGTACTTTTGAGTTAAAATATATATTTATAATTTTAATAAATGACAAATTAAAAATGCATGAACATTTTTTTGTATCGAAAAAATATCGAACCGTGACACCAAAGTATCGAACCGAACCGAACCGTGAATTTTGTGTATCGTTGCACCCCTAGTGACTAGGTGAGAAAGAAAAGATCTGACATAGCCGTACTACATAAAGGAGGTGGTGATGTGTGGGGGACAGGGAACGAAAATAAATCTTGATTTTTAACAGTTTGTTTTTATTCTAGAATAGAATAGAATAGAATTCAACTTTATTGTCATTGCACATGCACAGGTACAGGGCAACGAAATGCAGTTTGCATCCATCCAGAAGTGCTTTAGTGATATAGATATATTACAATATATATTAGCAATAATATAGATATGTGAGTATATTACAGAAATGGGTCTATTATGGTATGTTATAATGTACACGGTATGAAGTATGTTGTGAATATTCTATAACTATAAGTATGTACAGGCTGTAGTGAGTACAAGCTATGTACAGGCTATGAACAGGATATAAATATGAAAAACTATACAGAATATGAAATAAATAACTTTACAGAATCTGAGATATACAGCTATACAGAAATGGGAACTATGCAAGTTGTAAACAGTTGTAGGATTAAAAATTATCAAATGTGCAGAGTGATTATTTACACAGAGCTATACAGTAGTGCAGTTAAGATAAGTGAGATATAATTCCTACAGAGGCTATAAAGTGCTGGTGGTTGTGAGTGGTGGTTCAGTCCATGTTATTATTGTGTGTTTGAGGGTACAGTTGTCCATTGTGGGTGTGTGTATGTTCAGTCCATGTGTTAACGTGGGTCAGATGTCAGGAGGCAGAGTTCAGGAGTCTGACAGCTGTGGGGAAGAAGCTGTTCCGGTACCTGGTGGTCTTAGTCCGGAGGCTCCTGTAGCGCCTCCCAGAGGGCAGGAGGGTGAAGAGTCCATGTGATGGACTCTTTAAGTCTGCTCCTCCAACCAAACTCAGTAGGCAAGAAACTTATATGCACCTTTGATTTGTCTTTAGCTTTGGTTTACTTAACTTAATTCAGTGATGTTAGCTTACTCACCCAACCCTCTGGGCTCTATCCTGGCCATTTGTGGCCACTTCACTTTTCTTTTTTCAACCATTTTTGTTCTGTTAATGCAAATGGAATGAAACTTCGCATGGTCTAAATTTTTTATTCAGAATTTTTAATTTTCAACATCAGCTCCTTAATAATGTCAGTAATATTCACTATACACCAAATTGTTCCTCTTGACTCTATCGTGGCCATTTTTGGCCAATTGAAACCCATTATAACCACCTTTTTCGATTCCTTGTTATTGACAGTACTAAATCATGCAATTTAGGTAAAATTGCTTTCATTCTAAACTCAACACATGAAAATTGTAGTTTTTAATGTTTTTTACCAAATAACATCATTTACCCATTTTTGGCCAAACAAGCGATTTCATGTAATATTCTTAGTTTCCAATAGTGGCGTTTGATGGGTTACCACACTCCAGTGGACCAAAAGAATGGAACAATTTTGACATAGGTTTGATCTTAAGGATCTAATAGTTTGAGTTTGTGCATGACATTGCAGCACAAACACGTATTTGCAAGACAGACTGGAATAAATTATGACGCCTCAAATATTACATGGGCTGCAGTGAATTTCTGTGGATGCAGACTATTGAGCTTTGAGGTCCCCAGTCAAACTTAGCTTCGAAGCACATATTAAAAGCACTTTTACTCTTGTACTTTTCATAAAAAGATACCATACCCAAGATATTAACTCTAAAAAAAATCCAATCACAGGACATTTTGCAGAGTTTGCAGCTGCAGCACAAACAACAACAAACACTGTTTGTACTGTTCTGTAAGTAAGCCTAACAGCTTCCAGATCATTTATTCTGGCAATATGGCAATAAGGTCATCACTATTTTAAGACTGTGATTTTACATGTCAAAGGTAAGATAATATAACATCACTGTAAATATAGTAAAACACAATTTACTTGTTTTTTAAATATATATTTTTTGTACATACTGTATGCATATTTAGATTGTAAAAATACATTCAGAAATGTATCACAATTTCACAAATATTTGTCTGTTATGTGAGAGAATGATCTGTTAAATTCAAATGTAATACTATGGAAAAATATATAAAATGATAGAAAATTAATTAGAATAATCAATAATTAAAAGAGTATTTGAATTCTAATTTTGCTGAAAATTACATGTCATCTAGGTCTGATTTAATAATTCAGAGGTAACAAGTGAAAATATAATTAATAGGAATAAAAACTAAAAAAAAAGATATAAAACATTGCACGGCCACGCTGTGCTAATTATATATTTTTAAAAAATAAATGTAGAGGTAGGAATTGCAATTATAATGAATCTCAAAGTATTCACAACGTTCCTGAACAGAAATAGGCCTCTGCACCTGGGATGAGGGTGTGGCCATGAAAACAATGTGACATGCCATTGGATGTTGGGACACATAATAACATGACGCTAAGCATCGGCCAATGAATGTGAACTAACAACCACAAGGTCGCGGCTGCACTGTAGGAAAACATCCTAATACAAAAGTATTTTACTGCATTTCACAGTTTTGTTCTGTTCTTCTAGAATATCATTAAAGTTACGTAAATAGACTGATTTCACATTTCAAATGTAAATTAACGTTAAATCACTGCAATGTAATAAACATGATTTTCATGGTTATTAAATGTATCTGTCTGTACATATGCATATTTAGATTAAAATACATTCACAAATGTATCATGATCTCACAAATATCTGTCCGTTATTTGAAAGATCGAACTGTTGAATTCAAATGTAATGCTATGGAAAAGTATATAACATGATTCTTATAAGCTTGTGTTACATCACATAAGTATTATGTGCCGGTTCGAACCCCGGCTCGGACACTCGCGGTGTTGTGTCCGTGGTCAAGGCTCTTCACCTACCGCCTACTGGTGTTGGCCAGAGGGGCCGATGGTGCGATATGGCAGCCTCGCCTCTGTCAGTCTGTCCCAGGGCATGCAATCCATTATTATTTAAACCGACTGTTGACTGTATATTTCTGTACATTTTCATTGTTTGATCATGTTAAAATGTTCCTAATTTAATGTCTAAACGCACTTGGAAAAGGTAGAATCCCATGTAAAATTAGTGCAACAAACCCTATTTTCATTACTGAAACTAACTGTATTTTCATGAGAAAGTTATTTTCTGTTATTTTACGGTAGTATTTTGGCGCCCCAGCTGCCGGAATATTACCGTTTTTTTAGGATGTTTTTTTTTCCTATTTATAGATTATTTCATTGTTTAATCACATTAACATGTTCCTAATTTAATGTTTAAAATCACTTGAAAAGGAGAGACCCATGTGATATTAGCGCAACAAACTGTATTTTCATTACTGAAACGAACTGTATTTTCATGAGAAAGTTATTTTCTGTTATGTTACGGTAGTATTTTGGCGCCCCAGCTGCCAGAATATTACCGTTTTTTTAAGATGTTTTTTTTAACAGTGCAATGCTCACCCTGTATGCCAGGGGTGGGCAACTCCAGGCCTCGAGGGCCGGTGTCCTGCAAGTTTTAGATCTCACTCTGGGTCAACACACCTGAATCAAATGATTAGTTCATTACCGGGCCTCTAAAGAACTACAAGACATGTTGTGGACGTAATTTAGCCATTTGAATCAGCTGTGTTGGATCAATGACACAGCTAAAACATGCAGGACACCGGCCCTCGAGGCCTGGAGTTGCCCACCCCTGCTGTATGCAGTTCCCTGCAATAGCAGCCTGATATCTACTTTTGACTTTTATATAACAAAAGAGATCTTTTAGCTGCTGTGCACCCTTACAAACCTGCACGAGAGGCAAAGGTGTGAAGACTGGAGGATTATATGAACTGAAATTCTGTATGTCACGTGTTACTCTGGAAGTTTTAACAAGCTATCTCCCCACTCCTTATTTTTATCTACTTCCAATTTATTTTAATCCCATTATTAAATCTCCATCTCTCAAACTCAGCTGTCTTCTCTCTTGCTCTCCCTCCAGTCCTCGCTGGCAATGAATTCTAATGACAAAACACAGGGGACCAACAGAATAATTAGTTTAATGTAGATTTGCATGCCCCCCTTCTTTGTTTCTGAGCATTTGTACACACACACAGATACAGTACACAAACTCCATCCCTCGAACTCAGCTGTCTTCTCAGCTGAGTTTGAGAGATGGAGATTTTCACACCATAGACAATTGCCTTCAGATGACCCCAAAGATAAAAGTCTAAGAGGGTCAGATCGCGAGACCTTGGGGGCCGTTCAACTGGCCCACGATGACCAATCCACTTTCCAGGAAACTGATCATCTAGGAATGCTCGGACCTGGCACCCATAATGTGGTGGTGCACCATCTTGCTGGAAAGGGAACGTGCCAGCTTCAGTGCATAAAGAGGGAAACACATCATCATGTAGCAATTTCAAATATCCAGCAGCCTTGAGGTTTCCATTGATGAAGAATGGACCCACTATCGTTGTTCCCCATATACCACACCAAACCATCACTTTTGTTGTTCCAACAGTCTTGGAGGGATCCATCCAGTGTGGGTTAGTGTCAGACCAATAGCGGTGGTTTTGTTTGTTAACTTCACCATTCACATAAAAGTTTGCCTCATCGCTGAACAAAATCTTCTGCGTGAACTGAGGGTCCTGTTCCAGTTTTTGTTTTGCCCATTCTGCAAATTCTGTGCACCGACCTGGGTCATCCTCGCTGAGATGCTGCAGCAGCTGGAGTTTGTAAGGGTGCCATTTGTGAGTAGCTAATATCCGCCGAAGGGATGTTGGACTAATGCCACTCTCCAGTGACATGCGGCGAGTGCTACGCTGTGGGCTCTTGCTGAATGAAGCTAGGACAGCCACTGATGTTTCTTCATTAGTGACAGTTTTCTTGCGTCCACATTTTGGCAAATCCAACACTGAACCAGTTTCACGAGCAAGCAGTTTGCTAACTGTAGCATGGGAGATGGGTGGTCTCGTAGGGGGTCTTGCATTGAAATGTGCTGCAATGACCCGGTTACTGCGTTCACCAGATATCAACACAATTTCGCTCCTCACGTGTTAACCTCTTCGACATGTCAATGGCTGTGAACAAAGAGAAACTTGTAAATAAGTCATGAAAGAATAAAGTTACGTTGAAACCAAGCACACCATTGTTGTTCTTGTGACATTACCAATAAGTTTGATGTGTCACATGGCCCTCTTCCTATTGAAAAAACTAAAGTTGTATCCAAGATGGCCGACTTCTAAATGGCCACCATGGTCACCGCCCATCTTGAGGAGTTTGCCCCCTCACATATACTAATGTGCCACAAACAGGACTTTATTACGGTGTATCCATATAAATGGCCCACCATGTATTCTATTCATGTATCAAGTGGCTTTCTGTTTATATTGTTGTTAGGCTCAAATGTGCAGTGTTATCAGAAGTTTTCATATGTACAGATATATAACTACACATCCTGGTCATGTTTATAAAAATCTAAAATAGTCACCACAGCTTAACTGTAAACATCATGCTATATCCAGTCATTGAGGACTGAAATTCTGTATGTCATGTGTTACTCTGGAAGTTTTAACAAGCTATCTCCCGACTCCTTATTTTTATCTACTGATGGGTTTAGATTTTATTATTGTCATTTGTATAAGGAAACATTTAACCATATATGCTTAGAGGTGTATAATCAATTGTGTAGTGATAGGATGTGTGATCTTTAGCAGGCTACAGAGGCTTGGTGTGTATTCCACACTGGAATGCACACCTACATCCTAGGAGCATGAGAGAGGTCGTACCTTGTCTTATTGTTTTATGGTAGGATTAACGTAGCTACGTCTGTTCTAGTCTAAGTGCTTTTTGTTTAGATGAACTGCTGGACTTCTTCACCATGTTATCTAGGGTGAACCATCTAGGGTGAGGGGGAGGCTACCCTCTTCCTGACCAAGGATGTTTGCTTTTGTGCTTTCATGTTATATGACCCTTTGATCAGCAGTACCACACACACACACACACACACACACACACACACACACACACACACACAGTATTCTTTGTTCACATGTATACCTATGTAAGATGCTATATGTTAATGACCCTATGCATATTCATGTGACCACAATAAAAGGAGTGCTATGGGGAACCTGGCTGAGAGTCTGACAGAGTGGTGGTGGAACAGTGGTGGAACGACGCTTGGCTCCAGCCAGGTCTCCCTCATGCATGAGTAAACCAGAGAACTTTGGTGCCTTGTGTCTTGCTTTTAGCTACGTAGCAAATTGTCCTTAATGTTCCAGCGAATAGGTTTATGCTACAAACCTATCATCTACTTCCAATTTATTTTAGCCCCATTATTAAATCTCCATCTCTCAAACTCAGCTGTCTTCTCTCTTGCTCTCCCTCCAGTCCTCGCTGGCAATGAATTCTAATGACAAAACACAGGGGACCAACAGAATAATTAGTTTAATGTAGATTTGCATGCCCCCCTTCTTTGTTTCTGAGCATTTGTACACACACACAGATACAGTACACAAACTTGTGTTAACATCTGTACAGTATGCACACACAGACATGAATTGTCCCGTTAGTCATCTGGTGCCAACATTGAGTTGTTGAAGGAAAACTAACTGATGGCTGCTAGATCTTTTCTCCAATCTCTTGGATGTCTTGGGATACGATGCCTTTGTCCCACCGGAAACAACTTCACTGTAGTGGGGGAGTCCTCTACAACCTACAAATGAAGAGTGATCCTGGGAGAGCTGGGACACATGCTGGTGACCTCAACAACTGCAAGACACCCTTGTTCCTGATTCTCAGCCACTTCTGCCATTGATCTCAAGATACAGTAGTCTGAACCAGAGTGTGACCCAGAGTGTGACCCAGAGTGTGACCCAGAGTGTGACCCACGCCTCACCAACAAAATCAGAAGAAGGTGCAAAAGGCACACCTCCAGGATTGGAACAGCAGCCCCTTTCTCCAGTTGTGGACAGTGTGCCTTTTTTTTTTTTTTTTTTTTTTTTTGGCCTGTCCCGTTTGGCTCTTTTGCCCTCAGAATTGTTGTCTAAAGGCAAAGAAAGATGCCCAACGGATTTACTTTACCAAACTGACCATCCCAGCCTTGCCATAATGGTCCATTTGATTCACCTTTTATTGTTTATTTTATTTTCACTTACTGAATACGGGACAGACTTGACTGGGGGAAAGAAGGGGAGAAAGAAAGAGGGAAAGAGAAACAGCTGAGAAGAGGGACGGGGGAGAAGGGCAAAAGACAAAAACCAACAGAACGGGCAGAGAAAAAAAATGCATATATCAATCACCTGGATCACCTGCTGAGAAAGAAAAAAGAAAGCAAGCAGAAGAGAACAAGAGTAATAGAATAAACAACATCACAATGATATATGGGAATATGACAGTAAATACTAAATGTTAAACATTATTGTGCAGCACATAAGATCAACAGAACACAGTGTGCTTTGAGGTAGGAGCCAAAAAGGGTGTAGTTTGTGGGTGTGATCACCCGTGTGTACACCTGTGAGCATGGACGCGCTTGTTTTTTGTTTTTTTAAAAGGTTCCTTCATGTAATAATCTGCTAGAGGGTGTGGGGGGGCCACAGCCCCGTCCTCCAGGGCTTGAAGCAGGTGTGGAGGAGATCAAAACTCCAGACATCCAGAGGCCCCCAGAACACAAGAGACCAAGGAAGACCAACAGAGGGGCAGCTGCGCCACTGTCCCGGAAAGAGCTGAGGAGAGTCCCAGATGAGGGCTCACTCAGCAGCCGCGGAGCAGAAGCCAGGGGGAGTTGCAGTGACGCGCCCGTGAGCTCCGCCGGCAGCCAGCTGAGTGACCGAGCCCCAGGCCGAGAGGCCGGGGGCACCCCACCTCCGAAGTGGCCCGAGCGAGCCCCAGGCTCCAGGCCCCGATAAGCGGCCGCCAAGGAGTGAGCCGGTGTGTACCTGGACGCCCATCCCCGGACACAAAGAACCACCAACGCACCGATGTGTGAGGGGGTCCGCCACTGGCAGGGGAAGTGGTGGTAGGGGGAGATAGGCCTCCAAACCTTGGAGGGCCTGAGATGTCCCCAGAGAGGTGGCGCCTGACACCCAACCTGACATATAGACACAGACATACAGGCACACACAGATACAAACATCCATTCCCACCCTCATGCTCTCATATGCACTTACTCCACACTCAACCAACGTGGAGACAGACATAAAGAGACGCTGTACACACAATCACACTCCCCAAGCGTACTCTACAAACTGGGTCTAGGTGCCCCCGCCCCTGGAGGGCGGAACTGCACCCAGACCCAGGTGGTGTTTCCCTTTTCCCTGTGGTGGGGGGAGGCAGACCGCCCCGACTCCGCAGCAGCAGGAAGGCTCCACACTCCAGACCGCAGTCGGACGGCCAACTCCTCCTCCTAGCCCCCCTGCTCCAGCAGGTCGCAGAGAACGGGGGTGAGAGAAGACTCCAAACCTCCCTCCACCCGCTCATTGTAATGTTGATGCATGTGTGTTCTAAGGTGCATTCCCTCCTGCTAGCCCTCAATGTCAACGTGTATTTAAAATTGAGAGGTGGGCAACGATGCCAGGGGTGGGGTGTACACCCTGATGGTACTTTGGACTCCGTGTATCGTGCCCACCCCCAAGATCCTATATGTATGTGTAATGAGAGTGTGAGTAATGTGAATGTCTAAGTTGTGGGATAAAATTGAGGCAGAGGCAGCCAGAAGGGGACAGAGGGGGGGGTAGCCTCCTCTGCACCCTGGTGACATACCCCTACTCCAAGGCCCTGCATGTGTGGGTGGTTGTGGTGGAGCGGGAAGAGGGAGACAGCTGGAGATGGGGAGGGAAGGAAGGGAGGGGCAAGTGACCCCTCCCTGGGGCCAGCTCCCCCGCTGACCCCAGTAGGCACCCCCATACTCCGCGACCCGCCAGGGAAAGGGGGCCCAGGCCCATCCAGACCGGGCCCAATGCAGCAGCGCCGCCCGGCCCCACACAGCCCGGGACAGTCCACCCAACCCCACCACAGAGAAAACTGCACCCACCCCACCATCCACTCATCTTCCAGACTACATAAGACAATAAACACCCAGGCTGAGATCTTCCTCCACCTCTCCTGTATCTCCCCCTCCTGCAGAGGGAGCTCCTGAGGAGAGGAAAGCTCCTGCAAGATGTGACAATCTCCCCCACCAGTTGAAGAGCCCCCCAGGTGGCTCGACGCACCGGCGGCACCCTGCTCCAGGGCTGGGCCCCCATGTACCCACCCGCCCACAACCCCGGCAACACACCAACCAGGACCCAAGCCCCCGAGGCCCGGTCCGGGTCCCAGCCCAGAGACGGAGCGCCCCCAGAACCTCACGCCCATCCCGGACCCACCCAGGGCCAGCCAGGCTACCAGGTCAGTAACCCACGTCCGTCAGCACAGACCCTCCCCTAGCCCCGCTGCACGCAGCCGCGAGGAAACAGTCACCGGAGAGCCAACAGAGCCCCTAACCGGACATGACCGCTACCCCGGGTTGAGCCCCCCAAGGAAGATGCCTCCGGGGAACCCCCCGACGCCCTAAGCCTGTCCCTACCCCCACACCAATCACAACAGTGAAGGCGGGACCAAACTATGACCCCCCACCCCCACTAGGTGATGGAGCTGATCAAAGGAGCCCAGAGCAATTGATCTGATGTGGTGGCAGAGGCTGTATCAAGACTAATGTAATCTAATAGATAACTTCTATATTGGTTAGAATTAAGATTATTTTTATTTTTCCAGTTCATGAGGACTGTTTTCTTGGCTATGCATAGGGCAGTGAAAACCATATGGGCGATATTCTTTTCTGAAGTGACATTATCTAAGCTGCCCAACAAACACACTAAGGGGGAAGTTGGAATGTTACATTTCAGACACTTCGATAAGTCTTCACATATCTCGCGCCAAAACTTCTGAACTGGTGGACGGAACCAAAGAGCGTGGATATAATTGTCCGGTGAATTGGTTTGGCAGTGTGAGCAGTTGTTGGTAGACGTAAAGCCCATCTTGAACATCCGATGACCTGTATAGTGCACTCTATGTAATATTTTGTATTGAATTAATTGAAGACTGGGATTTCTAATTAGATGAAAGGTTTTTAAGCAAATCTGAGACCAGAAGTTTAGGTCTAAGTTAACTGATAAATCCGCTTCCCATTTTGCAATAGGAAGTGATATTGATTCATCTGTTTTAGAAAGCATTCTGTATATTTTGGAGAGTAATTTTGGGGGGTTTAAGAGTAAGAAATTGAACCACACTTGGTGGTGTTTGTAGTTCAACTTGACCCGGTTTAAATTTCTTTTTTACTATGGATTTAATTTGTTGATATTCTAAAAATCTTTTCTTGTTGATCCCATATTGTGTAACTAGTCCGTCAAATGAAATAAATTCTGTTCCTTCTAGTATATGTTCTAAATATTTGATTCCTTTATCACTCCAATCTGAAAAGTTTATCATATTATTGTTTTGTAATATGTCAGGGTTGTTCCAGATAGGTGTACGTTTGCATGGGATTAATGAAGACGCTGTCAATTTTAGAAACTCCCACCATGCTGTCAGAGAAGAGCTGATGTTGATGCTTTTAAAGCATTCATGTCGTTGGATGTTTGAGCTGATAAATGTTAGGTCTGAGATCTCTAGATTATTGCAGAGTGCTTGTTCTACATCTAGCCAAGGTTCATCTAAGAGGGTGTGTTTTAGCCATCCTGAGATAAACTGAAGCCTGTTGGCTAAGAAGTAGTGCTGAAAGTTAGGCAGTTCTAGTCCTCCTTTATCCTTGGTCTTTTGTAGTGTTTTTAAGCCTATACGTGGGGGTTTATTTTTCCAAAGGAATTTGGACATACATGAATCTAGAGATCTGAACCAATCTTGTGGCGGTTTAGTTGGGATCATTGAGAATAAATAATTTATTTTTGGTAAGACCATCATTTTTATAGCGGCAACCCTTCCCATGAGTGATATGGGTAGACATTTCCATCTAGCCAGATCATCTTCTACCTTCTTTAAAAGTGGGATATGGTTTAATTTAGTTAGATCTGCAAGCTTGGGAGAAACATTAATACCTAAATATTTTATATTTCCCGATTGCAGTGGTGTAGAAGAGGAATTATGGAAGGAGCAATTAATCGGTAGGACTGTAGATTTTGACCAGTTAATTGAGTAATCTGATATTCTTGCAAAAGAGTTTATCAATTCAATCACCCCAGAGATATTGGTTTGTGAATTTTGGAGAAAGAGTAACACATCATCCGCATAAAGGCTGATTTTATGTTCCACGTTCTTGCATTTTATGCCCTTAATTACTGAATTCTGTCTAATTGCTGCTGCTAGTGGTTCAATAAAAATTGCAAACAGTGAAGGGGAGAGTGGGCATCCCTGCCTGGTGCCCCTCAAGAGACAGAAGCTGGAGGATGTCTGGTCATTTGTTCTAACACAAGCTGTTGGGGAATTATATAATATTTTTAACCAGTTTATGAAAGAGGATCCAAAACCAAATTTGTGTAAAGTTGCAAATAGAAATTTCCAGTTAACTCTGTCAAATGCTTTTTCTGCGTCTAAAGAGAATATTGTAGTTTCTAGGTTTTTACTGTATGAGTAGTCTATCAAATTAAGTAATCTACGTGTATTTGTTGATGAGTGCCTACCTTTTATGAAACCAGTTTGGTCAGGATGAATTAAGACGGGGGTTATTTTCTCCAGTCTCTTTGAGAGAGCTTTGCAGATTATTTTAAGGTCTACATTTATAAGGGATATTGGACGATAGCTTGAGGGATATACAGGGTCTTTGCCTGGTTTTAGCAGGAGATTAATGTTTGCAGAATTCATATTTGATGGAAGTCTGCCCTTTTCTTTAATTTCCAACAACGTTCTGTAGAAAACTGGTGCTAGAATCGACCAGAATTCTTTGTAGAATTCTGCAGGAAAGCCATCTGGACCTGGAGCCTTATTATTGGGCATACTTATCAGGGCTTCCTGGAGTTCACCTGGTGTCAGTGGTGAATCCAGTGCCATTGCTTGAGTGTCCAATAATTTTGGAAGAGTTATGTTGTCCAAAAACTGATCAATTTCTTTTTTAGATGGGTTTATTTGTGGTGAATACAACGTTTTATAGAAATCCCTGGAAATGTTGTTTATTTGTATCGGATCATATAATGTGTTCCCAGATGAATCTTGAACAGCACATATAGTTGTTTTTTCTTTATTTATTTTTAGCTGGTTTGCTAGAAATTGACCGGATTTATTACCATGTTCATAATTTTGTAGGCGTAGTCTTTGTACTAAGAATTTTGTTTTTTTTATCAATTATCTCATTTAATTCTAGTTTTGTTTTGCGTATTTTGTTCAATGTTTCCTGATCTTGGTGGGACGCGTAGGCTTCTTCTAGTGATTTGATGTTTTTTTCTAATTCCTGAATATTTTTGTTTTCTTTTTTCTTTTTATGTGATGAGAAAGAAATTATTTTACCTCTCATCACAGCTTTCCCTGCTTCCCATAGAACAGAAGCTGATGTTTCGGGAGTGTCATTATAGTTCAAATATGAAGTCCACTCTTTTTTAAAATATTTAATAAAGTCTTCATCTTTAAGTAGTGATATATTAAATCTCCAGTTTTTTCGTGGCGTAGTATTATTCTTGTGCATTAGTGTTAAAGATACAGGACCATGATCGCTGACAGCTAAAGGA
Organism: Mchenga conophoros; assembly: GCF_057382185.1. NCBI lineage: Eukaryota > Metazoa > Chordata > Actinopteri > Cichliformes > Cichlidae > Mchenga > Mchenga conophoros. The sequence goes on from NC_140527.1 coordinate 2,669,072, forward strand.
TGAATCTCAGCGTCTGAAATGTCGTTCAGCAGTGAGCTGCTGACCAAAAAATAATCCAGATGAGAGTAGGAGTGATGGACATGTGAGAAAAAAGTATATTCCTTACTGGTGGGGTGAAGGGAGCGCCATGCATCGCAAAGACCAAAGTCGCTCATATATTGTTTGATTATATTCGTGGACTGCCAATTACGCTGAGTTCCCGCTGTATTGAGCCTATCCATGTCTTCATTTAGTCCAAGGTTGAGGTCACCTCCAAGAACAAGTGTGCCATCTAAGTGTTCAGAGAGTGCACTGAAAAAACCGTGAAAGAATGAGGGATCATCAACATTTGGACCATATACACTTGCAATACATAGCTTTTTATCACGTATAGATAGTTTAATGATTAAGAATCTGCCCTCTGGATCTATAACTGTATCGAGTACTGTGAAATTAATATTTTTATGTATTAAAATTGCTGCTCCCCTTTGTCTAGAATTATAACAAGCTGAGAACACATTAGGAAACTCAGGTGTTTTAAGTTCATTCGAACCTCTAAGAGGTCTGTGGATCTCTTGTAATAGGACAACATCTGCCTGTAGTTTTTTGAGTTGGTTAAATATTTTTAACCTCTTTTCTCTGGAGCCAGCTCCATTTATATTCCATGTAATGAACCTCAGTGTACCCATAGATGTTTGTGTATAACTAGGGATGTATGCTGTGTGCGTCGCTTAGACAGGTGGAGAGAATACGTCACTTGTTCATAAATAAAGAGAAGGAGAGAGAGAAAAAATGTGTGGCGAGATGCTCCCTGAGTCTGACTTTGTGTATGCATAGTTACTAATATGAGTAGGCTTGGCTTAAGTGTGTGTGTATCTTATATGACTGTGTGCGCTGTCTGACTGATGTAAATGTGCTGCCGTTGAGCGCATGGTGCGTATGTGTCGAAATAAAGGATGTTTGTGGATGAGTGTCGAAGCAGGTGATCGAGGCAGTGAAAGGAATAAAGAAAGAAACCAAGGACAGGGGTGAGCAGCATAAAACCAAGAGGGGGAAAAGAGAGGAGGGGAAAAAATAAAATAAAATAAAAAAATAAAAAAAAAACGAGAAGAAAAAAAAAACAGAAACAAAACGTGTGGACAGTGTGCCTACAAAAACCATTCTACTGTGGTTAACACACCGTGCTGCTAATGTGGATGCACACAGAAGCACACACTGGAATATAAATTTTGATCATTTTAGTGGTCGTTTCAGTGGTTATTTGGTCATTAAATGGCCTTTCTGGCCACTAACACACCATGTGTGATTTTCTTTTTGAAAATAATAGAAAATAAAATAAAGTAAAAAAAATAATTAATTGTTACTGTTACTGGTACTGATCTGCAATGATGATTAAAAAAATATTAGGTTTCATCATTCATATGCTGAAAAAATGTGATCTTTATTGCTGTTTCCCCCCAAAACGTAGTAATAATACGTAATCTGAGTGATATTCAATCAATCAATCAATCAAGGCTTTATTCGCCACGTGCAGGTTGCCCTGCAGTGAAATAGATCCTCTACTCATGCTGGGCTCCTGGGAGGACAGCATGAGAACAGGAAACAAAAAAATGGGTATAATTTCTGAATGTGAATTATATTTTGGTTTTTATGACTTGGCTAATTTAAAAAATCAAGTCAATGAAAGAAAAATGTTTTAATATATATTAATTTTATAGCACTTTGTAAACATAGACAGGAGGTGGCCATTTTGGGCCACGAACAAGCTGAGAGGGAGTTTTTTTGTTTTTCTATCACTGCACAAAAAACAATGATGCACAAAAATCATTGATACTGTTAATTATTGCTATGCATCTAACCTCCACCATGCTTAGAAAATGAATCTGTTTATTTTCTAACCATGTATTATTTAGAAAATAAATTGGGATTTTATGCTTTTATCCCTATGTAAATCATTACAATTATGTGGGCTTAGGGCGTCGGGGGGTTCCCCGGAGGCATCTTCCTTGGGGGGCTCAACCCGGGGTAGCGGTCATGTCCGGTTAGGGGCTCTGTTGGCTCTCAGGTGACTGTTTCCTCGCGGCTGCGTGCAGCGGGGCTAGGGGAGGGTCTGTGCTGACGGACATGGGTTACTGACCTGGTAGCCTGGCTGGCCCTGGGTGGGTCCGGGATGGGCGTGAGGTTCTGGGGGCACTCCGTCTCTGGGCTGGGACCCGGACCGGGCCTCGGGGGCTTGGGTCCTGGTTGGTGTGTTGCCGGGGTTGTGGGCGGGTGGGTGCATGGGGGCCCAGCCCTGGAGCAGGGTGCCGCCGGTGCGTCGAGCCACCTGGGGGGCTCTTCAACTGGTGGGGGAGATTGTCACATCTTGCAGGAACTTTCCTCTCCTCAGGAACTCCCTCTGCAGGAGGGGGAGATACAGGAGAGGTGGAGGAAGATCTCAGCCTGGGCGTTTACTGGGTGCAGTTTTCTCTGTGGTGGGGTTGGGTGGACTGTCCCGGGCTCTGTGGGGCCGGGCGGCGCTGCTGCACTGGGCCCGGTCTGGATGGGCCTGGGCCCCCTTTCCCTGGCGGGTCGCGGAGTATGGGGGTGCCTACTGGGGTCAGCGGGGGAGCTGGCCCCAGGGAGGGGTCACTTTCCCCTCCCTTCCTTCCCTCCCCATCTCCAGCTGCCTCCCTCTTCCCGCTCCACCACAACCACCCACACATGCAGGGCCTTGGAGTAGGGGTATGTCACCAGGGTGCAGAGGAGGCTACCCCCCCCCGTCCCCCCCGTCCCCTTCTGGCTGCCTCTGCCTCAATTTTATCCCACAACTTAGACATTCACATTACTCACACTCTCATTACACATACATATAGGATCTTGGGGGTGGGCACGATACACGGAATCCAAAGTACCATCAGGGTGTACACCCCACCCCTGGCATCGTTGCCCACCTCTCAATTTTAAATACACGTAGACATTGAGGGCTAGCAGGAGGGACCATGCGCTTACCTGCTGCTCTCTGGCAGGTAGCTCCATGCCCTCCTGGGTTTTAAATGCACCTTAGAACACACATGCATCAACATTACAATGAGCGGGTGGAGGGAGGTTTGGAGTCTTCTTTCACCCCCATTCTCTGCGACCTGCTGGAGCAGGGGGGCTAGGACTAGGAGGAGGAGTTGGCCGTCCGACTGCGGTCTGGAGTGTGGAGCCTTCCTGCTGCTGCGGAGTCGGGGCGGTCTGCCTCCCCCCACCGCAGGGAAAAGGGAAACACCACCTGGGTCTGGGTGCAGTTCCCCCCTCCAGGGGCGGGGGCACCTAGACCCGGTTCGTAAAGTACGCTTGGGGAGTGTGATCGTGTGTACAGCGTCTCTTTATGTCTGTCTCCACGTTGGTTGAGTGTGGAGTAAGTGCATATGAGAGCATGAGGGTGGGAATGGATGTTTGTATCTGTGTGTGCCTGTATGTCTGTGTCTATATGTCAGGTTGGGTGTCAGGCGCCACCTCTCTGGGGACATCTCAGGCCCTCCAAGTTTTGGAGGCCTATCTCCCCCTACCACCACTTCCCCTGCCAGTGGCGGACCCCCTCAGACATCGGTGCGTTGGTGGTTCTTTGTGTCCGGGGATGGGCGTCCAAGTACACACCGGCTCACTCCTTGGCGGCCGCTTATCGGGGCCTGGAGCCTGGGGCTCGCTCGGGCCACTTCGGAGGTGGGGTGCCCCCGGCCTCTCGGCCTGGGGCTCGGTCACTCAGGCACGGCTGGCTGCCGGCGGAGCTCACGGGCGCGTCACTGCAACTCCCCCTGGCTTCTGCTCCGCGGCTGCTGAGTGAGCCCTCATCTGGGACTCTCCTCAGCTCTTTCCGGGACAGTGGCGCAGCTGCCCCTCTGTTGGTCTTCCTTGGTCTCTTGTGTTCTGGGGGCCTCTGGATGTCTGGAGTTGGCTGTGGCCCCCCCACACCCTCTAGCAGATTATTACGTGAAGGAACCTTTTAAAAAACAAAAAACAAGCGCGTCCATGCTCACAGGTGTACACACGGGTGATCACACCCACAAACTACACCCTTTTTGGCTCCTACCTCAAAGCACACTGTGTTCTGTTGATCTTATGTGCTGCACAATAATGTTTAACATTTAGTATTTACTGTCATATTCCCATATATCATTGTGATGTTGTTTATTCTATTACTCTTGTTCTCTTCTGCTTGTTTTCTTTTTTCTTTCTCAGCAGGTGATCCAGGTGATTGATATATGCATTTTTTTTCTCTGCCCGTTCTGTTGGTTTTTGTCTTTTGCCCTTCTCCCCCGTCCCTCTTCTCAGCTGTTTCTCTTTCCCTCTCTCTTTCTCCCCTTCTTTCCCCCAGTCAAGTCTGTCCCGTATTCAGTAAGTGAAAATAAAATAAACAATAAAAGGTGAATCAAATGGACCATTACGGCAAGGCTGGGATGGTCAGTTTGGTAAAGTAAATCCGTTGGGCATCTTTCTTTGCCTTTAGACAACAATTCTGAGGGCAAAAGAGCCAAACGGGACAGGCAAAAAAAAAAAAAAAAAAACAAAAAAACAATTATGTGATCCAACTGGTATTTAAAGGGTTAAAATTCTGAATTTGAATTAAATTTGAATTTGATTTACATGAACAGCACTGACGCCAATTTAAAAAATCAAGTCAATGAAAGTGGAATTTTTCTTTTAATATATATAAATTTTATAGCATTTTCTAAACGTAAACAATGTGTGGCCATTTTTGGCCAAGAACAAGCCTAGAGGGAGTTTTTATGTTTTTGCTCTCCCTGCACAAAAATAACAATGCATTATAATCAGTGTTGATGTGAAGCAATTACATCTCCCAGACTCTACTATTAATAATACAAGAAATTCCAGTAGCAATGTAAATATACAAAATTGTGAGATTTGAGGTTGTCTTCCAGCCAGTGCAGTGGACAAACAAACTGGTGTTTAAAGGGTTAGAAATGTAAAAAGTAATAACTATTTTATATTTATGAAAAGAACCAAAGTTAGTTAAAAGCTTTATGCAGAAAAAATGGCAAAAAACACAAAGATAATAAAAATTTCAGACCCAATTTGTTGGTGGACACATTTGGCCATGAGCAAGCTGAAAGGGTCGTGATTTTGGACAAACCCAGAGGGTTAAGTTTCCACAATCAAACTCAGTCCAGATACCAGCCACAAAAGGCTACAGTGAACATCTCACAAATGATAATTTGCCTAAAACCTTGACAAAAAGGTCCCTGTTGGGATTTAGCACGGAATAAATAAAATTGAATTGAATTGTAAAAAATAATATAAAGAAGAAGAAAATTAAAAGGGTGTCACATACACACCACAATGATACATAATACATTTACAGAAAGACAAATGTGTATTTGTGCATTTACTCTCTTTGTATCCATGTATGAACACTTGAGGGTATTATTCATACCAAGTTAGGTTACAGGAAGTGTTGCACTGGCTGTTTTTAGTCCTGGATATTAAATATTTAAAGGGACCTATCATAGGGTTTAATTGAATCTGAGGCCCCTCCTTACAGGGTCGACAGGCTCCAATCACAGCTTATTAGGGGAAATGAGCCTGACAGTAATGGATGCTATCTGTTACTCCCCGGAGAGACATAGAAATAGAAACAGGGACACTCACACACACACACACACACACACACACACACACACACACACACACACACACATACACACATGCGCGCGCGCAGAGAACTAACGGGACAATTCATGTCTGTGTGTGCATACTGTACAGATGTTAACACAAGTTTGTGTACATCTGTGTGTGTGTACAAATGCTCAGAAACAAAGAAGGGGGGCATGCAAATCTACATTAAACTAATTATTCTGTTGGTCCCCTGTGTTTTGTCATTAGAATTCATTGCCAGCAAGGACTGGAGGGAGAGCAAGAGAGAAGACAGCTGAGTTTGAGAGATGGAGATTTAATAATGGGGCTAAAATAAATTGGAAGTAGATAAAAATAAGGAGTCGGGAGATAGCTTGTTAAAACTTCCAGAGTAACACATGACATACAGAATTTCAGTCCTCAATGCCTGGATATAGCATGATGTTTACAGTTAAGCTGTGGTGACTATTTTAGATTTTTATAAACATGACCAGGATGTGTAGTTATATATCTGTACATATGAAAACTTCTGATAACACTGCACATTTGAGCCTAACAACAATATAAACAGAAAGCCACTTGATACATGAATAGAATACATGGTGGGCCATTTATATGGATACACCGTAATAAAGTCCTGTTTGTGGCACATTAGTATATGTGAGGGGGCAAACTCCTCAAGATGGGTGGTGACCATGGTGGCCATTTAGAAGTCGGCCATCTTGGATACAACTTTAGTTTTTTCAATAGGAAGAGGGCCATGTGACACATCAAACTTATTGGTAATGTCACAAGAACAACAATGGTGTGCTTGGTTTCGACGTAACTTTATTCTTTCATGAGTTTACAAGTTTCTGACCACTCATAAAATGTGTTCAATGTGCTGCCCATTGTGTTGGATTGTCAATGCAACCCTCTTCTCCCACTCTTCACACACTGATAGCAACACCGCAAGAGAAATGCCAGCACAGGCATCCAGTATCCGTAGTTTCAGGTGCTGCACATCTCGTATCTTCACACCATAGACAATTGCCTTCAGATGACCCCAAAGATAAAAGTCTAAGGGGGTCAGATCGGGAGACCTTGGGGGCCATTCAACTGGCCCACGACGACCAATCCACTTTCCAGGAAACTGTTCATTTAGGAATGCTCGGACCTGGCACCCATAATGTGGTGGTGCACCATCTTGCTGGAAAAACTCAGGGAACGTGCCAGCTTCAGTGCATAAAGAGGGAAACACATCATCATGTAGCAACTTCAAATATCCAGTGGCCTTGAGGTTTCCAGTGATGAAGAATGGACCCACTATCGTTGTGCCCCATATACCACACCAAACCATCACTTTTGTTGTTCCAACAGTCTTGGAGGGATCCATCCAGTGTGGGTTAGTGTCAGACCAATAGCGGTGGTTTTGTTTGTTAACTTCACCATTCACATAAAAGTTTGCCTCATCGCTGAACAAAATCTTCTGCGTGAACTGAGGGTCCTGTTCCATCCATCCATCCATCCATCTTCATCCGCAGGGGAGCTTTTGCTTTCTTTATGTTTTTGCTGAACCTGCCTGTTCAATAAAACAGCTGGCATCAAACTCTGCTCTTCTCTTGTGATTTCTGGTTCTCTGAAATTAACGGAACTCTGAGAAAGGAAATCCATAATTTTTCAACCTAGAGATTTTTAGCAAAAAATGTGAGATGCGACACCACAACCTGCTATGTCACCGATCAGTGCTAAAGGGCACTGGGGTCTGTTGTCTCTCAGATACCTTGTGTGAATCTAAGCGATCCCAGCAGGATGTTTGACTATAGGCTGAAAAAAACTTGATTAAGCTCCAAGAAGCAAGAAAAGAAAGGGTATTGTCAGTATCAGTGCTTTCCACTTGTCTTTTATTTACTGAACATGATGTATGGTTGCTCACAGGCATGACTGACTTAGATACATAGTGGAAGCATTGTTAATGATATTTGTTACACTTGTGTATTTTTCATTAATGATGAAGTCCAATCCTGCTTAGTACAGTTCTCATACACTTCTCATGTAAAATAAGTTTACTTAGATATGCTTCCCTCAATCTCACACCTTCAATTTAGCACATGTTCATGGTCGTTTTAGATGCACAGACCTGAAGTAAAAGGGAACCTCTCAAACTAGTGTCATGAAGTCAATCCAGCAGAAGACTCATTCAGCCATGCTTGTTTGTGGCATGATCCTCTATTTTGCTTCACTGATTACATGCTGCATGTAATAAGTGTTTTCCTGAGTTACAGAATCCTAAAAGCAAAATAACTGTTCCAGGCTGCTGCATCTATTTGATGCAGAATTAGCATGTCTCTGAACACTGAATTCTCACTGTGAATGTGCTTGAAGGTGTGTCCACCTTTAAAAGAACAGTCAAGTCAGGGGTATATGTATAGTAGTCATGTATACCATAGCATCACATAAAGTATGAAAGTTAGGCAATTAAAAAAAATGTATCTCACATTGCCCTTTAATCCAGCTGTTCATCCAGCATTCTGTGCCAGGGGAGGTGACAGCATCTGACATTGTTACACACAGACTTACTAATTCTCACTACTAATTCTGGTAAGCTACAATTGACACAACCAAGTGTTATTAGACTTTTTATATGTAGTTTTATGAAATCTACATTTATCGTAAACCAGAAGTTTCCGTGTTTCAGTGGTTTGTTTCAGTGTCCCCTGCTCTGGCTCCTGGAAGACAATTCACTATGTTTGCCAATGTTGTTCCTCACTACATTGGCGAACATATGCAAAGCGGGGAAAACTTTGAAATGTGAAAGGTTGGTACCAGGGTTAGGGTTACACTTCCTCCTCTCATGAGCCAGCTGGCCTTGTTTTCCAGCTGCTTAGGACAATCTGTTGGGGTTGCTAATGCTAACCTAGCAGTTGTTACCATTACATCCACTGGGGCCTGGAGAGCTACAGGATTTACAAGGGTGCATTGCAAGGCCTTTCATCTCCATTGAGTAACAAACAGTCTACATTTATTGCAAGTGCCATTATTACTAAAAGGAGGCTGAGGAATAGTTAAACAGACTTTGCAGAAGGTACAAATAAAGACGCTATACTGCAATACAAGCTAGTAATCAGAGTAACCTGAGAGCAAGCAGAAAGTAAACATTTGAGTCCAGAGCTATAAACTAATATAATACTGACCAGTTGGTTATGAAAGTGGACAGAAACATTCAGGTCTCCAGCATGAAGCACCAGAAGAGTAACGTGCATCAAGTATTCTGTGTTTGAATAATGAATTGTGCTATAAAATATACATTAGTAAATGTATTTACAAATTCATTTTTAATACTTTTATTTATTTAGATGATAATAATAAATAAACGGAAAATGAAAAGAGCAATTATGAAACCCCTTTTTAAATTTTCAAATTCCAAGGTAACAGATTTTCAAAGCTCTTTTAAACCTGACAATTTGAATTTCATAAATAGTTAAACTGATTCAAAAATCAAAGATTTTTTTGACATTCAAAATAGTCAAAGGAGCTTGCAAAGAAAAGCGTCTGGACTTCTTTAAGTTACTTGAAGACGTTTCACCTCTCATCCGAGAAGCTTCTACAGTTCTAAGGTCAAATGGTGGAGAGTCCCAGATATATATATCTGGGACTCTCCACCATTTGACTGAGACTGAGAACCTTCACAGAGACATTCAAAATACAAATTCCACTCCTCAAATCCATTTCCTCACTACATTTCCCTTTCCTGTTAGATAATTAATTAGTTCTTACAGTATATTATTGTACTATTCTTTGTTAGCGTATTGTCTGTCTTGTCTTAATGTTGGTTTAAAATGGAGCACTGTAACAAAAAATAATTTCCCCCAGGGATCAATAAAGTATTCTGATTCTGATTCTGATATTAGCACATGTATTAGCTTTGGTATTAACTACGGGATTTGCTATAGGATTAGCTAACAGATTGGCTATCCTGTTTAGCATTTCCATGAGTCTTTTGGTCTGTGGAGAGAAAAATACAAATTAGCCATGCTGTTCAATGTAATGGTAAATGGCCTGCATTTATATAGCGCTTTTCTAGTCCCTAAGGACCCCAAAGCGCTTCACACTACATTCAGTCATTCACCCATTCACACACTGGCGATGGCAGCTACATTGTAGCCACAGCTGCCCTGGGGCGCACTGACAGAGGCGAGGCTGCCGGACACTGGCGCCACCGAGCCCTCTGACCACCACCAGTAGGCAAACACGGGGTTAGTATCTTGCCCAAGGATATTTGGCATGCAGCCAGGAGGCAGCCTGGGATCGAACCACCGACCTTCTGATTAGTGGCTGACCTGCTCTGCCACCTGAGCTACCCCATAGAATGTAAGGAGCTCTGCTGCGAAATAAAGAGTTGAACCTCTGAGTGTACTTAAACTATAAGGACCAGCATTTATATGCAGTGTATTAGAGCAATGGCTTCAACCTGCAGCCTATAAAATCATGATTAAAATGCTGTCTGTAAACAAAGTCCTGTGTTTTGATGCAAATCATATAATAATCTCAAGTAGAGTCCAAGGCAAGGTCAAATGAAATTAAATATATATGCAATCTAAAGTAAGGCATAAAAAAATGTATGTTTCCTCTGTCTTCTTGGAGGCTTTAATAGAGTTGGGATTTTATCTCCTGGATGAGGTGTGTGTCCATATTTATGACTTTTTGTTCATGTACATTTTTATTGGCTTGTGAAAAAGGTATTGCTTCTATGTAAAATTGGACAGCTGCTGTCAGCTACAAAGTTTGCTGTGATCAGGTGCTTTCATGGAGGACTCTCAAAATCAGAATACTTTAATAATCCCTAAGTAAATTACAGTTGCTCCAAGACAATAACAGTAACAGACTAAACTAATTAAATAATACAGTACATTACAAAGTTTACAAATATAAGAAATAGCACTGTTGCCTCACAGCAAGAAGGTCCTGAGTTCAATTCCACCATCAGGCCAGGGTCTTTCTGTGTGGAGTTTGCATGTTCTCCCCGTGTTTACTCCGGCTTCCTCCCACAGTCCAAAGACATACACTTTGTTGGGATAGGTTAATTAAAAAATCTAAAGTGCCCATAGGTGTGAATGCGGGACTGAATGTGAGTGATAATGGTTGTCTGTCCCTGTGTGTTAGCCCTGTGACAGACTGGCGACCTGTTCAGGGTGTACCCCGCCTCTTGCCCTATGACTGCTGGGATAGGCTCCAGCGCCCCCCGTGACCCTGAAAAGGATAAGCGGAAGCGAATGGATGGATGGCTGGACTAATATATGGCACTGATCCATGATGGCGCCGGTGTGTCACTCCCAAGCTTGTTTCTCTTTCTAATGTTTCTGACTTGTGTCATTCATGAAACAAAGTCTCTGCTGAGCTTTGATAGCCAGACACTACTGGACCTCCAACCTCTGGTCCATAACTTTGTGTTGTTTGGTGCTGGAGAGCAGCAACCCTTGGCCCCAATTGCATCGGAAATCCCAGGTTACCCATAATGGGTTCTCACGCTACCTTGACATCATCAGTGCCGTGGTAAACAAAGCAGTACACTGAGGAAGCCAAAGTTTTCAATAAGGATTTTTTTTTCTGCTGTTCTCCGACCAGCACATGGATTGTTCCCAAGATTGTGTATGTCTCTGTTTCCTGGATCCTCTTGATGTCTGCTTGGTGCCCATGGTTGGCTTTGATAATGCTCTTTGGCCTCTGCCGAGGAGCATCTGCGACCCCCAACCTACTGCCCCGCATGCAACAGCATAGAGGATGGCACTGGCCACAACAGACTCGCAATAAATACTGAGCATCGTCTGACAGATATTAAAAGATCTCAGCCATCTCAGGAAATGAGAGACGACTCTGGCCCTTCCTGTAGACATCCTCTAGTTAGCTTTTTCCCAGTAAAGGTTTTAATCATGATTACAGAATAAGGTGGCACTGTTTTGGACACTAGAAACATGCTTTTTCACATGACCTGAGCTCACGATCTCGGTAATAGCTTAGAGCTAAAGTCTGTGTGTGTCAGCAGGCTCCATGTTAAACCTTGCCAGTGTCATCGTCACTGCTGCTGTTGTGTTATCAGTCTTTTTGTTGAACACCTGGATTCTGTGTGGGCTTTAATGTCTTCAGACATTTAATTCATACACTGCTCCTAAATACTTTTTATTGTAGGGCTGCTTTTAGTCACAAATGTGGGTGAGGCACTCGTGTTTACACGGGGACAGCGGCGCGCAACAGGGCTATGCATTAAACGAAGAATCAACATATAACACATGGTTAATTTATTCGCAATGGTATTTTATTTTTATTTTAAGTGTTACTTATATGTTCAGTACTGAGTTTTCCCATGTACTGTTTGGGTTTCCACGGTGGTGAAAACCCAAACAAAATGCGCATTAAGAGTCTCTAATGTCTGTGTCTCAATCTTGCGGCCCATGTCACCTCTATTTGCTGCCCGCAAAATAAAGTGAAGAATTTTTTTTTAAATTATTCACAAAAGTGATTTAATATGAAGGCAATAGCAGAGTGTTACAGGCATCGCCCTAAAGAATGCAGCCTGATGGGCAGTGTAGTCCGTGCTGCAGGGAGAATGGACTGCCATACCCGTGATGTGTCTGTGAGCGAAGGAGGGAGAGAAAGGAAAAGTACGAGCTGTCACCGAGCAGAAACGGGAGCTGGAAGCATGTAAATATAATAATAACCACTGCAGCCAAGAAGAGAGCCTGACGAGCCCAGTTGTAAGTAAGCTGTTAAGACTCGACTGTACACCGTGTTCCTGTTTTCCTCTGAAACAATACAGGGAGTGCAGAATTATTAGGCAAATGAGTATTTTGTCCACATCATCCTCTTCATGCATGTTGTCTTACTCCAAGCTGTATAGGCTCGAAAGCCTACTACCAATTAAGCATATTAGGTGATGTGCATCTCTGTAATGAGAAGGGGTGTGGTCTAATGACATCAACACCCTATATCAGGTGTGCATAATTATTAGGCAACTTCCTTTCCGTTGGCAAAATGGGTCAAAAGAAGGACTTGACAGGCTCAGAAAAGTCAAAAATAGTGAGATATCTTGCAGAGGGATGCAGCAGTCTCAAAATTGCAAAGCTTCTGAAGCGTGATCATCGAACAATCAAGCGTTTCATTCAAAATAGTCAACAGGGTCGCAAGAAGCGTGTGGAAAAACCAAGGTGCAAAATAACTGCCCATGAACTGAGAAAAGTCAAGCGTGCAGCTGCCAAGATGCCACTTGCCACCAGTTTGGCCATATTTCAGAGCTGCAACATCACTGGAGTGCCCAAAAGCACAAGGTGTGCAATACTCAGAGACATGGCCAAGGTAAGAAAGGCTGAAAGACGACCACCACTGAACAAGACACACAAGCTGAAACGTCAAGACTGGGCCAAGAAATATCTCAAGACTGGTTTTTCTAAGGTTTTATGGACTGATGAAATGAGAGTGAGTCTTGATGGGCCAGATGGATGGGCCCGTGGCTGGATTGGTAAAGGGCAGAGAGCTCCAGTCCAACTCAGACGCCAGCAAGGTGGAGGTGGAGTACTGGTTTGGGCTGGTATCATCAAAGATGAGCTTGTGGGGCCTTTTCGGGTTGAGGATGGAGTCAAGCTCAACTCCCAGTCCTACTGCCAGTTTCTGGAAGACACCTTCTTCAAGCAGTGGTACAGGAAGAAGTCTGCATCCTTCAAGAAAAACATGATTTTCATGCAGGACAATGCTCCATCACACGCGTCCAAGTACTCCACAGCGTGGCTGGCAAGAAAGGGTATAAAAGAAGAAAAACTAATGACATGGCCTCCTTGTTCACCTGATCTGAACCCCATTGAGAACCTGTGGTCCATCATCAAATGTGAGATTTACAAGGAGGGAAAACAGTACACCTCTCTGAACAGTGTCTGGGAGGCTGTGGTTGCTGCTGCACGCAATGTTGATGGTGAACAGATCAAAACACTGACAGAATCCATGGATGGCAGGCTTTTGAGTGTCCTTGCAAAGAAAGGTGGCTATATTGGTCGCTGATTTGTTTTTGTTTTGTTTTTGAATGTCAGAAATGTATATTTGTGAATGTGGAGATGTTATATTGGTGTCACTGGTAAAAATAAATAATTGAAATGGGTATATATTTGTTTTTTGTTAAGTTGCCTAATAATTATGCACAGTAATAGTCACCTGCACACACAGATATCCCCCTAAAATAGCTAAAACTAAAAACAAACTAAAAACTACTTCCAAAAACATTCAGCTTTGATATTAATGAGTTTTTTGGGTTCATTGAGAACATGGTTGTTGTTCAATAATAACATTATTCCTCAAAAATACAACTTGCCTAATAATTCTGCACTCCCTGTAAGTTCGGTTGGAGCAGCCTTTCAACGCCTCTCTCTGTCTCTCGCTAGCAAAGTTGACCCAGACAGCAAAGTAAAGCTAGTTTTCAGCTACGAGCCCGACACGAACCCGACGTATTAGCCAGAGGTCCCTTTACAAGAGCAGAAGGTGGGAACACTCACCATTGCCATGTCATAAAAAAATCAAATGATCAAGTTTGACCTTTGAAGAGTGTGGATCGATGGTTGTTTACATCATTCAGCACAAGCAGAACCGCATTACAAAATCAGAAGCACATCTCTGTATAGTGATGGTTCTTATGATTTAAACAGACAAATGTTCAGCATTCAAACTACAGGTGAACAATAGTCAAAGTCGGATGTTTCCCCAGTAAAGTCGATATCAGCTAGCACAGTCAATTACACACTGCATGTCAACAAACCGTGAATACCATATTAGTATTTATGAAGGGTATGTTTTGACTGACCTTCAAAATTACAGTGGTCCCTCGCTATAACGCGGTTCACCATTGTCAATCTCCTCCGTGCCATCCGTCCAGTACAGTACAGAATTGCTACATCGATCGCTAGCAGTGTGACTCTGAAGAAGATAACCATCACACACAAAGTTGGACTTCTGATTCATTGATTCATTAATGATTCATTGATATTGAATTTTCTGGCAGCTGTTCTTCTCCCGTGTTCTAGACCTGAAAACAGGGTTTGATCTTTGGTTTCATTCTATAATACAGGACTTAGCTTTCTGTGAAGGTTTGAACTTTGAGAGTGTTTAAACAAGAGAGAAAAGTATAAAGTGTGTAGTGAGGGGTTTTACAGCCTTAAAACATCTGTAATTGTAAAAAATAAAGCTGGCTACTTTGTGGATTTCACCTATCACAGGTTATTTTTAGAACATAACACCCGCGATAAATGAGGGACCACTGTATACAAATACTGAGAAATATAAAATTTCTCTCTTTTGCTCTGAGGCACGGGGGGAAAAATATCGCAAAAGTCGATGAACATCATCTACAGATATATTCGGTAAATGCCCAAGACATCTTGAATATGTAAATTGCCGCTTGATTCATCCATTTAATTGACTTGTTTTGGGAAAACCCGCCCTTAAAAAAGGAGCAAATATCACACCAGAAACGAAGCGCTATACGGGACTTCCCCCACCCACATGCAAGGTGCACATAGTCTTTATCAGGGGTGGAGCGTGAGGGTGGCTTACTGGGCTTAAGCCCGGGTTGTTTTCTCAGAAGCCCGGGGTCTTTTGGAGTGTAATTTTTTCATAGTTAGATGCCTGGCTGACAACTATATAAAACAAAAAGTACACACAATATTCGAAGCACATAGTGCACACTGTGGGAATTTACAACTGTGCGTGAATCCCCCCTGATATTGGTATGATCCGAGCTCAGGCACTAAGCGACTGAGCGAGAGGGCGGGGCAGCTGCTGCCTGTGAGTGCGCTGTTGGAGAAACGGAGCCAGCCATACTAAGGAGAGCTTAAGTTCGACCAGGTAACAAAGCAAATCATTCGTACCATACAAATAATGTAAATGTGACGGTGAATCAGAGGCGGAGCCAGACATTTGAAACACCCAGGGCTTAGCCCAAAAGGGTAGTATGCATGTGGGATTTTTTTTTTTTTTTTGGGGGGGGTAGAAATGACTGAAAGTTTAATAGGCTCTGTTTTGAGTTTTGTTCAAAAAAGAATGACTTCATATAGGGAAAAATATATATCACATATACAGGACACCTTAAACTAGTTTTTTAATTAAGCAGCAAGGCAGAACAAGATCAGGGCTGTATCAAGACACGAGGACTAAACCCCAATTCAACCAGACCAGGAACTGATCCAGAATTAAAACAGGACAACAACAGTTCAAAATCAGGACTACTTGGGATTTAACCAAGACAGAACCACAATCAGAACTAGATGATAGCAGCACTAAAATCATCATAGACCTGCACTACACTTGTTTTTTGATTCTACCAAAGTCCACTGTTTAGATTCAGAAAAGTTTATATAATTATTCAGCCTTGTTGTGCAAACAAGCCTGCAGAACTTAATAAATATAGAATTTGAAAAATAACAAACCTAAAAAGAAACACTAGGTACCAGATACATGAGGACCTGTGATACGGTGATACTTTTGGTAAACAACCATTTGACTAACATGTGAGTCTCACCTGCTCTTGTTCATCTCTGTCCTGTCCTCATTCTCCATCTCCCTCTCTGCTCCTCTCTCTCTCCCTCTCTGTTCCTCTCTCTCCCTCTCTGTTCCTCTCTCTCTCCCTCTCTGCTCCTCTCTCTCCCTCTTTGTGCTGACAATCATCAAATATACAGTTGAAACCACATATTTACAAACTCTTCAGATCAAAACACTTTTTTAATTGTAACATCAAATCAGACTAAATATTTTTTTTTTTTGATTGATAAATATAAAAAACATATTTGTTAACTTTAAGAGTAAAGAGAGAAACTGTCTGTATTTCTTAATTGTAAATGGCACCAAATTGTATTCAAACTGAGCCACACTTATGGAGCTCCACAGTTCTTCTCCTGGTGTTTTGGTTGATATCTCTTGATGTTCCCATGTCACAGAAACAGCCTCTGTGTTTTGCCTTATATGCATCCACAGCTGTGCCACCAGTTTACTCACATGGACTCTACTAACCTATCAGAAGCTTCTTCAGCTCAGAATGGAATCGTCTGGAGTTTCTTATTAATTAACAAACTTAGTGTACATGTACTCCTAAATTTGATGAAAGTGATAAAAAACAGAAAGCTCTGTCTCTCTTTATTCTGACATTAAACTAATTCAAAAGATATTTCAATATTTATCTAAAACAAAAGTTTACTCTAAATTGATGTTGTACAGTAAAAATGTTTTGTGTTTTCTCCCTAAAGTGTAAATATCTGGTTATATCCTGCTGTGTACTGAAACCCCTCTTGTTTTGCATAGAAATATACTGAACAATATACAAAGCATAATATATAAAATAACATTTACCTGAGTTTTTTCTTTGAAAGAACCCTCTAATGTCCATTCTTATGTTTCAGTACATAACTGAAACCGATTTAGTCGGGGAGGGTAAGAACTGAAAATATGAAATAAACACACGTAAGCTAAGACTCTCTAAAGAAACAGCATTTGTTCGGCTTTTCATTTCACCATTTGTTGATTCACTTGAAGAGCAAGTAACGTAATATTGGTCAAGTGATCAGTTTGATATCAATCTTTCGTGATTCACCGTCATATTTACATTATTTGTACAGTACGAATGATTTGCTTTTTTTACCTGGTCTATGGGCTCAAAATGTGGTCATAAATATTTTGTACTTGTAAAAAAGATTTGTGTGTGGACTTAGAAAAAAAAACCCTGCAAGTTACAAGTACGGATTTTGACCCTATTTTTCTTCCTTTCATCTGATTGGTCAATGTCATGTTAATCACAAATGTAACAATCCAATCAGAGAACAGATGGGTTTGGCTGTCGAGGGGCGCTTTTTTTGAACTGCAGGTCTTTGAAGGGAATAAATGCCCTTTTACATGCCAACCCAGCGGTTTCCTTCATCACCACGAAGGAAAACAGTCTGTGGTCGTCCGAGTTTGGTGATTTTTGTGTCACAGGTCTACGTGTTTAATACAGGGACTTCCACAGCCTTTTCAACAGCGCTGCGGGGTGGGGGCGGACAGTGTTTTGGAAATGACAGTCTTCATTACAAAGCTTTCTTCGTTATGAATTAGCATACATGTTTTTATTGAACATTTGAAGAACCAGCAAAAAAAACAGAAACTCTTGTAGAGGACATAAAGTCAGAGATAGAAAAGACAAGGAGCAGGTGCATCTAGTACAGGTAGAGCTGCTGCAAAAACCCACAGAGCCCAGCAGCCAGCAACAAATCCTGGATCCTTTGCTTTTAGTTAGCAGTTAGCATTAGCAACGTATCCTGCATCCGATGTGAAAGGACTTTTATGCTGCGCACTGTGACTCACAGCAATGGTCCCGGGTCAGCCCTGACGTTGTGTTAAACTAATCCTAAAGTAATGATGGTATTTCTAACCACTGATATACCACAACTTTTTCCTTTCAACAGCTACTGAAAGTTAGGGGACCTAGCTGCTATCGGATATTTATATAGCGATCCTCCAGCTTCAAACTGTATCACCCTTCAAGGACCTGCAGTTCAAAAAAGCGCCCCTCTGACAGCCAAACCCATCTGTTCTCTGATTGGATTGTTACATTTGTGATTGACATGACATTGACCAATCAGATGAAAGGAAGAAAAATAGGGTCAAAATCCGTACTTGTAACTTGCAGGGTTTTTTTTCTAAGTCCACACACAAATCTTTTTTACAAATACAAATCTTTCTTACGCACACACAAATCTTTTTTACAAGTACAAAATATTTATGACCACATTTTGAGCCCATACTGGTCAAACTTAAGCTCTCCTTAGTATGGCTGGCTCCGTCTCTCCAACAGCGCACTCACAGGCGGCAGCTGCCCCGCCCCCTCGCTCAGTCGCTTAGTGCCTGAGCTCGGATCATACCAATATCAGGGGGGATTCACGCACAGTCGTAAATTCCCACAGTGTGCACTATGTGCTTCGAATATTGTGTGTACTTTTTGTTTTATACAGTTGTCAGCCAGGCATCTAACTATGAAAAAATTACACTCCAAAAGACCCCGGGCTTCTGACAAAACAACCCGGGCTTAAGCCCAGTAAGCCACCCCCACGCTCCACCCCTGCGGTGAATCACGAAAGATTGATATCAAACTGATCACTTGACCAATATTACGTTACTTGCTCTTCAAGTGAATCAACAAATGGCGAAATGAAAAGCCGAACAACAACAATGCTGTTTCTTTAGAGAGTCTTAGCTTACATGTGTTTATTTCATATTTTCAGTTGTTTCCCTCCACAGCTAAATAAATCGGTTTCAGTAATGCACTGATATGCAAGAATGGACATAAGGGGCTTCTTTCAAAGAAAAAACTCTGGTAGTATTTTATATATTATGCTTTGTATGTTGTTCAGTATATTTCTATGCAAAACAAGAAGAATTTGAATACACAGCAGGATATCCACAGTTTAAAACAGATATTTACATACACTTTATGGAAAACACAAGAACATTTTTTTACTGTACATCAATTTAGAGTAAACTTGTTTTGTTTTGGATAAATAAATATTGAAATATATTTTGAATTAGTTAAATGTCAGAATAAAGAGAGACAGAGCTGTTTATTTTTTATCACTTTCATCAAATTTAGGAGTACATATACACTAAGTTTATTGTTAATTAATAAGAAAACTCCAGACGATTCCATTCTGAGCTGAAGAAGCTTCTGATTGGTTAGTAGAGTCCATGTGAGTAAATTGGTGGCACAGCTGTGGATGCATATAAGGCAAAACACAGAGCCTGTTTCTTTGAAATGGGAAAATCAAGAGATGTCAACCAAAACACCAGGAACAGAACTGTGGAGCTCCATAAGTGTGGCTCAATTTTGAATACAATTTGGTGCCATTTACAATTAAGAAATACAGATAGTTTCTGTCTTTACTCTTAAAGTTAACAAATGTGTTTTTTATATTTATCAATCAAAAAAAAATAAACATTTAGTCTGATTTGATCTTACAATTAAAAAAGTGTTTGTGTTTTGATCTGAAGAGTTTGTAAATATCTGGTTTCAACTGTATATTTGATGATTGTCAGCACAAAGAGGGAGAGAGGAACAGAGAGGGAGAGAGAGGAGCAGAGAGGGAGAGAGAGAGGAGCAGAGAGGGAGAGAGAGAGGAGCAGAGAGGGAGATGCAGAATGAGGACAGAACAGATATGAACAAGAGCAGGTGAGACACACCTGTTAGTCAAATGGTTGTTTACCAGAAGTATCACCGTATCATAGGTCCTCATGTATCTGGTACCTAGTGTTTCTTTTTAGGTTTGTTACTGTTCAAATTCTATATTTATTACGTTTTGCAGGCTTGTTTGCACAACAAGGCTAAATAATTGTATAAACTTTTCTCAATCTAAATATTGTACTTTGGTAGAATTAAAAAAAACAAGTGTAGTGCAGGTCTATGATGATTTTAGTGCTGCTATCATCTAGCTTTCTGGTTCTGTCTTGGTTAAGTCCTCAGTCCTCCTGATTTTGAACTGTTGTAGTCCTGTTTTAATTCTGGATCAGTTCTGGGTCTGGTTGAATTGGGGTTTAGTCCTGATGTCTTGATACAGCCCTGATCTTGTTCTGCCTTGCTGCTTAATTAAAAAACTAGTTTAAGGTGTCCTGCACATGCGATATATTTTTTTCCCTCTATGAAGTCATTCTTTTTTGAACAAAACTCAAAACAGAGCCAATTAATCTTTCAGTCATTTCTAACCCCCCCCCCCAAAAAAAAAAAAAAATGTATTCCACATGCATACTACCCTTTAGGGCTAAGCCCCGGGTGTTTCAAATGTCTGGCTCCGCCTCTGGCCAGGAAGCAGCCAGAAGCTCTACTGGGTCCCCAGAGCTCGCCTGAAACTGACAAGCCAGTTGTTGCAAGTGGAGCAACAAAATGGCCGTCGAGTTGGATAGACAAGACTGAGTGGCCCTGGCTCTGTGCAGCTTGGCCAACAGATAGTCCATCACCCTCAGGTCCTTGTTAAGACATGCAGCCCTCTCCAGGAAGGAGCCCGAGGTGCCTGAGGTGCGACCAGCGGGCAATCTGCTCCTGGCCATAATAATAATAATAAAAAACTTTTTTTATAAAGCACACTTAAAAACCAAGGGTGTGCCAAGGTGCTTAACAAGTAAGATAGAGTATAGGAGGAG
Organism: Mchenga conophoros; assembly: GCF_057382185.1. Classification (NCBI taxonomy): domain Eukaryota; kingdom Metazoa; phylum Chordata; class Actinopteri; order Cichliformes; family Cichlidae; genus Mchenga; species Mchenga conophoros. Next base: position 2,689,835 of record NC_140527.1, read on the forward strand.
GATAATAGAAATAGGACCAAAGCAAGTACTAAATATGCAAGCAGATAGCTGTCACTAATACATAGGAAAGCAACAGGTACAGAGCAAACAAGAATTTAAATGAGCATAAAAGTGCATGATATAAAATCATAAAAGAAATATTAACTAGAGGGAAAGGCAAGATTGAATAAGTGGGTTTTTAATCGTGATTTGAACAGTGCAATGGAATCAGATGCGCGGAGGTCGAGAGGAAGGGTATTCCAGTACCGGGGCAGCCAGAGCAAACGCACGGTCACCCCGGGACTTCAGTCGAGATCTGGGTTGGGTCAGAAGTAGTTGAGTAGCAGATCTGAGTGTTCTAGCAGGAGTATGTGGTTTGAGAAGCCATGCATGGCAGCAAACTGTATGCAGGCAGGGGACCATCGATGCAGAGCACCATTGGCCTCAAACTCCCTGCATACAGGTCCTGAAAATCTGGAAGCAGTGGCTGCAGCAGAGTGACATCATTAAACGTTGAGGTTGCTGTGGCAGGGACCTCAGGGAGGGCCAGCTCCAGTACTCCAGGAAACACTGTGGGGAGGGCCTAGCAAATCAGCAGGCAGGGGAGGAAAGCCCGTCCACGGGCCTGCATGCTCTGCCTTCACTTCAGTGGAAAACACTGACTCTCAGGTAAGCTAACACAGTGTGTTAGGTCTTTGTTTCTTTTTTACTGGTGTGTGGAGTGCTTAGAAAGTTAGGCAACTTAACTGCTGAGCGAATGAGTGGGGCCCCACTGGCTGTGTAAACCTGCGAACCACGGGCAATATGCCAGACAAGAACCCAGTTAAGTAGGATGGAGAACTCTCACTCACCACAGCGAGGTCCGACTGGCATGTAAGCCGGCAGACACGGGCAATACGCCAGGGGAACACAGCCTACAGGAGCCACTCGAGCACAGCAGCTTTGATTGCCTTAGTTTTTAAAGGGATAGGGGCTCGGGGATAGGCAGCGTCCAGGGAGGCTGCCGAGACAGGCTCCCACGAGCGGACACCACTGCCACACACACACGTAGGTACCACCAGTCAACCACAAACACAAACCTGTGGAGATCAAACAATCACTGGTTTCACATTTGCACAGTAGTTTTATGCGTAAGCTATGGGGTGTGGCCAGGCTAGCTGAGCGTCTTAAAGAAGTATCCACACACCACTACCTGTGGGGTGGGGTCATACCCCGTAATCCGTACATAAAAATATGTAACGGAGTGTAGAGATAGCCTCGATATGACAGAGAACCTGGTGAGTCTCGTATGTTTGCAAATCGGATTGTGATTCACAGTCTGGCTGAGTATAAAACCAGTCAGGATATGATATTTTGTTAGAAATGTGATTGTAGAAGCTGCTAATGATTTCTTAGCTGTGTTAGCCCTGTAGAAAGCATGCGCTCCCTGGGCTAATGCACCTGTATGTGAGGTTTTAGCTAATACACGATATGAGACACTTTTCATGCTTCATTTTATTTGCACTGAAATGTATTTTTGTTATTGAAATATTTTTATTGACCAATAAGAACTGTATAGATGAGTGATATGTGAAGACAAAAGATAACACTTAGAGAAATTAGATTTTGTACAAATGGGATACAGGAACAATGAGTTGGTAGAAATATGTGCTTTATTTTACAAATGATTGCACTGAGCATTTGTGTGTGAGCTGTTTTTTTTTTTTTTCTAGATGGAAGAAATCTGCTGCGAAGGACTGAGCGGTGTCATCTAAGGACTGGACGCCACTCGAGATGTCTACAAAGGACGCTCCCAATCCGAAGGAACAGGATTCACGTTTTTACTGGGCTCTCAGAGCGCCTTATGTTGCTACCTTATTTTTTGGGTCAGGCTTGATACCACCTAACATAAACTGACACATCAGAGGGAAAAACTGTGAACTAACGACAATCCAAATAATGTTGAAATACTTACCAAATAGAGAACAATAAGTGCACTCCACTGATATGGACAGCGTACCTGGTACATTTGTGGACACTTAAAGGGACGGTATTGAACATTTTGAAGGGCGAATTATTGAGTCGAACTAAATGTTTGAAAGGATTTAAATGTTTTTGGTTCATGCCTACATTTTTGGGGCAATTTAAATGTTTCAAATTTTAATACACTCATTTTACTTTTTTTTCCCCTTTAAGTCGTCAGTGTCTCATTTTGAGTGGAGGTTTTTCCTGAAGCTGAGTTTCCACTGCCTGTCTCCTTATGATCCTAATTGAACCAAACAGAGTAGATTTCAGATACTTTTATTTGACCTTAGATGACAGATTACTGTGGATTTGATTATTTCTGACTACTCAATTAGAAAGGGTGACAAAAGCAAATAATTTATTTTTATAATCGAATTATTAGCCACAGTGTTGGCTCAACTATTGGTGATTATAGGACTAAACTGTTGGTACTCATTCAAAATATACTTATATATAAGTGAGAAAGCTCTTGGGTGTGACCCACAACAATGCTTGGATTCACTCACTCATTTCCCAGAATAAATAAAGTATAATATATGGTCAATCTGCGTGCACATAGTCTGTTCTGACACTGTGGCGAGAGGGGTTTTCACCCAAAAATGCTCCTGTGCAGTCCTCCAAGATCCTAACTGAGCATTACTGGAAGCAGATGTACGTATACCGAATGCTGACTGGCTGATAAGATGGTCGAATTAAGGAAGGAGAGTAAAAGCCAAATTCACTGGAAACGGGAGAACCGCCAAACAGCAAATTTTAGACAGCAAATGTCTGTGCTTTGTTACATCTTTTATGCTTTTTATACCATTCATGTTGCAGAAAGCACAGACATTTGCTCCAGTGGGAACTTTTCATTGTTTTTAATACATATTTTGAATTCCAGCTTTTTGTATATTATAATTTTGCTCTTCTCCATGGACTACCAACAGCACAGGCAAAAAGGTCCCACATATCAGTTGTACCACATTCTTTGTACACTGGCTCCATCTAGCAACAGTTCTCTGCAGGAATACAGGCAGCAGATAGCAAACGTGTTACCTCTGCTGGAATATAAATTCCACTTAAGCCACCACAAAGATACTCTTTCCACCTATGTAGTGTAGCTCTCTGACTCTTTCTCTCTGAACCCTCTGGAGGGGTCAGATGAATGTTGCCAAGCAGATGATAGTGAGATGACAGATCAGAAGTTTGAAGGAGGTTTGGAGAGTTAAGAGGTTCAGTGGGAGGACAGCACTTTGGCTAATTGGTTATATTCCCATGGGATTTGGGGGGAGGGGAGGCTGCAGGGGAGAGACATGACATCATAATGTCCAGGGAGAGGTAAAGAAAGAGGGAGAAAAAGGGAAGGGTGGAGGTCAGAGGGTTAACAAGAACACTATCTGCATGATGTCAAAAACTATTTATCATCGAGGATCCTGCTCCAGGCTCTGGCACTTCTATCTGGTTTATTCATCCCCCTTTAAATTTAATCACTCACCCTGAGATTAGGCTTTGTGGGGTTAGGGGAGGGAAAGGGGTAGGGTTGGGTTGCAGCACCTCCCACCCTGCTGTAGAGCCTCGCCAACAGATAACAATCTGTTGACGATTGTGGGGGCACCAAATCTTCTAAATCTTGTCTAACTTGGGTTTAGAATGGCCGTTTGCATCCACTGAGCTCGCCGCGACGTTTCGGGATACATTTGCCTTTTTCAGGCTTGAACTCGTGTGTTTTGGCAGTGTAGTGAGGTCTTGTCCTGCTCCACTGCTGTTTAAATATCCATGCATTTTAAATGACAAGTTTTAGCTTTTAACAAAACAACAGCAGCCCTGGCACTACAGCATCATTCATCATATGCAGGCTTTTACTGCCATCTCCTGGAGGAATGGAAGAAGACGACAGGGATGCAATGCACAGGCCATTCCTGCTCCCATCTTTTGCACCTCTATTTCCCACCTGGTGTCGGCAAGAAGTCACCTGACTTAGTCACCTGATCCCCTTTGATCTCTCCTTTTACCCTGAGGTCAGGGTTTCAGGGATTAGGGGAGGGGGAAGGGTTAGGGTTAGGTATGTTAGAAAGTGTTATTTAGTTTATTTCGAATGAATTCAGGTGCACTTTCCCAGGACTAAGGGGGAAAATTGTGTTCTATTCCTTTTTCATAAACATCTCCCACCAAACCAATCAATAAAAAAAAAAGATCTAAAACTTTGACAATGAAGCTGAAATTATATTAAAAAAACAAAATAAACTTGCTTAAATCTGAAATCATAATAACTATAAAATAATGCAAATTTAAGAATCATTCTCAAGGTGCATTTATTTATAACAGATGTTTTGTTTTAGGTGTTGGATGTTTTGCATTTTTAAATTAAATTCTTTCCTTTATATAAGCAAATTCAGCACACACACATTTTCATATATTAATATATTAATATATCATCATATTAACATTTACTTTAAATCGATAGGTATATTAACCCTCTGATGCATGAATTATGAAAGCCTTGGTCAAGATTTTTTTTCTTAAGTGCTTTTATTCTTCTCAGGACATGAAAAAAAATGTTTAACTCTTTTTTTTCCAAAAATATGTTTTTTTATAAAGTTATAAACTTGTCCACTCCAGTGGACTACATGCGCCTGAGCACTTAGCATGAAATACTGTGAATTTACTGTAAAAATTAATTACCTCGTGTTCTATTGTAAATATACAAACACTTGTTTGCTTGTATCCTTTGAAAAACATCTCAGCAATTTTTTTGGAACTTTCAACTCATAAGGCCCCAATGTTTAGACGTAAATAACAAAACCAATCAACAGTCCTAGCTATGAATCCTACACCTGAATATGGCAAACTATCTCCAACAAGAGAAACATTTTTGAGTCTACACAGTTCTATAACGATGCAGGACAGTATTACCAAGCCCTTAGTAGCATGCTGGAAGAAAACACAAACTGACATCTTAGTCTCTGCATCTCCAAACAGTTCTATGTTCATCACACCTAGGCTGTGCGAAAGTTTGCAACGCATCCAGGGCACAATGGCACACAGCATTGCATGCAGATGTATTTGGTCTTCCGTGTGCACGCAACATCATGGCACCTGTTTGCATTTTTCACCTCGGTCAGTTGGGGCCAGTGATATCCTGTGGCAAACCTGACCTCACAGGCTACTTTGGTGACTGCTCTCCACTTCACGGGTTGTGGGGTCCCACTGGGTCTTCCTCTTTTGCATTGCTGGAGGGTGAATCTCTTCTCTTGTTACTGACAGTTCTTTCCCATACAAGTTGGTGTTGTATGTTATATTATCAATTAGATCTGCTGGAAACAGATGTCTGAAGAAATCTATGGGATCCTTCCCCTCCACATTCAATTTCCACTCTCCTAGAAAAGGAGGCAAGTCTCCAACCAAGTCATTGTCTTGGACTTTCCAAATATTTTTGCGGGCTTGAGTATGGTCAGGTGCCATGTACCCATCTCCCACAGCTCCCTGATCATACTGACCTTCCTCTTCATCCTGCCCCTCATCGTTCTCACTTTCTGCATCCTGACTGTCTGTGTCTTCATCATCCGTAGTTCCTATGTCTCTGTTCTGCTCTGGCAGCCACTCTCATCATCACTGGACTTATCACTGAACTCCTCATCACTGCACTCATCAATGAAATCATCATCACTGGAGCTGGATGGAATTTCCTGGACTATTCTGTACGCTGCCTTATTCTTTGCTGCATTTGAAGTCTACAAAATATGATAAAATAATTATTATAGTAACTCAAACTACAGCTGATCTGCACAGAAATATATATTTTAAATGAGTAGCTTATAAATGTAACAATTATATGCTTAATTATAACCAAAACAGTCCCAAAAAACAGTGAGACAATTTATGACTTATGTTAAAAAAATATAGTGGGTAATGCATGATGTCCACTACAGTGGACACATGGTTAATTGTAGTTTTCTACATATTAGACATAACAATTTCTTATTCCAAACAGATAATATCCTTCCCTAGATGTTACTGCATATCATCATATTTTTTTTACCTGTTGGGCTCTTTTAGCATAGAAGGATTGACAGGATATGCCAGCAGTGGTCGGCAGGGGTGACAGTTTGTCTGCCATCTTTGATTCAGAGGAAATTTACTTGCAGTTGCACTAACTGAACACTGAATTGACCTCAATGGAGCATGGCAGCAGAGAGCACTCTAGAGGCTAATATGCAGTTCCACCATAGAAACCAATGCATTAAAGAGATATGTACGTTTTAGTAGCTGTCCACTCCAGTGACCACTATGCATCAGAGGGTTAAGATATACCTATCAATTTAAGAACAATCAACCGTTACACAATCTGTTCAAACCATTGTGTTCATATGTGCCAAGCTTTCCGATCCAAATTCTCCCACAACATCTGCTGCCCTGTGGACCAGCCCAGATTGGTCTCCAGGTCCACAACAATGATTACACATTTCAAAAAGTATGGGCCAAATGATAGCTCGATCCGTGCAATCAGACATCAGACTGGCTTAAACTTTTGTTAACATCATTTTGCCTTCTGATCCCTTTTCAAAAACACTGTGGTATCCAAATAAATGACCTCCAAATGTCTAGTTTCAGATTTCAGCTTAATCGAAACATCATGAGAGTTCATAAACTCTCTAAACCGATCCTCACCATTACCCCAAGCCCATGTATTTTCATCCAAAAATCTCAAAGAGCACCTGCATAAGACAGAGCATTTCTTTGTCCCATGGTCATCTCCTCCACCTGGAAACAATATCTGTTATCGCAGCAAAAAGATATTTCTGGCACAACTTCACGTGCTTCCAAGGTGCATGGAGAGGATGAAATAATTCACAAAGCAGGAACTCCAGCAACACTTGAGGGAAGATGAACAACTTTAATAATTGACCGATGTGTTTCAGCTTGTGGCCTTCATCAGGGTCATGATGGTCAGATGACCCTGATGATGGCCACAAGCCTCACTTAACAAATGTGTAAAAATTAATTTTCAATTGCATATTTTGATATTATATAAGGCACTGACTTAAATACTCAGTGACGAGAGCCATGATGTTTAATTTTACATTACTTTTAATTTTTTTCTGTATTTTAATATTATCACACACGAGTATTAACCTGTGTTGCATTTTGCCTTTGTTTATGCTGATACTGTACTATGTTTACCATTTAGAAGCTAATGTAGTTCGTAGTTGGAGCGGTATAGGATGCAACGCGTGAGTTCACCTTCATTTCATATGCTAATTTATGCTTTAGCTTATCCTGGTTTAGCTCTAGTTGACACATGTACGGTCGCTCGTATGTCATTTCTGTATTATCAGAGCCTCTCTGTATGTTGTATCTGGTGCTTGTGATTGTTTGCTTTATAATACGGAGTTTGTAGCGGACAATTTGTTATGAGGATCGTTAAATGACGATCGTAGTTTGACCGGAAGTATCACGTTCCCGCTTGCTCTTCACAATAAGAGCATTATGGCGGAGTTATAATAGGGAAGCTTTTATTTTATGCAACTATCGGGAGTACTGTCGATAACTTAACCTCGCAGCAATGCCGTTCACTTGCACAGTTTAGGTAGAAGTTTTGCTACATTGCTCTGATCTTTGGTTATACTATATTGTATTATGTCTATATCTGAATATGTCACTTATCTATTCATCTTATTTATCATTTATTTGTATTGTGTATTTCCTTTGTAGAAAAACCACACACACGCAACTGTTTTTACAGCCACAGGAACTGAGTTGTGACAATAAAGTGCCTCAAACCGAACCTCAAGCTCCTTTTTCCATACTCTGGGACATTTTGGCCTTAGGTGGTGTTCTGGCCGACACACCGGGGTAACCGTAGTGCTAAAGACTGAATCAGTGCCACAATCGTGCCTATCCCTGATCAGTGGCGTGTCCAGCGGGGTGGCCTGGGGGGGCACAGGCCACCCCCCCAACCAGACTGGCCACCCCAGGTGCCACCCCAAAGGCAAAACATGTTACTGATAGTGAACTTTATTTTATTCATAAGGTTAGTAGAGTTGCCAACGGCTCCTTAAAAAAATGGAATGGTCCCTCATTCAGAGAAAATATTACACGTTTCGTATTGAGCTGAGAAGAGACGCAGTTTGTCCCGGACTTTCGCTATAATGAAAAAAAGACACAAAGCTGGAGTTATTCTGTCGTTACGCTGCACAGCTGCCTCTTCTTCTCTCATTCTCTCCTCTCCTGTTGCTACTTCAATCATGAAACTGATCAATGATCAGCTGATCGTCTTTTCTCTCTTGTTTATTTATCGTCCACTTTGCGCCAGGAAGAGGAAACCAGCGGATGTCGCGCTAAACAACAGCAGCACGTTTAAGCTTGATCAGCTGTTGTTAGAATTTATTTAATATTAATTTCTAGTATCAGCTGATGTTTGCTGGAGCCACAGCTGTAAACCTGCTGGTCATGATATGGTTTGGATATCTGGTCAGAGGGAAACATGAGGATGAAACCAGGAGATGTCCTTACTGAATCATCAGAGCTGAACATGTGATGGAGAAACAGGTTTACCTTTTAGGTGACATGAATGAGTTGAAGTTATGAAGTTATGAACTGTTTCTGAGAGACAAATAACACCAGGATCCTTTTCTACGTAGCTGACAGCTGGTAACTGTGCAGGGGTGGATCTAGCAAAGTGTTGCCAGGGGGCAGGTAGGGCATTAACAGGGAGAGGGGGGCACAAAGAAATACTTTTCTTTCTTATTCTCATTCAAAATGTCTCGCTTTTATTAAATAATTATCTAAATCTTACAACCAAAGTTTTTATCTGACATAAAATGTATAGAAATCATACATATACCAACAAGACTGTACATCACTGTCACAACAGCATGTTTTCATTCAAAGTCTTTATGGCTTTAATACCTGGTGGGCCGGTCTCTAGTCAAAATGCCCAATTTTCTGTCCCAGTCCAGCCCTGCAGGTTAATACTGGCAGTAGGGATGGGTATCGAAACCCGGTTCTTGTTGAGAACCGGTTCCCACTGTTTCAATTCCTTGGAATCTTTTGCCATTTTTGCAAACGATTCCCTTATCGATTCCAGTCGCCCCGAATGACGTCACCACGTTGCGGAGCGTCATTTAGAATCAGAATCAGAAAGGGTTTTATTGCCAAATGTTGAGCAGGTTTACAACATTAGGAAATTGCTGCAGTGCTTCAGTGCAAACATACTGTCATAAATTGCGCTTAAATAGACATGAAAAAATAAAAGTAAGAATAAGAATTAAAAGTGCTAAGTAGAAAGATGTATGCATGAGATATACATGAGAATAAGAATTAAAAGTGCTACGTAGAAAGATATATGCATGAGTGCAGGTGGTGATCAGTGCCAAACATGGAATGATGCAGTGAACACAGCGTAGGGTCATGTGTTAGTGGCGGGAACAGTCATATGGTTATTGTTCATGTGTCCAACAGCAGAGGGGAAGAAACTGTTCTTATGGCGAGAGGTTCTGGTGCGAATGGACCGGAGCCTCCTGCCTGAGGGGAGCAGGTCAAACAGACTGTGTCCAGGGTGAGAAGGGTCAGCTGAGATCCGAGCTGCACGCCCCAGTGTCCTGGAGGTGTACAGGTCCTGCAAAGATGGGAGTCTGCAGCCAATCACCTTCTCAGCAGAGCGCACAACACGCTGCAGTCTCTATTTGTCCCTGATAGTGGCTCCAGCGTACCACACGGTGATGGAGGAGGTGAGGATGGACTCGATAATTGCAGTGTAGAACTGCATCATCGTCCGTGTTGGCAGGTTGAATTTCTTCAGCTGCCTCAGGAAGTCTCTGGTGTCCTGGATTGTTGATTACCTGACAGGAAGACCACAATATGTACGTCTCCCACAGTGTGTGTCTGACAAGGTGATTAGCAACACAGGGGCACCACAGGGGACTGTCCTCTCCCCCTTCCTCTTCACCCTCTACACCACAGACTTCAGCCACTGCACAGAGACCTGCCATCTTCAGAAGTTTTCTGATGACTCTGCGGTGGTTGGATGCATCAGCAGGGATGATGAGACAGAGTACCGGGCTGTGGTCGACTCCTTTGTCACGTGGTGTGAGCAGAATCATCTGCAGCTCAACGTGGCAAAGACCAAGGAACTGATCGTGGACTTCAGGAAGACCAGGAAACACTTGACCCCTGTTTCAATCCAGGGGGTCAGTGTTGACATTGTGGAGGACTATAAATACCTTGGAGTACACATTGACAATAAACTGGACTGGGCTAAAAACACCACAGCACTTTACAGGAAGGGCCAGAGTCGTCTCTATTTTTTGAGGCGACTGAGGTCCTTCAACATCTGCCAGAAAATGCTGAGGATTTTCTATGAGTCTGTGGTGGCCAGTGCGATCCTCTATGCTGTTGCATGCTGGGGGAGCAGGCTGAGGGTCGCAGATGCCAACAGACTTAATAAACTGATCCGTAAGGCCAGCAATGTTGTGGGGATGGAGCTGGACTCCCTCAAGGTGGTGTCGGAGAGGCGGATGCTGTCCAAGATAAAGACAATGTTGGATAACACCTCCCACCCACTCCATGACATGTTGGTCAGTCACAGGAGCTCGTTCAGTGAGAGACTGAGATTACCGAAAAGCACCACTGAACGACACAGGAAATCATTCCTGCCTGTGGCCATCTCCCTGTACAACGCATCCACTTAACACACTGTTTGCTGCTACAGCTACACATGTTTCTTTTCCAAATATTTATTTATAAGTGACTTATGTATGTATGTATGTATATATATGTATATATTGTACTATTCTTAGTTAGTGTATTGTCTGTCTTGTCTTAATGTTGGTTTAAAATGGAGCACTGTAACAAAAAATAATTTCCCCCAGGGATCAATAAAGTATTCTGATTCTGATTCTGATTCTGATTCTGAAGTACATCCTCTGCTGGGCTTTCTTGATGACGGAGGTGATGGTGGGCTTCCACTTCAGGTCCTGGGTGATGGTGGTACCCAGGAAGCGGAATGAGTCCACAGACGTGATGGGGGTGTCAGTCAGGATGATGGGGGGGAGTGGGGCTGTGTGCTTCCTGAAGTCCACAATAATCTCCACTGTCTTCTGGGCATTCAGCACCAGGTTGTTGTGGCTGCACCAAGATACCAGACGTTCAACCTCCCTCCTGTAGGCAGACTCATCTCCGTCCGAGATGAGCCCAATAACGGTGGTGTCATCTGCAAACTTGATTAGCTTGACAGACTGGTGGGTGGAGGTGCAGCAGTTGGTGTACAGGGAGAAGAGCAGAGGAGAAAGAACACAGCCCTGAGGGGAGCCGGTGCTGATGGTTCCTGTAGGCTGTTCCTTCATCGTTCTTTATGTTTCAGTGTTAATGTTTGTATCAGTCCTAAGTTTTACTTTCCATCCTGATTTCCTGATTGCTCTCTGCTGTTTACTCATCTGATTTCTATTAGCTCTTGATATTTTTTAGAACGAAAGGTTAAAAAAAATGCCAAACACGCTACGGAGAAGCAAGAGAGCCAGAAGAGTTAGTTGACAATACCGGCCACTTTAATCATCGGTTTGGAAATGCACAGGGGGGAAATAAATCACACACATGCACTGGTGAAACAAAACACAATAACAGAGAAATATAATTACAAAAGTTCTGACAGATTCTTGTCTCAAATTATTTTGCCCAAACACATGGTTAACATATCAGGAACAACTCATGCCCTGTATAAACTGGAAGTATTTGTAATGACCAATGTGGTGCAACTGCTGTGGTTCCAAAAAAAGGCCAGTTGTCTTGCCTTTGGTTTCCATGACCACTGATGTCAGAAACTTTTCAAATTGTATCATTTATTTAGAGTTTGTTATTTGATTTTCTGGTTTCAGGTATTAGTGAAGACAGTATACATCATGGTTATTTTGTGATGTATGACAAAATAACCCATTACAGTCTAGATGGACAGTAAAGCAGCGTATGCTTTCAGCTTGATCTTCAGGTTGCTGCTATATAACTGTAGCAAGTCATACAATCACTTGATCAATTTCTCAGGAAGATCCCTCTCTGGCTCACAGCCAATGGGTGAGTATTGATCAAGTGTGCAAACCATTCCTCCCTCAAAGTGGTTTATGCAGTTGATTAATGGTGTCAATTTGGGTTAAAATGGCATTAAATGCCTTTTTGTTGTTGTTTATAATTAACTCAGTTTTTTTAGATATCAAGCTGACCATCCAAGCTTCGGATGGGTTGATGGATGGATATGACACTGAAGATACGTAAACATAACTTTCCTGTCCCATTCATGTTGGCTAAGCTATCAGGAGTCACATAGAGTCTAGTAGGCGAGTCAAAACCTGAACCAAAAATTACTTATTACGTAACAGTTTGGACATTCAAACTTGTCAAATTTCTTTCAACTAAATCATGAGTAAAAACCAATCAACAGCGTAAGTTTGACAATAGCAGTGGCAGTGTTATTAAGAACTCTGTTAGTGGAGGTTTTGTTGAGGTGTGGATTCTGACTTCTTTTCCTCCACAGGACACAGTTCTGTAAAGGGAATAAAGATTCACAGACAAACAGGAATAGATCGTTCTGGAGAAGTGACATCAAATGCAAATCCTTAGGTCCTCCCCACCTCCAAGTGTCCTTTACCCTCCATTAAATGCTAAATATACAGATTACCTTTCTCTCCAAGGGGTCATGTTCTTACACAATAGATGGCAGTGGCTGTAAATTCTATTGTTTCTCATCCTGTCTTACTTTAACTACAATGGCACAGATTCTTGTGATGAGATGAACTTTGGAGTCATTAACATTGTGAAACATGCAAAGATAAGTTTGCTGTAGTCTTTCTTACTTCATGTTTATATATGTTTTTTCTTTAACTTTCATCTTGTATTACCAGATACTGCTATAACATGGAAATCATCCAGCAACTAAACTGCAACCAACAGCAACCAGCAACTGCATGACAATCTTCTTGAGAAGCTTTGCAATCTTAGCTTGGATTGGGGACAAGCAGGGTCCAGAGTGGTATTTGAGAAAGCTGAAGTGCATTAAGAAATGTGGGAGTAAAACAAATCTTAGCTAGTCGGCCATTAATTCTGCTACCCAGAGAGCTCCATCTCCATTCACTGTGTTTTTCACTGCCTGTCCTTCAACATGATTCCCAAGATGTGTGACTGACCAGAGGGCCGACTGTAACTATCAGATTTGCATTGTGTTTGCAGTGGAGGTCGGTATAAGGATCAACATGCATTTGTGTGCACATTTCAAGTGAAAGATCAAATAATTGGGATGTTATGTTTTTCATGTGCAAGCAATTTATTTGGTAAGTCTTTCACTAGCTGGGCCCACGTCCTCATTATAAGTTGGACAGCGTTTTAGTAGTGAATGCTTTGACATGAATTGAGCTGCGGTTTGGGGAAGGCCTCGAAGGGGACTGGCAATGGCTCCCGGGCCTGGCAGATCCCCATGTACTAAATAGGAGTGAAGAAGTTGAAGAATGGAGTAGAAGGAGAGAGTGAGGGTGGGACACGTAAACGAGAATGATCAGATTGCAGAACTAGGGGAACCTATATAGATGGCAGCCGGAAGGAGCGTGTTTGGAGGTGTGGTCCTCCTCCTGAAATTCTGATACATAATCTCCAATTCTCGCTGGCCGTGAACTCTAACTCTGGTTGGAGTTGTTGGAGTGCAGACTATTGTCATTAGCTACAATTAAAGGTGGTGGAGTTGGTCCCTCTGTCTGGTTGCTCCCTTGAAACCACCACAACTGCTTGGCAAGTACATGTTTTTGTATATAGCGCTTTTCTACTATACCTGAGCGCTCAAAGCACTTTATAGAACTTGTCTCATTTGCTTTCTTTCTGTTTTTTCTGTATAATTACTTTATAACACCAACGGATCCATCAGAGAGTTATCACCTTGTCCAAGGATGCAGACTGGAGCAGGCATGGCTCAAGCCACCATCCTTTTGATAAGTAGATAACCTGCTCTACTGCCTGAGCTAAACCAACCCATTGAACCTTAAGCCTATGTGCTAACTGGCTAGCATGTTATTTTCAGCTGCAAAACAATAAATCATCCATCGATTCACTTCCGCTTATCCTTATGAGGGTCACAGGGAGCCTATTCCAGCTGTCACAGAGGTGGGGTAGACCCTGGACAGATCACTAGCCTGAAGCAGGGCTAACGCTTAGAGAAAGACAACCATTTAGACCTATGGGCAATTTAGAATCACCAATTAACCTAACCCCAATGACAGCATGTCTTTGGACTGTTAGAGGAATCTGGAATCTGCTGCCCATCACAATAAAGATGGAGAACCAGCTTCAACAAAACAACGTTGGTGAAGTCTGGAGAGGCCTCAGAACCATCTCGGGCCACAAACAGCAGAACTCTCTGCCTGGGAGGGATGTGAGATGGGCAAATGAACTGAATCATTTCTTCAACAGATTTGACTCAGCCATGAGGCAGTCTGCAACATCGGCTGCAGACTCACCCACCCCCACTGCTGCTGTTCCACCTCAGACACTTCACACCTCCTCTATTCACCCTGCTCACTCCCCCCCACCCCCAACAACAGCATCCAATACACACTCAACACAAGGCTCCAGCCTGTCTCTCTCAACCACCCAGGTTAGGAGGGAACTGAGGAGGATTAATGGCAAGAAGGCAGCGGGTCCAGATGGCATCAGCTCGAGGGTCGTCAGGTCCTGCGCAGACCAACTGTGTGGGGTGATGGAGCACCTCTTCAACCTGAGCCTGAGGTTGGGAAGAGTCCCACAGCTCTGGAAAACCTCCTGTGTTGTACCAGTGCCAAAGACTTCACGCCCCAAGGACCTCAACAGCTACAGGCCGGTGGCTCTGACATCCCACCTGATGAAGACCCTGGAGCGGTTGGTCCTGGCTCAGCTTCGGCGCCTAACAAGCTCATCACTGGACCCACTTCAGTTTGCCTACCAGCCTGGCATTGGAGCGGATGATGCCATCATTCACCTCCTACATCGTTCCCTCGCTCACCTGGAGACCGCTGGAAGCACTGTGAGAATCATGTTCTTTGATTTCTCCAGTGCCTTCAACACCATTCTTCCCTCGGTTCTAAAGGACAAGCTGGTGAACTCTGGAGTGGACCATCACCTCACTACCATCACCTCATCACCTCACTACCTGGATCCTGGACTACCTCACCGACCGACCACAGTATGTGAGGACTCAGGGCTGTGTGTCGGACAGGGTCGTCTGCAGTACGGGGGCCCCACAGGGAACGGTTCTGGCTCCGTTCCTCTTCACCATCTACACTGCAGACTTCTCCCACAATTCCACCCAGTGCTTCGTGCAGAAGTTCTCTGATGACTCTGCAATAGTCGGCCTCATCACTGATGGGGACGACAAGGAGTACAGAGGACTGACTCAAGACTTTGTGGACTGGTGCCAGCTGAACTACCTCCAGATCAACGCCAGTAAAACCAAGGAACTGGTGGTAGACTTCCGCAGGCACAAGCATTCTCCACTGCAACCACTGAACATCCAGGGTATGGACATTGAGGCTGTGGACAGCTACAGGTACCTTGGTGTTCATCTGAACAATAGACTGGACTGGACTCATAACTCAGACGCCCTCTACAGGAAAGGGCAGAGCAGGCTGTACCTGCTGCGGAGACTCAGGTCGTTTGGAGTGGAGGGCCCACTCCTGAAGACCTTCTATGACTCTGTTGTGGCTTCTGCTATCTTTTATGGTGTGGTCTGCTGGGGCGGCAGCATCTCTGCTGGGGACAGGAAGAGACTGAACAGGGTGATCCGAAGGGCCAGCTCTGTTCTAGGATGCCCTCTGGACCCAGTGGAGGTGGTGAGTGACAGGAGAATGGCGGCTAAGCTGTCATCCCTGTTGGACAACGTCTCCCACCCCATGCAGCAGACTGTGACAGCACTGAGCAGCTCCTTCAGTGGGAGACTGCGGCACCCACGGTGTGGGACGGAGAGATTTCGCAGGTCTTTCCTCCCCACTGCTGTCAGACTCCATAATAAAGACTTTAACTGATCAAGCACACACATCCATACATATGCAATAATACTAAGTGCAATAATCCTTTCTGTCATCGTTGTATTTTTACTCAGTTGTATATAGCATTTGTATTTGTATTCTATTTTTATCTTATAGTATATTTATTTTATTTTATTCTACTGTATATAGTATATTATTTTATTCTATTCTGTACAGTTGTGTACTGTATTTATTCTTATTGTATTCTAATTTTTGCCTCATAACTTTTGCACTGTCCACTTCCTGCTGTGACAAAACAAATTTCCCACGTGTGGGACTAATAAAGGTTATCTTATCTTATCTTATCTTATCTTATCTTATCTTATCTTATCTTATCTTAAATCAACAATAAATCTTTAGAATTATTTTATTTTGTCATGGTCCTGAGTCTGAGGACTCAGTGTTTTGTGTTTCCTTATGCTTTTGTTCATTCCGAGTGTGTATTCTGTTGTTATTTTGCCATTTGTTAGGTTTCTGTTCTTTGCCTGCCTGCTCCCACTTCTCTGTGTTCCCTCTGTCTGTCCATGGTGTTTTTGTGTCTGCTCATGAGTCCGCCTGTCAAGTTCAGTGTCCTGTCTGGTTCTCTGTCTGTTAATTTCCTGTTTTATTCTGAAGGTTCATGTCTGATGTGAGTGTGTTCAGTTTACATTTCCCCTGTCCCGTCAGCTCTGATTCCTCCCAGCTGTGTTGCCCTCCTGTCTCTTATCCCCTGATTACTGGTGTGTGTATTTAAGCCCTGTGTGTTCTCCTGCCTGTTGCCGGTTCGTCTGTATTACTCCATGTAAGTCTGCGCTTTTCTGCATTCATCTGTGTCTCTCTGCGTTTTTGTATCCTCCGTCAGTCTGCGTCTCTCTGCCTTTCTCCCCGTGTCCTGTGGATTTCTAGTTGCTCTTTAGTTTTCCCAGTTTAGGTTTCCGTTAGTTTGTCTCATTATTCGTTTTCTGTTCCTGCCACTGACACCTTGTAAATAAACTCCACTAATCTTTTCATACACTGCTTGCTCTTGGGTCCTTTTTCCAACTCCACACGGCTCGCCTCGGCAGCCGTGACATATTTATTATCCTAATGCATGGACAGATTCTTATATATAATCTCTACTCAAGCACTTTATCTCAGAGAGCAGCCATTTGGCTTTTCTACCTCTAAAACCCGCCTTCCAGCCAAATGGCTGGTAGGCTTTTAGCTAATATCCTTAATCACCTGTGAACAGCTGCTTTTGTTATGTAAATAAGGTGGGGCCATGCTGAGCCACTTGGAGTGCTTAGTTTCCTGAGCTACAAGGAAACTTGTGTTTCAGTTTGCCATCTTAGGGAGAAATCAACACATATGGGTGTATGTCCTTTGTTGCTGAGATTTATTGATAAAAACAGTACAAAAAACCAACCATTTGTACACATATTTACAAATAATAATAAAAAGTGAGTGAGTACATTTCAACATTTTCAGCAATCACTCACAATCCTGACACTGCCATGATATCTGTAGTCTGCATTTACCACATGTGTATCTGTAGCAGCGAACACATCGCACAGTGGCATGATTATTCTTGCATTTGTGTTTGACCTGACACATGGCTCTTTTTCCAGGGCTAGGTGTGGAGGGTTGTGTCCAAAGCAACTGTTCTTTTCTTGCCTTCTTCCCAGCTTCCCAACACTATCACATAAATAAAGTGTCCCAGGTACTTAAATTTAATAATCGAAATTTTAATCATATACGTAATAATTTAAATATGAATGTAGCAAAAACGTATTTTTACTCAATGATCATCTCTCATATGAACTTCAATAACTTAGTGAAACTTAAAAGAGTGAGTTTAATATATAAAGTCTTACACTCCCTTGCTCCACCACCACTAAAGCAGTTCATTAGGCATAAAGAAAGCTCAGACAGGACCACTCGAGCTACAATCCGAGGAGACTTGTTTATACCCCACAGACAGACAGCATTTGGGCAGAACGTCCTTTCTGTCCAGGGTGGCCATCTGTGGAACAGTCTTCCTCAACCCATTAGAGAATGCTCGACATTCAATTTGTTTAAGGCAAAGGTTAAAAACTGGTTATGGACAAATCAAGTGTGTGATCATGTATGAGTTGCATAGTTTTAATGTTTTATTTGGGAACAGAATGGTGTGTATGTGTAAGTTTGGTGACGGAGTTTTTATTATGAATGAATGATGAATTTTTATGAATTATTATGTCTATTTTTATGCTTAAGGACAACAGATGAAAATTAGCCCTTGGCTATAATCTGGTATGTTTACATTCATGTAATTCTTTTTTTACATTTATGTTCATTAACATGCACTGTCCTAAATAAATGAATAAATAAAATTCAAATGCCAAAATAATTCTATAGACCTATAAACTTTGTACACACCAAAGCTGTTTTCTGCCTTCCGTTCACTATGAACAGGCATGTATTTTCGGTTTATGCATGCCCAACTTTGTGCTGAAATGTTTAAAAGAATGTGAAGTATGAGCACAAGCTCACTATGTGAAAACAGCTGTAGCAGGGAAACCCGGGAGGACTTAGTTATGCTCGGCAGTTTGTTGCAGGCCAATACATGTTGGCAAAACAACATGCAGACATTACTCAAACAGCTGATAAGTGACATGTTTGCTTATGTGCCTCCACCATGTTTGCACAATTCAGCTTTCCAGAATTCTTCAATCCAGTGGAGTTTTTAGCTGCTATACAGAGCAAAGTACAGCACAACATAGTAGGTTTTGTAATAGCCTCTAAATGCCAGGTATTTCAGATGTGAGGGAAAACAGCAGCTGACAGCTATCCACCATGCCTGCAACACACCGGGCTTTTGCTCTCATCTCTCTGCTGTCCTTCAGCGCAGCAGCACCAACAGTAGACGACTGCAATCAGCTGACCCAGCCTCTGCAAGCTAACGAGCTTCACCAGGTACAGGTCCCTTGACCTCTAACCTCAGCTGTCTTTTTCCCTCACAATATGACAATTAGGCCCAGAGTTGTTTTGTCAGTTTTCCCAGCTTTGGCTCTTCACACCTTGCCATGTAGTGGGCTGATTGGGGTGGCGGTAGCTCAGTTGGCAGAGCAGGTCAGCCACTAACCAGAAGGTTGGTGGTTTGATCCCAGGCTGCTCCAGTCTGCAAGATACTGACAGGCAGCATTTTATTCATGATGATATTGTAATGTTATATACATTTGAGACCCGAAAAGTGAGACAATGTAGAAAAGTGGCTGTTATTTCACAACAGCTAATGCAATATCTTTTCCTCTTTTTTAATTTTTGAAGTTCATTAAAAGCAGCTATTGTTTGCAGTTTCATAAGAAAGCAGTTGCAGTGACATACAGAGGTAAAATACCAAAAATTGTATCCATATTCAAACCTTTCTGAACCTAACTGTATGTTCTTTCACTCTGAATAGATCCTGGGTAGGTGGATCTTTATTCAGGGGCTTGCCGGTAACGGTAGCTTGGGCGACACTTTGAGGTTTGTGGAAAGTACATGGATGGTGCTGAATACAACATCAGACAGTCGGACCCTGCAGGCAGAGATAGCTGGCCGAGTGGTTCAACAGCTGGACCAGTCTGTTCAGCCACAGTAAGTATTTTTAAGTATTTTTCCCTGTTCTCTAATCTGGAGGGGGAGGGGGGGGGGCAGTAAATATTCAGATAGCAGTGGTGATCCTGGCAAAAGCAAATGGCCATAAGTCAAAAACTGCTTGAGGCAGACAACTAGATGATGACACTGTTTCAACGGAAACACGAGACACTGGAGAAGAAAATCCAAACCTACATGGGCTTCTGTTAAAAAAGTGATATATCTCTTATATCAGTGCCAATACCAATACATTTAACTTACCTATATTTGTAATTTACAGAGACTAAAATTACATGTTTTTTGCATATTGAGCTAATTCTTTACATTTTGACGTTAGAGTTCCAAAGATGGAGGATGCCTCCATCCCAACCAATTCCCAGGGACCTGAGCTTTCTTCAAACCCTAGCTCCCACCCTGTCAGCAGTTCCACACCCCATCTGGTCATGAAGTAAGCCATGCTTCTAATATTATTAAGAGAGAATTAAACCCTACCTTCATCACTTACTAGTCAAAGTAAACAACAACCACTTTTTATTTGTGTGCTCTGGTGTGGGATCTAAGGCCAAAGTCTGCTGCACACAGGCAACCACGCTCCAAGCAACTCTCTGCAATGTTGGCTCTGGCCTTTGTCTTTCATTTACATACATCTGTTCCTTTGTAAATCGCTAACCTCTGTTCAGAACTGAATTCCCAGAGTTTTTCATCAATGTCACATTTCTGGAGGGATTTTTTAAGGGTGTTATGAGGCAGGTAGGTGATATGTGTTATACACAGGTGAGTTGTTGTTGTTTGTGCATAGCTTCATCATAGCTACCATAGCCACCACAAGTCAGGAGAAAATTGAGGTAAGACAGCTGTTCTCATAGTAGACACAGGTAGCTGAACAGTAGATTGTTTAATTAAAAACCCACTGTGTGCACAGAGGCAAAACTAAGAAAACTGTGTCTTTGTCCAACCAATCAGAATCAGAATCAGAAAGGGTTTTATTGCCAAATGTTGAGCAGGTTTACAACATTAGGAAATTGCTGCGGTGCTTCAGTGCAAACATACTAGAGATGGACCGATCCGATATTACGTATCGGTATCGGTCCGATACTGACCTAAATTACTGGATCGGATATCGGAGAAAAATAAAAAATGTAATCCGATCCATTAAATATCACGAAAGCACCTCACAAAACTTGCAACACGCCGTAACTCACCTCAGAACGTTAGCACGTCGGAGCAGTATGCATCACGTGATAGAGCGGCTGTGGCATGCGGGACCTGTCGGTGGTCTGGATAGCATGTGGAGCTTTGCTAGCAACCCGGCATTTCATCTCCGACAAAGTTATCCCGAGAGAAGTAAAGCAAGTGTGTAAGTCCATCTCTGAATGTTTGTAAAGCATTCCTGCGTTAAGCTTAACAAGCGACTGCCTCTTCTTGCTGCTACTTCAATCATGAAACTGCTTAACGATCAGCTGATCGGCTTTTCTCTCTTGTTTGCTTTTGGCCCACTTTGCACCGGAAAGAGGAAACCAGCGGCTGAACAACAGCAGCACGTTTAAGCTTGATCAGCTGTTGTTAGAATTTATTTAATATTACTTTCTACACCAGGATCTTTTTCTATGTAGCTGACGCTGGTAACTGTGCAGGGGCGGATCTAGCAAAGTTTAGCCAGGGGGGCCGATAGGGCATTAACAGGGAAAAGGGGGCACAAAGACATACTTTTCTTTCTTATTCTCATTTAAAATGTCTAGCTTTTAATAAATAATTATCTGACACCCAAAGTTTTAATTTGATGTAAAATGAATAGAAGTCCATTATTGTATATAGTGACTATTAAGTCTAATATATATACCCTAGTAAGCTATAGTACTTTTTCCTTTGGGAAGGTACCATCTGTGCAGTCTGCAATTTTGTTGAAGAAAGATGTTGAATCTATTTAATATTTCTTGAAAAATAATTGATTTCTGTGCATTTTTTTTCACACTGCATCAAATTAAGGTTGATTACGGCGATTAAGCATCATGAGGTGGAGCGTGAGGGGTGGTTCCCTATTTTTTTATTTATTTATTTTTGTTGTTGCTGGGAGTTGGAACCCTATTAGTTAGGTTGCTTAATATTTACGCTAAGTACTCTTTAAAATACCAGAATAGGGAGGATGGTGTAGGTTTAAGTTTATTAGATTGATCAGTATTGCTGAAATATGAAATATTTTTTTTTGCATACAGGTATAACAGAATAGCTTTAGTGTAGTTGTTGTTTTAAACTTGAGTATGAACTTATACAAAATGCAGCAAGATATTTAAAAAACAGTTTTGTTGATTAAAAAACACTATATCGGATTCATATCGGTATCGGCAGATATCCAAATTTATGATATCGGTATCGGTATCGGACATAAAAAAGTGGTATCGTGCCATCTCTAAAACATACTGTTATAAATACTGTCATAAATTACGCTTAAATAGACATAAAAATAAAAATAAGAATTAAAAGTGCTACGTAGAAAGATATATGCATGAGTGCAGGTGGTGATCAGTGCCAAACATGGAATGATGCAGTGAACACAGCGTAGGGTCATGTGTTAGTGGTGGGAACAGTCATACGGTTATTGTTCATGTGTCCAACAGCAGAGGGGAAGAAACTGTTCTTATGGCGAGAGGTTCTGGTGCGAATGGACCGGAGCCTCCTGCCTGAGGGGAGCAGGTCAAACAGACTGTGTCCAGGGTGAGAAGGGTCAGCTGAGATCCGAGCTGCACGCCGCAGAGTCCTGGAGGTGTACAGGTCCTGCAAAGATGGGAGTCTGCAGCCAATCACCTTCTCAGCAGAGCGCACAACACGCTGCAGTCTCTGTTTGTCCCTGATAGTGGCTCCAGCGTACCACACGGTGATGGAGGAGGTGAGGATGGACTCGATGATTGCAGTGTAGAACTGCATCATCGTCCGTGTTGGCAGGTTGAATTTCTTCAGCTGCCTCAGGAAGTACATCCTCTGCTGGGCTTTCTTGATGACGGAGGTGATGGTGGGCTCCCACTTCAAGTCCTGGGTGATGGTGGTACCCAGGAAGCGGAATGAGTCCAGGAAGGAGTGGGGCTGTGTGCTTCCTGATGTCGTCCACAATAATCTCCACTGTCTTCTGGGCATTCAGCACCAGGTTGTTGTGGCTGCACCAGGACACCAGACGTTCAACCTCCCTCCTGTAGGCAGACTCATCCCCGTCCGAGATACAGACCTGTTGGCTCTGTATGCAAACTGCAGGGGGTCCAGGAGGGGGGCCGTGAGGGTCTTGAGATAGGAGAGAACCAGGCGCTCAAATGACTTCATGACCACAGATGTCAGAACCACGGGTCTGTAGTCATTTAGTCCAGTGATCCTAGGTTTCTTGGGGACAGGGATTATGGTAGAGGACTTGAAGCAGGCAGGCACATGACATGCCTGCAGTGAGGAGTTGAAAATGGCAGAAAACACTGGGGCCAGCTCGTTTGCACAGTGTCTGAGGGTGGCAGGAGACACACCGTCTGGGCCAGGAGCTTTCCGAGCATTCAGACTCTTAAACTGCTTCCTCACATCTGCTTCATGAATATGAAGAGTTGTGGTGGGAGGAGGTGGTGTGAAATCCTCCTTGGTGTGGGGTTTGGAGGGAGGTGTTGTAGGTGAAGTGTTTGATGGGGGTGATGGCTCTATGGAGGGGGGAGAGGTGGGGGAATGAGTGTCCAAAGTGCCTCTATTGTTGGGGCCGTTGGAGGTGTGAAGGCTGCCTGATGGCTCGTCAAAACGGCAGTAAAAGTCGTTGAGGGTGTTGGCTAAGAGCAAGTCATCAGTGGAGTGGGGGGTTTTAGGCTTGTAGTTTGTGATATTCCTAAAACCTTTCCACACAGAGGCCGAGTCATTCTCTGAGATCTGCTGCTGCGTCTTCTCAGAGTGCTGATGTTTAGCAACGTCCACTTCTTTAGTGAACCTGTACTTGGCCTCTCTGTAGCAGTCCCTGTCTCCGCTTCTGAACGACTTTCTCTTTTCCAGCCACAGCTTTTTGAGTTTAGGAGTAAACCAGGGTTTGTCATTGTTATAACTCACCCTGGTGCGTGATGGCACAATGCTGTCCTCACAGAAGTGGATATAGGAGGTGACAGTGTCCGTAAACTCGTCCAAGCTGTTAGAAGCAGCCTTCAATCATGGACCTAACTGTAGGGTGAGGAGCTCATTCATCTGAGAGGTGATCAGATTAACTGAGATGTATTGTGCTGTTCTACAAATCATAATGGCGGAGATAATGGTGGAATAGTTTTTGATAGCAAAGCTGTTCTCTGGATATATCCTATTCTCCACCTGTTTCTCAACTCTCACTCAGAGATCTGCATTTACAGTTTTATTCTGGCTAGCATGTTACTCCCTACCTCGCGCTGCGTCAACAGGTCTGCTGGTTTTTTAACCTCAAATTTCACATCCTCATTTAACGTTTGATAGTGTTTCAGTAGATAAAGGTGAATGGCTTGGACATTAATTGAGCTGTGGTTTGGGGGAGGCCTCGAAGGGGACTGGTGACGGCTCCCGATGTACAAAATAGAAGAGAAGAAGTTGAAAAGGCGAGGGAGGGTGTGAACTGGGGGAACATATCCGGTCGTTCAGTCTGCTGTAGTTACATCCTAAGGTTTTAAAAACTGAGCTTAAATAAATGATTAGAGGTAATAAAAGCCGAGGGAGGTCAACGGTGATCACTGACTGTTTTAGGAGCTTTTTGAGATTAAATAGAAGAAAATACAAAACATGAAACATGTTAACAACACAAAAGCCATATTAAACGCAGACTCCTTTAGGCCCGGAAGTAGGATTCGTCACGTCATCGCTTAACGACCGGACATTGATCAGAACCGGAAGGAGCATGTTTGGAGGTGTGGTCCCACTCCTGAAATTCCAATACTTCCAATTTGCTATACTGTTGGCAGAAAGCTGGTTGATACTGAAATGAACTGATTGCAACTTTATATAAAAACTAGTGTGGTTGCATCATGCAATTTTTATATTCTTCAAAATATTAGTTTAATCAGAAAGTGAAACTCTTCAGATTAAGAGTATCTATAGTAAGAGCAGTGGCAGAAGAAACCAGAACTCCCAGTGAACACCCACGTAAGCAAACTCTACACAAAGAGGTCCACTCTGGGGTAACCCAGGAACAGCAACAGCAACGGTGGTCATTACTGAGCCACCATGCCGCCCTCATTTGTGTTGATTAAAAAATGCCACAGATTACTCTGTTTAGAACTCAGTCTTCTATTATTAAAGTCAAATCAGGTTTGAAAGTGTCGGTCAAGGATGCATTCAGATGAGAAAAACGTCATGGTGTGCAAGTCAATATTTCTTTTGGTGTCTCATTATCAATCCAGATGAAATTTTAATGTTGCCATTTTCCACTTCCATTCTGCTTGATCATTGTTTTAGGGAGGATCGCTGCCTCAGGAATGTTCAGAACATGTCCCTAGTTGATGGCAAAGACTTAGAGTTCTACAGTAAGTTGCTTCAGTGAACAACATACAGCATGTACACATGTAATCACATCAGTTACATCTGTCACTCAGGTGTGTGATGTTTGTCACAGTACAATTTGCATGCTCAGTTGATCAGAATTGTTATCCTCCCATCATGAATGCTTGTGTTTTGTTGCACAGTGAAAATTGCCAGTTCCTATCACAGGTTCCTGCAGACCTGCCCTGACTGTCTGCTCATGCACACCTACGATAAAGTAGCCAATCACCAATTGTTCTACTTGTTTGGTAAGTATGAGCAGTGATGGAGCATTTACTAAAAGAACTGACAAGTAAAACAGTAAAATATTTACTTGATGGACTATTCGTTGTATATTTTAACTGTAATTAATGAGTTGTAGTCAACTGACAATTCTTTGGCTATTTCAAATAAGGGTGGAAGGGTGGACCACTTTGGCATTCAACTCATCATTTCTTTTAGTATCTCACTTTCCTATTTGTGAAGAAGTAAGAAAAGAATATAAAAATCCCCAAACCAATGAGAAACTAGTTGTAGAGCCCAGTATGGATTTTCGCAAATGGATTTTTCTTCAACAAGTTAACTGATCAAGTGATTAATCATTTTAATATTCATCAACTAGACTATAATTGTCTTCCATCTAAATTGTAGCCATGTCTGAATACAAAGTAGCTTGAATTCAATCAGGGCTGGACTGGGACAAAAATCGTCCTGGGCATTTTGACTAGAGAACCACAAAGACATAAAACCTTTGAATGAAAACAAATGCTGTTGTGACAGTGATGTACACTGTCTTGTTGGTATATATGTATGATTTCTATACATTTTGCATCAGATGACCACTTTGGTTGTTTTGAGAATAATAGATTGCTGAAGAGACTGTATTTTAGGGTGGCTTGCAAAATTATAATATGGAGTTTGCTAGTGTGTAAGAATACAAACAGAAAAGGCCTGGAATGTGAACAATGAACTGGGGTGCAGGGCAGGAGAAGAATTAACCCCCACCCCCAGGACAGAAGCAAGAGTTACTGCAAGAGTTACTGAGGGTGAGGGGCAGACAAATAACAAAAGGACACTACCTTAAAAGGAGATGGGGGTCAGGGTGTCAGCACCCCTGGCTACTGTACCAGTGTTTTTCCATTGTGGGGGTGTTTACTATAGGGGGAGGATACCAGAGACTAAAACTGTAGCTGTTGTGTTGAATTCTTGAGATCAGCCTTTAGAATAGGACTGCAAAGGACTGCAGTGTGCTGATCTCCAGATGTATCTGTAAGGAAAAATGGGTAACAAAAGGATTGTGTGAAACTTGGAAACATCTCTGCATGATCTCTACCAACACGAAAGGATCGGAGAGAGCGGCGTTGTCTCCCACAGTTGTAAGATTCAGACATTTTAAATGAGAATAAGAAAGAAAAGTATTTCTTTGTGCCCCCCTCCTCTCCCTGTTAATGCTCTACTTGGCCCCCTGGCAAAACTTTGCTAGACCCGCCCCTGCACAGTTACCAGCTGTCAGCTACATTAAAAAAAAGGATGCTGGTGTTATTGGTCTCTCAGAAACAGTTCATAACTTCCCTTCACTCATGTCACCTATCATGTTTCTCCATCACCTGTTCAGCTCTGATGATCCAGTAAGGACATCTCCTGGTTTCATCTTCATGTTTCCCTCTCACCAGATAACCAACCTGACATCATGACCAGCAGCTTTACGGCTGTGGCTCCAACAAACATCAGCAGATCCTAGAAAGTAATATTAAATCAATTAAATAAATGATTTAATAAATAAATTAAATAAACAACTTATCAGGCTTTAACATGCTGCATGTATGTTTAGCGCAACATCCGCTGGTTTCCTCTTTCTGGCGCAAAGTGGGCGATAAACAAACAAGAGAGACGGGACCTGAGACAGAAAAGCCGATCATTGATCATTGATCAGTTTCATAACTGAAGTAGCAACAGGAGAGGGAGGGGGAGAGAGTGAGAGAAGAAGAAGCTGTGCAGCGGAGGACACAGATCAACTCCAGTTTTGTGTCTGTTTTTTTATTCTAGCTGAAGCACGGGACAAACTGCGTTCCTTTTCGCCTCAATACCATTTTCTTCTGTTTGAATGTGATGAGACTGCTTTCAGAGCCGTTGCCCAAACAAGGAGGAGAGTGTATCCGACCTCCTCGGCTGTAATTGTTCCAGCCCAGAGTCGATCATGACCAATTGGCCAATCGACCACCTGTCATTGTTTATACCGTTACAAAAAAACATAAAAACTAAAAGTCACCATCGCCCTTTGTGCCCGATACTCAGTCACAGTACTTCAAAAACACAATTACATTCCATTTCTGGGTTTAAAAAGTTCCCTGTCATTTTTTTTTTATTTAGCAAAATTCAATTCACTTTTATTTATATAGTGCCAAATTGCAACAATAGTTGTCTCAACGCACTTAAAAAAGAGTGAGAAAAGGACAAACAAAAGGTTGTTTTTACACCTGGCTGTGCAGACTGCCCTCCATGTGCTATACAGACTGAGTACTGGCCAATACATTTAGCTAACATGTCTGACTTCTGTTTGTTGTTATTTCATAAAATTGTTAAACAACACATCTGTGTTAATTGTAGCAGGTTTATATTGTAACAGATATTGTAACATTTAAGTAACCAGCAGGCTAACTGAAGCTGTCAAATAAGTGCAACATAGAGTAAACTCTTTTAAGTAGTGGAGGTAGTTCTTTAAGGAGGCAGCTGCCCGATCACACGAAACAAACAAAATACGCTTTAGGATTCAAACATCCTCGAACACTAGTGTGAGCACAATACATTCTAATGGTGCTTTTCCTGCTGTTGTTCTCTGCAGCGAGGAACAAGACTGTGACAGCTTCTGATTTAGAGACCTTCAGAAAACAAGGTGAATGCCTCAGGTTTCCCACGACACCCAAGTTTAACTACAACCCTAACAATGGTAAGCACCACATATCGTCTACATTGAAATAGAATATGAAATCAATCTGCTACATAACTTAAATGCAGTAGATTGCCCAGTGAGCAAGTTACTGATAGGTTCGTAGCATAAACCTATTGGCTGGAACGTTCAAGACAATTCTACTACACAGCAAAAGCAAGACACAAGTAGTCAAAGTTCTTTGTGTTACTCATGCATGAGGGAGAGGACTGGATGAGCGCCGTTCCTTCGCTTTACCTCAGTTGCTCTCGTCTGCGCCCTCGTAACACTGCTCTTTTATTGAGGTTACATGAATGAACATATGAGTCTTACATAGGTATACATGTTTACATGTAGACAAAGAGTACCGTGTGTGTGTGTGTGTGTGTGTGTGTGTGTGTGTGTGTGTGTGTGTGTGTGTGTGTGTGTGTGTGTGTGTGTGTGTGTGTGTGTGTGTTGACAAGATGTGACCCCATAAATGAATTCCCTAATCCTGCTGGTCTGGAAGTCCAGCCGTTCATCTAAACAAAAGGCAGTTAGACTAAAACAGATATACTTGTGTTTGCTATACCATGAAACAAAAAAAGAAGGTACGACCTCTTCTCGTGACCCCAGGATGTGAGTGTGTTTGCCAGAACACTCTGGAAGGCACACAGAGTCTTTACAGACTGCTAAGGATCAAACCTCTATCAATATGCAATTGATTATAAAACTCTAAGCATATATGAGTAAATATTTCTAAGCATAAATGACAACCTAATAATATAAACCTGACAGTTACCACACACTGAAAATGGTGTTGTAGAACAGGTTATCCCTGAACTTGTTTTAGCATTTCGGTTCATGAGTACAATAAAGCTTCAGAGGTGCTGGAAGATGGGGGTCTAATCATTTTTTGGCTGAAAGAAATCATCTCATACATCATGGACAATTTCTCAGTTGAGTGTGAGGAAGTAAAACTTAACATAAGGAGGTCTATAAAGAAAAGGCACAATACAATGTAAGCTTTGTTAGATTATTTGGTAGCTGTAACTCAGGAAGTACAGCATGTCATCTAATAGTTGGGAGGGTTTTTTTTTTTTTTTTTGCTCTAATCAGTAGCCTATGCAATGTATCCTTGGTGAAGAAACTAAATGCTCTCCAATACATGAGGGATGCATCCAGTGAGGGATATTGTATATAGTGCTTGAGTAGAGATTATATATAAGAATCTGTCCATGCATTAGGATAATAAATAAAATAATTCTAAAGATTTATTGTTGATTTATTGTGATGGGCAGCAAATTCCAGATTCCTCTAACAGTCCAAAGACATGCTGTCATTGGGGTTAGGTTAATTGGTGATTCTAAATCGCCCATAGGTCTAAATGGTTGTCTTTCTCTAAGCGTTAGCCCTGCTTCTGGCTAGTGATCTGTCCAGGGTCTACCCCACCTCTGTGACAGCTGGAATAGGCTCCCTGTGACCCTCATAAGGATAAGCGGAAGTGAATTGATGGATGATTTATTGTTTTGCAGATGAAAATAACATGCTAGCCAGTTAGCACATAGGCTTAAGGTTCAATGGGTTGGTTTAGCTCAGGCAGTAGAGCAGGTTATCTACTTATCACAAGAATGGTGGCTTGAGCCATGCCTGCTCCAGTCTGCATCCTTGGACAAGGTGATAACTCTCTGATGGATCCGTTGGTGTTATAAAGTAATTATACAGAAAAAACAGAAAGAAAGCAAATGAGACAAGTTCTATAAAGTGCTTTGAGCGCTCAGGTATAGTAGAAAAGCGCTATATACAAAAACATGTACTTGCCAAGCAGTTGTGGTGGTTTCAAGGGAGCAACCAGACAGAGGGACCAACTCCACCACCTTTAATTGTAGCTAATGACAATAGTCTGCACTCCAACAACTCCAACCAGAGTTAGAGTTCACGGCCAGCGAGAATTGGAGATTATGTATCAGAATTTCAGGAGGAGGACCACACCTCCAAACACGCTCCTTCCGGCTGCCATCTATATAGGTTCCCCTAGTTCTGCAATCTGATCATTCTCGTTTACGTGTCCCACCCTCACTCTCTCCTTCTACTCCATTCTTCAACTTCTTCACTCCTATTTAGTACATGGGGATCTGCCAGGCCCGGGAGCCATTGCCAGTCCCCTTCGAGGCCTTCCCCAAACCGCAGCTCAATTCATGTCAAAGCATTCACTACTAAAACGCTGTCCAACTTATAATGAGGACGTGGGCCCAGCTAGTGAAAGACTTACCAAATAAATTGCTTGCACATGAAAAACATAACATCCCAATTATTTGATCTTTCACTTGAAATGTGCACACAAATGCATGTTGATCCTTATACCGACCTCCACTGCAAACACAATGCAAATCTGATAGTTACAGTCGGCCCTCTGGTCAGTCACACATCTTGGGAATCATGTTGAAGGACAGGCAGTGAAAAACACAGTGAATGGAGATGGAGCTCTTTGGGTAGCAGAATTAATGGCCGACTAGCTAAGATTTGTTTTACTCCCACATTTCTTAATGCACTTCAGCTTTCTCAAATACCACTCTGGACCCTGCTTGTCCCCAATCCAAGCTAAGATTGCAAAGCTTCTCAAGAAGATTGTCATGCAGTTGCTGGTTGCTGTTGGTTGCAGTTTAGTTGCTGGATGATTTCCATGTTATAGCAGTATCTGGTAATACAAGATGAAAGTTAAAGAAAAAACATATATAAACATGAAGTAAGAAAGACTACAGCAAACTTATCTTTGCATGTTTCACAATGTTAATGACTCCAAAGTTCATCTCATCACAAGAATCTGTGCCATTGTAGTTAAAGTAAGACAGGATGAGAAACAATAGAATTTACAGCCACTGCCATCTATTGTGTAAGAACATGACCCCTTGGAGAGAAAGGTAATCTGTATATTTAGCATTTAATGGAGGGTAAAGGACACTTGGAGGTGGGGAGGACCTAAGGATTTGCATTTGATGTCACTTCTCCAGAACGATCTATTCCTGTTTGTCTGTGAATCTTTATTCCCTTTACAGAACTGTGTCCTGTGGAGGAAAAGAAGTCAGAATCCACACCTCAACAAAACCTCCACTAACAGAGTTCTTAATAACACTGCCACTGCTATTGTCAAACTTACGCTGTTGATTGGTTTTTACTCATGATTTAGTTGAAAGAAATTTGACAAGTTTGAATGTCCAAACTGTTAAGTAATTTTTACTAGTAGTAATCAGCTAAGGCATTTGATCTTTCTGAATGTAGACCTGCACTGAGGACAGACTGTCTGGCTGCTGAGTTTGGTTCTGTTTCTGTTCTGTGGATTTGTTTGCAGTGTTTTGTTTGTCTGTTGAACTGAAATTAAAAGTTTGATTAAAATACTAAACAAAAGTAAGAATGCCTGCTTTTGTAACAGAACAAATAAACAAAATTAGGCAATTATAAGACTTCTCATAAAAAACACTAAATGCAAAAGGGTTTATCAAAACACAAAGCATTCATATTAACCTAGTAAAGCTAAAATATGAGGCTACGGATGATAATAAATTAGGAGCCATTTTGGAGCCAAAAGAGCTGACTCTCTGAAAAGACCTGAACTTCCCATCACTAGTCAGTAAGCCACAAAAACCACATGTCACGGTCGCCACTGACAGAAAATGGCAGTAAACATGTTTTTAAAACTTTAAGCACTTATTTCTTAAATCCAGCTCCACACACGGTGTTACGTCTATGTCAGTTATGTGTAGCATTGCATGTCCCCTTTAACCCAAAGGAGATCCTTAAATATCCTGAATTGTTCCTAATGACAAAAACTGGCAGCTTCCCAAAAAGTGCAATAATATTGTTATATATTAATATTGTTTTGCACTTTAAATGAGTCAGTCTTTTAAAACTACTTCTGCCTAAGATATTCGTATCAAGTATAATTATATTTTGGGGGGTTTAACCCTTTGAAGGCCAGTATGTTTACATAGCTGCACTGTTTTTTAACTGAAAAAAAACCCAATAAACTAAAATATTTTCCATAAAATACATTTCAAGAAAGATTTCATTGCTATTATAATTAGGCCTTTAGATTGGCACCAAGGTTGATTTTGATTCATCATTATTTTTTTGCAGGGGCACAGTAAATGTAATAATCATAACCTATAATGGTATATGATGTTTTTCACTTTTTCCACACTAAATGTTTATTACCTTGCTAACGTAAATAAAAATACAAGCTCAGTTTGAACTAGAAAAACATTTATTTTAGAAAGATAAACATGAACATTTATGTTGTTGGGGATGGGGAGAGAGACAGACAGGGAGAGAAGTAGTAAAGTAAATTGTACGTGTTAGTCCCCATAGGGAAATAGTTCCTTTGCATTTAACCCATTCACCCAGTGAAGCAGTGGGCAGCCACCAGTGCAGCGCCCGGGGAGCAGTGTGTAGGGACGGTACCTTGCTCAGGGGTACCTCAGGGTAGCCGTTCAGTGGAGTCGAACCCTCGACCTTCCAATCATGGGGCCACCACTCTACCTACTGAGCTATCCCTGCCCTAGTATGTGTCTGGGTGTGAGAGTCCTGCTCAGACGGCACAGTCGTTACAAATGGACACACTGTGGTCCTTGCATGTATGCTTCTCACATTTGCAGCAGGTGTTGAAAACTCTTCTCCTTTTGTCTTTGCAAAGTTCGCACTGCCTCCTGCTCTTACATTGAATGATGGGAGCGGTCCATGAAGCCGCTGCAGTCAGATCTGTGACTACTGCTGCAGCGGCTGATGAGCGAGGAAGGCGCTCTCTCTTTGCTATGTGTGGGTTCACCAGCATTTCTCCCACTTCTTCAATGAAGAGCCTCCGTCTGTGTCCTTTCTGCTTCTGCCAGGATGACTCGATTGATGTCCACAGGACGTAGGCATTGTAAAGTGAAACATCAAGGACGTTGTGGAAGAGGGCCAGTGGCCAGTAATTTGTTTTCCTCCTGCAGGAGTAGGTGCCAACAACCTAACAAAAAAAGAAGCATAAAACATACATATATATTAGACAAGAATATGAGCAAGAATGAATAAATATATGCATAACTGGTTCAGGGCTAGCAAAATTTCAAAATCCCCGGTTGCCCTTCGGGCAGGGACTCTTCAGTTTTTGGTAGCCCAAAATAAATTTAAGTAGCCCGAATAAAGAAGAGAGCAATTTTTTGATTGATGTTTTGTTTCCTGTTTAGTTTCCTTTACAATATTATACATTAAAGTATAATATTGTAACGGAAACAAAACATTAAACAAAAAATTGTTGAAACACAAATTACAACATTGTATAAAAATTACAATCATCAACTCAAATACTTGGTTCTAATTGAACAGAAATTTCTATGAACTTGTAAGAACTGTGTAGGACATGAATCAGTCTGTGTCAGATCAGAATTTGAAATTTCCACTGAAGTCACGGGTAAGAGACAAGTGGAACCAAGATCGAGGCCGTTTGCTTTTTGAAGCTTGCAAAGACTGCTAAATTGTGCCAGTGGTAGTTCACTCTTTGCAACATAGTACGCTGTTCTATTTGCAATTGGTGTTTGTTCTGGGAAAGATATTGCAGACTGAGCAATAATGCATTTCTCATGGGTTCTAATGGGGGCCTTTCTTAAAATGACTGGTTCCAGTAACAAAGGCGCTTGTTGACTCAGAAATCCAGGGAAAACCAACAACACAGCCGGCAGAACATTATGTTATTTACACGGGTGCACATAAGTGGTCTGCAGGTGCCGCATTCGCTGTCAAAATAAAAGACGCACCAGATAAGAAGTTGCAACGCGCGTTTGCGTCCATATAAAAGGCTGTTTTTGTCCTAGAGTGGGATTTTCACGGCACATTCTGCACCACATCTCTGTGCGTTCATCATTTGTTTGAAGCCAGCTCACCTCCTGCAACCACTTTTCCGAGAATACGTGCTTCTTTTGTGGTTCGGACTCCTTCTGACATTTCTTTGGAGGTGGAGGAACGCCAAAGCAATTGCTTAAAGGAGCTTCTTCGACATCTTGAAAAGTTCTAAACAAATGTCTGTCCTCCTCCAGAAAATCTTATGTACGCAAACACGCGTTGCAACTTCTTATCTTGTGCGCGTTTTTTATTTTGACAGCGAATGCGGCACCTGCGGACCACTTATGTGCAGCCCTGGTTATTTAGCTCGTCATGTTGCAGCCACAGAAATTCTTTTGTCCATGAAACCATAAAGCTGCACTTTCTTTTTGCCTTATAGTCTGATTTGTCATAACTTTTCCGTTTTGTGGTAAGCTTTTCTTTGGCTGTCACTTCTTCACCCTGACCTGTCTTATTTGGCTCAGCAGAACTAAAATACATATCCTGCTGCATTTACACACGGACTCACATAACGGTCAGCGATTCTCTGCGTGATCAACCTCTTACATGTTTAACCCTTGGAGATCCTTTAAAAAGACATCCACCTTTGCTTTTAATGGACATAAATGTCCATTCCCCAAAAAGTGCTATAAAAACTTTATATATTCATATTTTTTTCCACTTTAAATTGGTCAGTCTTTTAAAACTACTTCTCCCTGAAATATTCATATAAAGTTTTAATTATATTTTCGTTGTTTTAAATCCTAGTTTTATTACATGAGCGTCCTGTTTTTTTAGCCCCAAAAAACAAAAAACTAAATATTTTCCAAAAAAAACATTTGAAGTAATATTTGTTTGTTATTATAATTAGGCCTTTAGATGGACCAAAGATTGGCACCAACATTCCTTTCGATCCACTTTTATTTTTTTTGCAGGAGCAGATTTAAAAAAAATGCATCCACCTTTATGCCTAAGGACAATTCCCCAAAAAGTGCTATAAAAACTTTATATATTCATATTTTTTTCCACTTTAAATTGGTCAGTCTTTTAAAACTACTTCTCCCTGAAATATTCATATAAAGTTTTAATTACATTTCGCGGATTTTAACCCTTTATATCCCGGTTTCGTCACATGAGCGCACTGCTTTTTTTGCCCCAAAAAACAAAAAACTTGAATATTTTCCAAAAAAAACATTTGAGGTAATATTCAATTGTTATTATAATTAGGCCTTTAGATGGACTAAAGATTGGCACCAACATTCATTTCGATCGCCTTTTTTTTTTTTTTTTCAGGACCAGAAAATGGTCCCCAGGCGGCCAATGCTGCTGCTCTAGGCCGAAAGAAGTGCATCTTCCCGGGGTAAGTCGCGACGATCACCAGGGCACGATCACTGGGGACTCCTTTCTACAGCACACACCACGTGACAACAAATACGTCATTTCCTGTTGATTAAAAAAAAATGCACCGTCTCACGGCCCTAGGGACTGAAAATGGTCCCGCCCGATCAGCGGGCGAAGCCGCTGCTGCACGCCGGGAATCAGGCTTCCTTTCCCGCAGGTCTGTCTAAGCAGCCCGCTGTTTTCCAGCAGGGGTCAAATGTGAAGCAAGGGCGCCACCCGGTGGACAAATAAGAAAATTACAATTCTAAGGCCCCTAGTTCAAACTAAAACTAAATTTACACCACAATTATAAAATATAATTAAAAAGAAAATTCTTTGACAAATTTGGCTATATTCCACTCAACACAGTGAAAATGGTTTAAAATTAAAAATGCAAAATACCATAAATGTCCCTAAGGACCTCTGAGGGTTTTAAGCTGGGGGAGATTTCACTTGTCATGTTTGCATAGTAAGCTAACGATTAA
Source organism: Mchenga conophoros (assembly GCF_057382185.1). Taxonomy (NCBI): domain Eukaryota; kingdom Metazoa; phylum Chordata; class Actinopteri; order Cichliformes; family Cichlidae; genus Mchenga; species Mchenga conophoros. The sequence continues at coordinate 2,725,510 of NC_140527.1, forward strand.
TAAGACGATGTCAGAGGAATTGGTGCGCAAATTATCGTCACTCACCAATCAGTGCTGTCGCTCTCTATACACAGTTCGCGCGATTGCAAAGTGAAAGCAAAAAACAAGCGCAAATTCAAACGCGATTTCAATATGTCACATATTGACAGTGGCTCACCCAATGACATAATTACCCAGCACTGACATATATTTTTCCTTCCTCTGACAGCCCGACGGGCAGGGCAGAGATAGATTTTGGTACCCTGACTGGAAAAATCGCTAGCCCCGGGACGTCGGGCTAGCGATATTGCAAGCCCTGTGGTTCGTAATGACACCTACCTTATCAAGGTTGTCGACACCTCCTTTGCATTTGTTGTAATCTTCGATTATTACAGGCTTTCTCTTCCCTTCTTTGCTCACGTCTGGGCGGCGGTGTTTTGTGCTTAGTAGCAGCACATTCTTGCCCCGTCGGGGGATGTAAGACACAAGTGTGTGGGTGTTTGTAAAAGCAAAGATGGAGGAGAAGATCTCTCTCTCTTTTGCCTGGAGCAAATGAGGTGGAAGCTCAGGCTTGTTTTGGCGAATTGTGCCAACCAGGGCCATTTTCCTCTTGAGTAGCTCATCTGCCAGTGCACAGGAAGTGAAAAAATTATCACAGGTGACGACGTGTCCCTGGAGCCCCTCTGTCATGTCCAGGACCACCCTCATCCCCTGGTTGACTTCAACACGATCTGGAGCTGCTTTGCCCGTGTACACCTGCAGTCTCCATGCGTAGGATGTTTTGACATCACAGGCTGCCCAAATCTTGATACCATATTTGGCCGGCTTCTTTGGCATGTACTGCCTGAAGCTACACCTGCCTTTGAACGCGACGAGTTGTTCATCCACACAGAGATCTCTGTCTGGGCTGAACAGCATCTCCAGGCGGTGCGTCCACATATTCCAGACTTTGCGGAAGGGAGCCATCTTGTCAACACGGCGTGGGGGGCGGGATAGCTTATCATCGAACCGCAGTGCTCTGCTGATGTGGTGAAACCTGTTCTCGGACATCGTAGCCCGGAAAATGCTCCGTCCCCATTTTTCACTCCAGAGGCTCTTCGTTGATTCGTGTTTTGACCTGTAAACACCGGACAAAACGAGCAGCCCCACATAAGCCCGAAACTCCTCTGCGTCTATATCTCGCCAGCCGGGAATTTTGCGATTCCCATGCAGGTTTGTCATGGACACAATATGCTTCACGATCTCATCCGTTAGAAACAGCGCGAAGCTGGATATGGGGTCAACGATTCAGAGAGTGGCATAGCGTGTAGGTCCCGGGGTCAGACCAGTGGCTGCTGGGATGTAGCGGAACGTCTCAGCGTTTGTGGGAGACCAAGATATTTTTCCATTTTTTGACGTCCATGCTGCTTCATCAATTTTCTCTCCGTTTTCATCTCCGGCCGCTGCTGTTTCATCAATTTTCTCTTCGCTTTCATCTTCATCCGAGTCGGAACTGGACCCCAGCTGCTCTGTTTCTGCCTCCGATACCTCCTCCTCTTCCTCCTCGTCCCCGCGGAGCTATCCTCGTACTCAGAGTTCATGATGACTGACTGTTGTGATATTTTGATACCATGGTAGCATTTACAGGATATTGTTTTATTGTGATATTATACAGGAAAACTGTTACTCAATAAGGCCCATTTACTAGTTGTTTTTCTCTTTCTCTCTGACCCAAGAATTGATGTGTAAGAATCACAGGCTGGTACCCCAAGGTCGAAAATACCACAGAGACGAGACCACTTCCTTACTCCCATCCTCCCTTCCTTATCTTTTAGAAAAGAGCTTGTTAAAAAGCCAGGTGGTTTGTTTCAGAATTCACTAATGAAAGAACTCTGTATTCTATGTCTAGGAGTGTATTTTGCTGGGATGACCATAAATTGTAACTGAAGCTGAACTACACAAAGGATACTTCTCTGCTCACAAGGCAGGAAGACGTTTCCTTATTTGGTCTGTACCGGTTTGAACTGAGAACCTGCTGACACACGAACCTTTTTTTCCTCTATATAAGCTGTTTTGTACTGAATAAACCTTTGAGTTGGTTTGGGAAGGCAACCTGAAGCAGTCTGTGTTTCCTTGTTCTCCCAAGCTACTCCCGGCGCTGTAACTAACCCAGCTGAACAGCATACTTGAGCGTTACTTTGAATAATTAGGAATCTTATAAGGAAAGGACAAAACTCTGCTTATCGGTGCTCACGCCTTGGAGGGAAACCGGGACGGAGATTTTCTCTTCACTGGATATCACGGATATTTAAATAGATTTGCTTATGCGGCCAGGAGATCGTTTCTCTTGCCTTCCCTTTTGCCAGCACATGCAGGACTAAACCGATTCAAAACTCTATCCGGTTAGTCGTCACGCATGGACCCTGCTTCCGGTCAGTCCAGCTAACGTAAAGCTACAAACATCTCTACTGTTTAGGCTACGTCCACACGTACACGGGTATTTTTAAAAACTGAGATTTTCCGTTTTCGTTTTAAAAAATAATCCCGTCCACACGTAAAGGCAGAAATGAAGGAAAACGCTGCTAGGAACATGCCAAACCAACAGGTGGCGATGTAGTCCTAACCGTGTAGAAATGTTGGCCAATCAGAAGTCTAGAAGCCTCGGCGGGAAAAAGTAAACAAAGCTGGGGCATAGAAGCAGAACCCAGTCATATGTGTTAAGGCAGCGTCCCCAACCCCCGGGCCTCGGACCGGTACCGGTCCGTGAGTCGTTTGGTACCGGGCCGCGAGAGTCGAGGCTCAGGTGTGAAATGTATAGTTTTCAGGGTTTTTAATTGGTCTTCAGCGTTATTTTGTTATCATTCTTTTTTTTTTTTTTTTTTTTTTTTTTTTCTTTCTTTTTTTTCTTTTTTTAAATGACATCAGAAACAGCAGTATGCGACATTACGTGATGGCAGAGCTTCAGTTCATCCTTTGTCATTTTTTTTTTTTTTTTTTTTAATAAATAGGACAGGGGGAATGAATGAGAGAGAGAGGGGGAGAGAAAGAAAGAAAACCCAAGGGGAGAAGAGACGGTGAGAAGGGGGGGGAAGAGAGACAAAAAAAAAAAAAACTCCTGGGTCACCTGTATGGAGAAAAAACAAACAAACAAACAAACAAACAAACAAACAGAGGAGACAGCAAACAACAAAGAGCAACATAATAATAGAGAAAACAAAGCACCATCACAATAAACTAGCTAGTCATAGATATCAGTATTTACTAAGTAATAAACGATATTGTGCAGCACGCAAGATAGACAGCGCACAGTGTGCTTTGAGGCAGCAGCCAAGAAAGCTTTAGTCCGCGTCTGTGAATACCCATGTGTGCATACCTGTGTGGATCAGCATGCTTGCATTCCAAAGGTTTCTCCATGTAATGATCTGCTAGGGAGTGTGGGGGGGCCACAGCCCCGTCCTCCAGGGTGTGAAGCGGGTATGGAGGAGATCAAAACTCCAGACATCCAGAGGCCCCCAGAACACAAGAGACCATGGAAGACCAACAGAGGGGCAGCCGCGCCACTGTTCCAGTAAGAGCTGAGGAGAGTCCCAGATGAGGGCTCACTCAGCAGCCGCGGAGCAGAAGCCAGGGGGGGTTGCAGTGACGCGCCCGTGAGCTCCGCCGGCCCCCAGCTGCGCCTGAGTGACCGAGCCCTAGGCCGAGAGGCCGGGGGCACCCCACCTCCAAAGGGGCCCGAGCGAGCCCCAGGCCCCAGGCCCCGACAAGCGGCCGCCAAGGAGTGAGCCGGTGTGTACCCGGACGCCCACCCCCAGACACAAAGAACCACCAACACACCGACACCTGAGGGAGTCCGCCACCGGCAGGGGAAGTGGTGGTGGGTGGAGATAGGCCTCCAAACCTTGGAGGGCCTGAGGTGTCCCCAGAGAGGTGGCGTCTGATACCCAACCTGACATATAGACACAGACATACAGGCACACACAGACACAAACATCCATTCCCACCCTCATGCTCTCATATGCACTCACTCCACACTCAACCAACGTGGAGACAGACATAAAGAGACGCTGTACACACAATCACACTCCCCAAGCGTACTCTACAAACCGGGTCTAGGTACCCTTGCCCCTGGAGGGGGGAATTGCACCCAGACCCAGGTGGTGTTACCCTTTTCCCTGCGGTGGGGAGAGGCAGACCACCCCGACTCCGCAGCAGCAGGGAGGCCCCACACCCCAGACCGCAGTCGGACGGCCAACTCCTCCTACTAGCCCCCCCGCTCCAGCAGGCCGCAGAGAATGGGGGTGGGAGAAGACTCCAAACCTCCCTCCACCCGCTCATTGTAGTGTTGATGCATATGTGTTCTAAGGTGCAATTAAAACCCAGGAGGGCATGGAGCTACCTGCCAAGGAGCAGCAGGTAAGCGCATGGTCCCTCCTGCTAGCCCTCAATGACTAAGTGTATTTAAAATTGAGAGGTGGGCAACGACGTCAGGGGTGAGGTATACACCCTGATGGTGGTTTGGACTCCGTGATTGTGCCCACCCCCAAGATCCTATATGTATGTGTAATGAGAGTGTGAATAATGTGAATGTCTAAGTTGTGGGATAAAATTGAGGCAGAGGCAGCCAGAAGGGGACAGGGGGGGGGGTAGCCTCCTCTGCACCCTGGTGACATACCCCCACTCCAAGGCCCTGCATGTGTGGGTGGTTGTGGAGGAGCGGGAAGAGGGAGGCAGCTGGAGATGGGGAGGGAAGGAAGGGAGGGGCAGGTAACCCCTCCCTGGGGCCAGCTCCCCCGCTGACCCCAGTAGGCACTCCCACCCTCCGCGACCCGCCAGGGAAGGGGGGCCCAGGCCCATCAGACCGGGGCCCAGTGCAGTAGCGCCCCCCGGCTCCACAGAGCCCTGGACAGTCCACCCAACCCCACCACAGAGAAAACTGCACCCACCCCACCAACCACACATCTTCCAGACTACATAAGACGGTAAACGCCCAGGCTGAGATCTTCCTCCACCTCTCCTGTTATCATTCTTATCGTTTACTCGGTTTTCCTGGGTCTTTTCACGTGTGTTATGAATAAATCTTCTTTTTTTTGGTACCGGTACTAGTTTTATTTTGTTGTGTTTATCCGCGACACCTTAAAGGCCGGTCCGTGAAAATATTGTCGGGCATAAACCGGTCCATGGCACAAAAAAGGTTGGAGACCGCTGTGTTAAGGGACAGTAACTGTGTGTGTATATGTGTCTTCAACCTTTCCCTCTCTCTGTCTGTAGTCCCAGCCTGCTTCAAAGTGGCCACCATCGTCCCTGTACCCAAATCCTCCACCATCTCCTCATTGAACGACTGGCGACCTGTAGCCCTGACCCCCATCGTAAGCAAATGCTTCGAGAAGCTGGTCAGGGACTTCATCTGCTCTGCACTACCCGACTGACTGGACCCTCTACAGTTTGCATACCGCCACAACAGGACCACTGATGATGCCATAGCCCTGACACTACACACTGCCCTGTCACACCTGGAGAAGAGAGACACGTATGTGAGAATGCTGTTTGTAGATTACAGCTCAGCATTCAATACCATCGTTCCCTCGAAGCTGGACAGGAAACTGCAGGATCTAGGACTGAGCAGCTCCCTCTGCAGCTGGATCCTTAGCTTCCTGTCTGACAGACGCCAAGTGGTCAGACTGGGCAGCATCACCTCATCCCCCATCACACTGAACACTGGTGCTCCACAGGGGTGTGTACTGAGCCCTCTCCTGTACTCACTCTACACCTACGACTGCACAGCCACTAACAGCTCCAACATCATTGTGAAGTTTGCGGACGACACTACAGTGGTGGGTCTTATCACCAACGGTGATGAGACGGCTTACAGGGAGGAGGTCAGCGCCCTGACCCACTGGTGTCAAGACAACCATCTCACCCTCAACGTCGCAAAGACAAAGGAGTTGATAGTGGACTTCCGGAGGTGCAGAGAAGTACACACCCCCATCACCATCAGCGGCGCTGCTGTGGAGAGAGTGAGCAGCTTCCGGTTCCTTGGTGTACATCTGGCTGAGGATCTTACGTGGTCAGTACACACAAACAAAACAGTGAAGAAGGCGCAGCAGCGCCTCTTCTTTCTCAGGAGACTGAAAAGATTCCTCAGGACCTTCTATCACTGTGCCATTGAGAGCATCCTCACTGGATGCATCACCACCTGGTATGGCAACAGCACCGCCTACAACTGCAAAGCTCTCCAGCGAGTAGTGCGGTGCTCTGAACGGATAATTGGAGGTGAGCTTCCCTCCCTCCAAGACATCTACAGGAAGCGCTGCCTGAGGAAAGCAGGGAGGATCATCAAGGACTCCAGTCACCCCAGCCATAAACTGTTCAGACTGCTTCCATCAGGAAGGAGGTTCTGCAGCATCCGGTCCCGTACCAGCAGACTGAGAGACAGCTTCTTCCACCAGGCCATCAGACTGCTGAACACGTTATAGACACCTCAGCTTCACTACTGGAACTTTAACATTATGCACTCCATACTGTACAGTAACGCCACTGTTTTGCACAATATCCAACTAACAACCTCTGTATATTTTATATATTTTATTTATTGTTTACTCTATTTAATTTGTAAAATATGTGTATACACACACACACACACACACACACACACACACACACAGAAAAATATTTAGTATACACATCCAGAAATGCATATACTATTATATATTGTACATATATTTATTAGTTTCAGATGTAGCCATTCTTGTATTTTGCTTGTTTACATTATTGTATTTTGCACAACTCTGTTGCTTGTGAAGCTCGCACACAAGAATTTCACTCATATATGCTGTACCAATGTACCTGCACATGTGATGTGACAATAAAAGTGATTTGATTTGATTTGATTTGATTTTGGTTATATGTAAGCATATAAACACTGCAGAGAGTACAAGTAACAGTAACAGTATTGTCGAAATTCATTTCACCGAAACAATAACGTGGCGCACTGTGTGACGTCAAAAAAGGCGCACACCTTTCAAAAATATCCACCCTGGCCAGAGTTTTTAAAAATCTCAGTTTTCAGTGACCAAAAACGGCATTTACGTGTGGGCGAGGGTGTAAAGAAAATAGAAAAATCTGCGTTTTAAAAATTACCCGGGTACATGTGGACGTAGCCTTAGACTGGTATTTTTGAAAACAGAGATTTTCCGTTTTCGTTTTTTTTTAAAAAAAATCCCGTCCACACGTGCAGTCTTGAGAAAAATATCTCAGTCCACGTGTAACCCCCCCTCCAAACAAACAAAAACAAAGGCAAATGCTGTAAGGAGCATGCCAAAGCAACAGGTGGCGATATAATCCTAACCTTGCAGAAATGTTGGCCAATCCGAAGTCTTGAAGCCAGGGCGGGAAAGCATAAACAAAGACGGTGGAACTGAAAGAGTTAGTACAAAAAGAAAGAACAGTCATTGAAGGATTTGAACCAAAGGCAAAAAATAGTGTAACAATGGTTAAATGTTATTTTACAGTGACATGTTGGTTATCTCTGCACACTGTTGTTATTTCTTTAAGATACATGTTTGGTTGTGCTGCAGGAAAAAGGGAGTTAATGTGTGCAGGAAGGGGAGGGGGGTCCTTGTTGTTGTGTGACTGTGCGGGGCTGAAGTGAGGGGTTGTACGAGGGCACTCTTCCCGGAGTTAACGGCCCGTTTGCCTGTGTTACCGAATAAACGGACAAAATGAGATCCAACCGTCTGGTTCTTGCGAACGTTACACTGGTGTCAGAAGTGAAGAAAAAAAAAAAAACGCAGAAAACGCCCGACACCCTGTTGCTGGCGACGCTGACCGTCATGAGACACGAGGATGTTGCCGGACAAGATTAAGAAGGAGACGGAGGAGAGGGAGGTTCGCCCGCGCTCGCCTGCCCATAGAGTGAGGGAAACAGCGATGCGGCTGTCTGCTGAGCCTGGATTTTTTCGGGAACTTTTCGCACAGTCGCCGCGATTCCGGTGGGAGGGAGTCGACCTCGCTTGGCGCACCGTCACGTGATGTAAACAAGCATGGCGGCGCCCAGCAAGCTGCGGCGAATATAAAAACGCCTAAGTTCAGCGGCAAGACGCCATGGGAAGTGTTTATTGCACAGTTTGAGCTGTTAGCTGTTGCAGCTGGCTGGTCTGAGGAACATAAAGCTTTCCAATTGGCTTTGTGCCTGTGTGAGGATGCAGCTGCATGCCTGCTGCTGCTGACCGAGGAACAAAGGGGAGATTATGATGCTCTGGTTGGGGCACTTCAGAGACGTTTCGGGCAGTATAACCAACCAGTGCTGCTGAGGTCAGAGTTCCACAACAGACGCAGATTGCCAGGAGAGCCCCTTCGCATTTTGGCCCATGAAGTCGAGTGTCTTTGCCGGAGGGCGTATGACAGCATGCCACCATCAGTGCAGGCGGAGTTAGCTCGGGACCAGTTCCTGCAGGCCCTGAGCCCTAAAGAGCTCCGTATGCAAACTCAGCTTGCTCGGCCGGCCACACTCAGTGCAGCCCTGGAGCTAGCGTTGGAGAGGGAGATGCTTGCAGGATCCTCTGGGGGCGCTGATGACACATGTGGTGAGGGCTATGTCAGCACCTGTGGAGCAGATGGAGATGCCAGCGGGCCTGAGCAGTTTGGTTCAGACGGCTTCTCGGCATTCGCCTTCCCCTCGGGCTGGACCACGCCGCCGACCACAGAGCTGCTGGGGATGTGGACAAGTCGGACACCTCATCAGGCAGTGCCCCAAGCTTGCAGCGGTTCAGGGAAACGCTCAAGGGCCCGTGTAGGTGGGAGTACACGGGCCAGGGAGATCGACATCCCCACACCACCGCCATTTCCACCTGGTGCGGTCATCGCTGTGGGCTGGACCCAGGTTGGCGACTTTTGCCATGTTCCAGTGATGATTGCGGGGGTGTCCTCTACGGCCCTTCTGGACACGGGGTCCAATGCAACGCTGGTCCGACCCGATGTCGTCCCAACCAGAGCTGCTGTGCAACCAACTAATGTGCGACTTAAGACTGTGACCGGTGATCTGGCCCCAATTAGAGGGAGGGGAGTGTTCCAGTTTAAGGTTGGGGACTTCGGTGTGCCTTATGCTGCCTGGGTGGCTGACATGCAGGACGCCTGCATCCTTGGGCTGGTGGTGGTCAGAGGGCCCGATGGCGCCAGTGTCCGGCAGCCTCGCCTCTGTCAGTGCGCCCCAGGGTGGCTGTGGCTACAATGTAGCTTGCCATCACCAGTGTGTGAATGGGTGGATGACTGGATATGTAAAGCGCTTTGGGGTCCTTAGGGACTAGTAAAGCGCTATATAAATACAGGCCATTTACCATTGGGCTGGATTTTTTGCGAGCCATTGGTGGTGTACTGGACTTAGGCAAAGGCTTCCTCATACTCCCTGATGGGAAGAAGGTGCAGCTTATTCCTCCCCCGGTCTGCCCACCTCCACCTCGGAGACCCCCGCAGACCCGCCAGCAGAACAGCAAGCGGGGGAGGAGGAGAGGCTCTCAGCAGTGAGGAGCATCTGGTCAAAGAACTGTGAGGGGCTGACTCCACAGCAGCAAGAGAGTCTATGGCAGGTACTGAGAGAGTTTAGTGACATTTTTGCCCTGAAAGAAAGTGATGTTGGCTTGACACACTTGGTAGAACACGTCATTGAGACCGGGGATGCCCAGCCTATTAAAGTGCGCCCCCGCCGCCTGCCCCTGGCTCATGAGGAGGCTGCTGACAGAGAGTTGTGTGAAATGATGAAGGCGGGCATCATAGAGCCATCTGATAGCCCGTGGGCCTCCGCTGTGGTGATGGTGCCTAAGAAAAAAAGCCCAAGGATGCGTTTCTGTGTGGACTACAGACCACTCAACAAAGTGATGAAAAAGGACTCTTACCCCCTTCCCAGGATTGATGAGTCTCTCAATTTAGTAGCTGGATCCTCCTGGTTCTCCACCCTGGACCTGCGGAGTGGCTACTGGCAGATGCCACTGGCCCCTGAATCCAGACCGAAGACAGCCTTCTGCACTAACAGGGGACTATGGCAGTTCAAATTCCTGAGCTTTGGTCTTTGCAACGCTCCTGCTACCTTCGAGAGGCTTATGGACAGTGTGCTGGCTGGTGTCCCACAGCAACGGTGTCTGGTTTACCTGGATGATCTTCTAGTACACGGGAGCTCCTTTGATGCTGCCCTGGATGCCCTGAGACACGTGTTGGGGAGGGTAGCGGCTGTAGGCCTGAAGCTGCACCCCGACAAGTGCCACTTCATGAGGAGGGAGGTGGAGTTTCTGGGCCACAAGCTGGGTCATGAGGCAATCAGCACTTTGGAGGAAAAAATTCACACCATTACTGAGTGGCCCACACCAGCAGACCAGAAACAGCTCAAAAGCTTCCTAGGACTGGCGTCTTATTACAGGAGGTTTGTGAAGGGCTTTTCCTCTATAGCTGCACCACTCTTCCGCCTGCTGCAGAACTTCATCTGGACTGTCAGCAGGCATTCAACACCCTCCGCAGATCGCTGACAGAGTCCCCAGTCCTTGCCCCCCCTGACCCCACCCTGCCTTTTGTCCTGGACACTGACGCAAGTAATGTGGAGCTGGGAGCGGTGTTGTCGCAGGTTGGGCCGGAAGGTGAGAAGGTGGTGGCGTACTTCAGCCGGGTCCTGAACAGGAGTGAGCGGCGCTACTGTCTCACACGACGAGAGCTGCTGGCCGTGGTGGCAGGGGTGAGACACTTTAAATACTACCTGTGTGGCACATCATTTGTTATCAGAACTGATCATGCTGCCCTCCAGTGGCTGATGTCTTTCAGGGAGCCAGAGGGACAGGTGGCTTGCTGGCTGGAGGAGCTCCAAGCCTTCAATTTCACTGTGGAACACAGAGCAGGGACGCACCATTCTAACGCAGACGCCCTCTCTCGCCGCCCATGTGCTGCAGCTGGCTGCCGTTACTGTGAGAAGCGAGATGAGATAGAGCGGGAACTTACAACAATAGACGGAGCAACACAGCTCGCCTGCAGGGCTCTTCTGGTGGTGGATGCAGTGGAGTGGAGGGCACGGCACGAACAAGACACTGACCTGCTGCCGGTCCTGCAGTGGCTGGAGAGGGAGGAGCAACCCCTTTGGGAGTGGTCACTGGGTTTTCCATCTGTACCAGGGGGCTGTGGGCCAAGTTTGCAGCTCTCAGGCTGAAGGAGGGGGTGTAGGAGCGTGCTTGGAAGGATCCTGCCACGGGGGAGGAGAGGTGGCAGGTTGTGGTGCCAAGGTCGCTGAGGTCAGCTGTGCTGGAAGCCTGCCATGGGAGCGCTGGCTCCGGCCACTTTGGGGTCTCCAAGACCCTCCGCCGCCTCCGCCAGGGCTACTACTGGGGTCAGCAGTGGAGGGATGTGGAGGACTTTTGCCGCAGCTGTGATGCATGTTCCTCACACAAAGGGCCACAAGACCAGTCCCGGGCGCAGCTTCAGCAGCAACCAGCAGGAGCCCCAATGGAGCGAGTAGCTGTGGACGTCATGGGCCCATTTCCTCGCACAGACAGAGGAAACCGCTATGTCCTTGTGGCCATGGACTATTTTACCAAGTGGCCGGAAGCATATGCCATCCCAGATCAGGAGGCTGAGACTGTCGCTGATGTATTAGTGGAGGGGATGTTCAGCCGCTTTGGAACAGCAGAGACCCTCCACAGTGACCAGGGGCGTAACTTTGAGTCCAAGGCATTTGCTGCCATGTGTGAACGCCTTGGGATTAAGAAGACCTGCACCACCCCACTTCACCCCCAAAGCAATGGACTGGTGGAAAGGTTTAACAGGACGCTGGCCCAGCAGCTAGCCATCCTTACCTCAGAACACCAACGGGACTGGGACTACCATCTTCCCCTTATCCTCATGGCCTACAGGTCGGCAGTGCAAGACTCCACCCAATGTACGCCTGCCCTGCTCATGTTAGGGAGAGAGCTGAGAACTCCTGCAGAGTTGGCTTTTGGGAAGCCCCCGGATGCGCCAGAGGCACCACCAGGCCGGGACTACGCAAGGAATCTGCAGGACCGGCTGGATTCTGCACATTCCTACGCCCGGGAGCAGCTGGCGAAGGCAGGCCTGCGCCAAAAGAGGAATTATGACATCACCACTAAGGGGAGGCACTTCCGTGCTGGGGAGCTGGTGTGGGTCTACAGCAAAAAGAAGAAAGGACGGTGTCCTAAACTGGATAGCAGCTGGGTGGGGCCCTGCAGCGTCCTGGAGCGAGTGGGGGAAGTTGTTTACAGGGTGCAGTTGCCTCCTAGAGGGAGGAAAGTGGCGCTGCACAGAGACCGGATGGCCCCCTACAGAGGGCAGTCCCTCCCCTCCTTCCCTGAGGGACGTGTACAGAGCTCCCATGACCCTGCACAGAGGGACCCCCGGCCGGAGCTGCGTTCCCCTCCCTCGGACTCTTCACCTCAAAGCCCCGAAGCTCCGTGTACACCCCAGGGGCTCAGGAGGTCAAGGAGGGAACGTAGGCAACTACCCCGCCTCAGAGACTGTGTTGTTCCCTCGGGGACGAGGAACTTATTGCTGGGGGGGCAGTGTAACGATGGTTAAATGTTATTTTACAGTGACAAGTTGGTTATCTCTGCACACTGTTGTTATTTCTTTAAGATACATGTTTGGTTGTGCTGCAGGAAAAAGGGAGTTAATGTGTGCAGGAAGGGGAGGGGGTCCTTGTTGTTGTGTGACTGTGCGGGGCTGAAGTGAGGGGTTGTACGAGGGCACTCTCCCCAGAGTTAACGGCCTGTGTTACCGAATAAACGGACAAACTGAGATCCAACCATCTGGTTCTTGCGAACGTTACAATATCATGAGCAAAAAAGGGCAGTCATGATTACAAAATAGGGAGGTTTCTTTTTTTTTTAACATAGATTAAACTCGTTAAATAAAACAACAAGTTTATGTCTGTGAAGGTTCTCAGTCATCCAGGTCATCGTAGTCAAAGGAGCTTGCAAAGAAAAGCGTCTGGACTTCTTTAAGTTACTTGAAGACGTTTCAGCTCTCATCCGAGAAGCTTCTTCAGTTCTAAGGTCAATCTGGGACTCTCCACCATTTGACCTTAGAACTGAAGAAGCTTCTCGGATGAGAGCTGAAACGTCTTCAAGTAACTTAAAGAAGTCCAGACGCTTTTCTTTGCAAGCTCCTTTGACAACAAGTTTATGGGCTTTCATGTTATTCACAAGTTTCAGCAATTTAGCCCAGAGTTTAAAGTCATTCAGCCATCTGTTTATACATGGTTTAGCTTTTAAGTATCTGCATTTGTGAATAAAAAATTTTCCCATTAACAAAAACGTCCTAATCAACAGGTCAAAATCTGCATTCTCAGCAAATATTCCAAATTTTATTACTGTCACCGTCAAATGTGGTAACTGAATTCTCCTGGACTGTAGCCAGCTCCACATGTCAGTCCAGAAGGAGTGCACTGATTCACAGTAGAAAAACAAGTGATCCAGACTTTCAATATCATTTTCACAAAATGTGCAGGCGTTCACATCTACGTTAAATTTCCGTCTTAAGAATTCATTGGTTGGATAAATCTCATTTATGATTTTAAAGTGAACCTCTTTTACTTTAGGAGAAAGAGGAAGTGAAATATACTTTTTTCTTATCGCCTTAACCTCCATGGTCTCAAATTCTTTAAGGATATAATTTCTTTTAACCGGATTTGGGCAAATTTCATTTATCAAAATATTCCTGATCACTTTGTTTGTAAACCTGCTGTCACCAAATTCAACTCCAGCTATGCAGAGCTGTCTCAGTCCAGGAGAAATTTTAGAGTGCACAATATCTTCTTTTATCATTGATCTCAAAGGGACTGGGATGGCTTTCACTAGGGATTTATATCTCTTAGCAGTACATCTTACATCAAATTTCTCACAAAACGTCTCATGTATTAATAAGACCCCATTATCATCCATAAAATGAGCTACAGCCCAAATCCCTTTAGATCTCCATTCATCCATGTACACAGATTTCCTACACAAACGGATATACCTGTTGTTCCATATAGGGGTGTTGTGAGGAATAAAGTTATGTTTATAGATTAATTTCCAGTAGAGAAGGACCTGCTGATGGAAACCTGAGAGTTTAACATGTAACGAACTGCAAAGTCACAACGTAACAAAAAGTCTATTCCACCCAAGATTATATATAGATTTAATTAGTTTTGGAGATATGGGCAGAGAAAAGGCTGGATAGATTAGTCTGGACAGACTGTCCATTTTGGTTAGCAAGATTCTCCCAAACAGAGTTATGTCCATTTGCAGCCACCTGTTTAAAATAGACTTACACTTTTCTATATTGGCACAGATATTCTTATTTTCTGTTGATGTCTTATCCTTGCAAATTACAATGCCCAGATACTTCACCTCTTTTTTGATCTGTATATTATTTATTGCTTGCAGGGGACACTCGTGCAGAGCTAGAATTTCGCATTTATTAATATTCAGCTGTAGGCCAGAAGCTTTGGAGAAGTGGTTGATCACCTCTAAGGCTAAAGGAATCTGGTCCTCATTTTTTAAAAACAGGGTGGTATCATCTGCGAGCTGACTGATTATTATCTGTTCACCCATCACAGTTAACCCGTCAATGTGACTGTTTTTAATCAAAATAGACAACAGCTCAGCAACCATGAGGAACAGAAGTGGTGAGCTGCTACATCCCTGCCTTATCCCTCTATTAACCTCAAACCTTGAACATGTACCATGTTATAGCAAAACAGAGCTGTTAATGTCATTATATAGCATCTCTATAACATTGATAAATTCCTCTCCAAAACCAAAAGACTGCAGAGTTTTAAATATGAACGTATGTTCAACTGAGTCAAATGCTTTGTAAAAATCCAAGAACAAGATGTATCCTCTCTCTTGGATTATTTCACTGTACTCAAGGAGGTCCAAAACCAGCCTAATATTGTTATGCATTAGTCTTCCTTTCAAAAAACCTGATTGTGTTTCACTGATAATGTTTGAGATGCCTTTCTTTAGCCTCTCAGCTACAGCTCCAGACAGGATCTTATAGTCAGTGTTTAGTAAGGTGATGGGTCTTAAATTGTCTAAAATTCTTTTATCCTTACCCGATTTAGGGATCAGGGTTATCAACCCTTGTTTCATGCTTGGCATCAGATCTTTTTTCTCTATCCATTCCTTTAATGCATCAAACAATAAAGTTCTTAGGTCCTTCCAGAAGAATTTATAAAAATTAGTAGTGAGTCAGAACAATAATAACAAATATAAAACATCAAACAGAGAATGTGCAGCGGTACTGCAAAGAAAAGAGAGGGGTGCGAGACATTGAATAATCAAACAAAGACATTAAACATATTACAAATAGATGGTTTTTAAAGGTTTTTTGGTGTGAGAAGAAAGGATTGTATTCACATAGAGTTCAACTTCTTTCCTGAAGGTGAAAAAGTTTGGCTTCTTACTTGAGAACTTAAAAGCATTCGAGTCTTTCCTACTAGAGTCAGTATAGCCAAATAGCACATTTAGGTAAAAAAGCACAAAATCCGATAAGACATCACATAGAAGCAGAACTGAGTCGTACATGTGACAGACAGTGAGGTGGAATTATTCCTCAATATCACACTGGAATATGAAACAGCAAAAAAAACAAAACAAGAAAACGTGGACTGGGAGACTTGTCAGGGGAAATAAGGTTAGCCTACCATACATGTATAAACGAATGCCCTACTGTATTTCAGTAGCCCAATTATAGATGCCTTTAGCACCTTTAGGTTTGACCTAGTAATGATACAGCTCGGCTTCATTTCTTTAACTACTGTGTAGCTTAACCTACACGAAGTCATCATAATGACAGATTTATATTCATCTGAATCTGCAGTGTAACTGTGTTGGTGTTGAATCCCTACCTCAAGAATGTTGTAGAGTTAAAAGTATAGGAAAAGAGAACACTTAACCTAAAATATTTAAGTGTAGCACTTAAGTAAATATTAATCTTGGTATTCCACCACTGATTTATTTTTAACATTTATTGTGGTTAATTAGTTTTTCATTGTTTTATTCTACCTTTTGTCAAGGCAAAACTCAAGGGCCACAGACAGGACAGACTTGAAAGAAGAATTTCAACTGAAACACATTTGCGTAATGTTGCAGAGGTGGACATACAGATGAAGAAAAGAATTCTGGATATGATGGAGACATCTGAGAGGCGAGCTTCTGAACATCACAGTAAATTATAAGTCACTCTTGAGAGACAAGTTCAGTTGCAGATGGATTTTTACTGCTAAGACAAGTCATGCATCCACCACCACAACCTTTCAACCTGCCACCACACCATGGTGGGCACATCTATGCATGTGCACCACCACCACACGCTGTACCTGGCTCATTTCCACCCAACAGTACCATAACTGAGCTGCCAAGCAGCACACCCTACCCACCCCTACCTTTGCAGGGAGCAGGGCAATTTTTCTTCACACAAGCACTTTTGGAGGATGATATTTGAAATAATCTGCATCGTTACCTATGCTGGGAAATTAATAACTTATGTTGGGAACTTTTGGGGCTGCATCTGTATGCTCAACTGTTGGCATGTTAAATGTTTTCTATTAGCTATTATGCAGCTCAAATCCTTTGTTCAAAACAGCACTTTGACTTTGACTTAAGTGTAAGAGGTCTTCCTCCAAATAATCAGACCCAACCAATATAACCTCTTCAATAAAATTATCTTATCTTACATAAATAGGCTGTTGATTTTCTTTACTCATTTCAGTTATTACCAACAAAATAGTTGCATGTTTAATCATCTGGGAATTTACCCAGATTTATTTATTTAGACAGAGATCTTAACCCCCCCCCCCCCCCCCCCCCCCCCCCCCAATGTTCAGCACAAAGTTACACCGATGCATGTTCAGGATCACAGTGCATAGATTGTGAAGTGTCACATATCCTGACTTACAATTTCTGTAGATATAACCGTTTATATCCCTCTCCAGGCAGGCGTTGCCGATTTGCAACAGTTAAAAAACGAACACCCTGATTACCCCACATACATATTTTATTAGTTTTTTTTACTCAGAAGTACCACTGCTGGACTTGGTTGTGCATTACCAACGAAAAGTTTAATTTGAGCCTGAGAGGGATATCAGTGATGTCATGCAATCTAGTCTGTGCGTCTGTCCTTTTCCTGCTGAATTACTTCAGTGACTGTAATCTATCATGTCCCCGCAGGGTCCTTCGCATATAGGTGTAACATAGAATCAGCCAATCAAATCGCAGCTTTTCAGCCAGTGTAAAAAATTATATATATTTTTTGCACTGAATCATCTGAGCACAGGTGCCCAACCTGGCAAAGATGCCCAACGGATTTACTTTACCAAATGGGTCATCGCGGCCTTACCGTATTGGTCCATTTGATTGACCTTGGTCTTTATTGTTTATTTTATTTTCACTTGCTACACACGGGACAAACATGATAAATCAACAACTGACAATGACTAATTAATATTAAAATCTGTAACATAATGTTTGGAGTTTAGTCTGTTACTGTTGCTATTTTTACCATTTCTTCTTGGAGCAACTGTAACCCACATTATTTCCTTAGGGATTAATAAAGTATTCTGATTCTGATTGTTTCAGGATGACCTGCCATCATCCAATCACACATCTGCTTACCTGCATCTTTTGCTCGTTTCTCACTTTTCGGGTATAGAATTTCGAAAAAAACATCGGTGCAAATTATAAGTCTGTATCATGATGTCTGGTGTTTTCGTGTTTGTTGTTTTGTTTTTATTTTCTTTTATTTTGCGAGTTGGTTATTAGACGCTGCCCCAGCCACTCAGAGAATCCCCCGCCGCCCCGCCCTCTCCTCCCTGAGCCGCAAGCAGCAGGCGCACCTCGCAAACGGAGGGCGCCCTTACTCCCAGCAAATGGGCGATAGAAAACCGATCGGTGCCTGTGACATCCCCGCTATGCGCTGGCATGACGTCGGGGCAGCATGAGTGCGAGCATTTTTTTTTGCCGGTGCCGGTGCTGCCGCCCCTCACCACGATGCCGCCCCGGGCAACTGCCCGTATCAAAAACAGCTTCTGGTGGCCGGTATTGACAACTAACTCTTATGACTGTCTTGCTTCTCCGTAGCGTGTTTGGCATTTTTTAACCTTTATTTTTAAAAAATAAAATTTTTTCCATAAAATACATTTCGAGAAAGATTTCATTGCTATTATAATTAGGCCTTTAGATTGGCACCAAGGTTGATTTTGATTCATCATTATGTTTTTTGCAGGGGCACAGTAAATGTAATAATCATAACCTATAATGGTATATGATGTTTTTCACTTTTTCCACACTAAATGTTTATTACCTTGCTAACGTAAATAAAATTACAAGCTCAGTTTGAACTAGAAAAACATTTATTTTAGAAAGATAAACATGAACATTTATGTTGTTGGGGATGGGGAGAGAGACAGACAGGGAGAGAGGTAGTATGTGTCTGGGTGTGAGAGTCCTGCTCAGACGGCACAGTTGTTACAAATGGACACACTGTGGTCCTTGCATGTATGCTTCTCACATTTGCAGCAGGTGTTGAAAACTCTTCTTTTGTCTTTGCAAAGTTCGCACTGCCTCCTGCTCTTACATTTAATGATGGGAGAGTGGCCTGTAGCCGCTGCAGCAGTAGTCAGATTTGTGACTACTGCTGCAGCGGCTGATGAGCGAGGAAGGTGCCCTCTCTTTGCTATGTGTGGGTTCACCAGCATTTCTCCCACTTCTTCAATGAAGACCCTCCGTCTGTGTCCTTTCTGCTTCGGCCAGGATGACTCGATTGATGTCCACAGGACGTAGGCATTGTAAAGTGAAACATCAAGGACGTTGTGGAAGAGGGCCAGTGGCCAGTAATTTGTTCTCCTCCTGCAGGAGTAGGTGCCAACAACCTAACAAAAAAAGAAGCATAAAACATACATATATATTAGACATGAATATGAGCAAGAATGAATAAATATATGCATAACTGGTTCGTAATGACACCTACCATATCAAGGTTGTCGACACCTCCTTTGCATTTGTTGTAATCTTCGATTATTACAGGCTTTCTCTTCCCTTCTTTGCTCACGTCTGGGCGGCGGTGTTTTGTGCTTAGTAGCAGCACATTCTTGCCCCGTCGGGGGATGTAAGACACAAGTGTGTGGGTGTTTGTAAAAGCAAAGATGGAGGAGAAGATCTCTCTCTTTTTTGCCTGGAGCAAATGAGGTGGAAGCTCAGGCTTGTTTTGGCGAATTGTGCCAACCAGGGCCATTTTCCTCTTGAGTAGCTCATCTGCCAGTGCACAGGAAGTGAAAAAATTATCACAGGTGACGACGTGTCCCTGGAGCCCCTCTGTCATGTCCAGGACCACCCTCATCCCCTGGTTGACTTCAACACGATCTGGAGCTGCTTTGCCCGTGTACACCTGCAGTCTCCATGCATAGGATGTTTTGACATCACAGGCTGCCCAAATCTTGATACCATATTTGGCCGGCTTCTTTGGCATGTACTGCCTGAAGCTACACCTGCCTTTGAACGCGACGAGTTGTTCATCCACACAGAGATCTCTGTCTGGGCTGAACAGCATCTCCAGGCGGTGCGTCCACATATTCCAGACTTTGCGGAAGGGAGCCATCTTGTCAACATGGCGTTGGGGGCGGGATAGCTTATCATCGAACCGCAGTGCTCTGCTGATGTGGTGAAACCTGTTCTCGGACATCGTAGCCCGGAAAATGCTCCGTCCCCATTTTTCACTCCAGAGGCTCTTCGTTGATTCGTGTTTTGACCTGTAAACACCGGACAAAACGAGCAGCCCCACATAAGCCCGAAACTCCTCTGCGTCTATATCTCGCCAGCCGGGAATTTTGCGATTCCCATGCAGGTTTGTCATGGACACAATATGCTTCACGATCTCATCCGTTAGAAACAGCGCGAAGCTGGATATGGGGTCAACGATTCGGAGAGTGGCATAGCGTGTAGGTCCCGGGGTCAGACCAGTGGCTGCTGGGATGTAGCGGAACGTCTCAGCGTTTGTGGGAGACCAAGATATTTTTCCATTTTTTGACGTCCATGCTGCTTCATCAATTTTCTCTCCGTTTTCATCTCCAGCCGCTGCTGCTTCATCAATTTTCTCTTCGCTTTCATCTTCATCCGAGTCGGAACTGGACCCCAGCTGCTCTGTTTCTGCCTCCGATACCTCTTCCTCCTCGTCCCCAGATTCCACGGGGGATAACGCGGAGCTATCCTCGTACTCAGAGTTCATGATGACTGGATATCACGGATATTTAAATAGATTTCCTTATGCGGCCAGGAGATCGTTTCTCTTGCCTTCCCTTTTGCCAGCACGTGCAGGACTAAACCGATTCAAAACTCTATCCGGTTAGTCGTGACGCATGGACCCTGCTTCCGGTCAGTCCAGCTAACGTAAAGCTACAAACATCTCTACTGTTTAGGCTACGTCCACACGTACACGGGTATTTTTGAAAACAGAGATTTTCCGTATTCGTTTTAAAAAAATCCCGTCCACACGTGAAGTTTTGAGAAAAATATCTCAGTCCACGCGTAACCCCCCTCCAACAAAACAAAAACAAAGGCAAACGCTGTAATGAGCACGCCAAAGCAACAGGTGGCGATATAATCCTAACCTTGCAGAAATGTTGGCCAATCGGAAGTCTTGAAGCCAGGGCGGGAAAGCATCAACAAAGACGGTGGAACTTTTTTTTACTTCCAACTTTATTTCTTAAGAACAATAACAACAAATATAAAAAGTTTGGCTTCTTACTTGAGAACTTAAAAGCATTCGAGTCTTTCCTACTAGAGTCAGTATAGCCAAATAGCACATTTAAGTAAAAAAGCACAAAATCCGATAAGACATCGCATAGAAGCAGAACTGAGTCGTACATGTGACAGACAGTGAGGTGGAATTATTCCTCAATATCACACTGGAATATGAAACAGCAAAAAAAACAAAACAAGAAAACGTGGACTGGGAGACTTGTCAGGGGAAATAAGGTTAGCCTACCATACATGTATAAACGAATGCCCTACTGTATTTCAGTAGCCCAATTATAGATGCCTTTAGCACCTTTAGGTTTGACCTAGTAATGATACAGCTCGGCTTCATTTCTTTAACTACTGTGTAGCTTAACCTACACGAAGTCATCATAATGACAGATTTATATTCATCTGAATCTGCAGTGTAACTGTGTTGGTGTTGAATCCCTACCTCAAGAATGTTGTAGAGTTAAAAGTATAGGAAAAGAGAACACTTAACCTAAAATATTTAAGTGTAGCACTTAAGTAAATATTAATCTTGGTATTCCACCACTGATTTATTTTTAACATTTATTGTGGTTAATTAGTTTTTCATTGTTTTATTCTACCTTTTGTCAAGGCAAAACTCAAGGGCCACAGACAGGACAGACTTGAAAGAAGAATTTCAACTGAAACACATTTGCGTAATGTTGCAGAGGTGGACATACAGATGAAGAAAAGAATTCTGGATATGATGGAGACATCTGAGAGGCGAGCTTCTGAACATCACAGTAAATTATAAGTCACTCTTGAGAGACAAGTTCAGTTGCAGATGGATTTTTACTGCTAAGACAAGTCATGCATCCACCACCACAACCTTTCAACCTGCCACCACACCATGGTGGGCACATCTATGCATGTGCACCACCACCACACGCTGTACCTGGCTCATTTCCACCCAACAGTACCATAACTGAGCTGCCAAGCAGCACACCCTACCCACCCCTACCTTTGCAGGGAGCAGGGCAATTTTTCTTCACACAAGCACTTTTGGAGGATGATATTTGAAATAATCTGCATCGTTACCTATGCTGGGAAATTAATAACTTATGTTGGGAACTTTTGGGGCTGCATCTGTATGCTCAACTGTTGGCATGTTAAATGTTTTCTATTAGCTATTATGCAGCTCAAATCCTTTGTTCAAAACAGCACTTTGACTTTGACTTAAGTGTAAGAGGTCTTCCTCCAAATAATCAGACCCAACCAATATAACCTCTTCAATAAAATTATCTTATCTTACATAAATAGGCTGTTGATTTTCTTTACTCATTTCAGTTATTACCAACAAAATAGTTGCATGTTTAATCATCTGGGAATTTACCCAGATTTATTTATTTAGACAGAGATCTTAACCCCCCCCCCCCCCAATGTTCAGCACAAAGTTACACCGATGCATGTTCAGGATCACAGTGCATAGATTGTGAAGTGTCACATATCCTGACTTACAATTTCTGTAGATATAACCGTTTATATCCCTCTCCAGGCAGGCGTTGCCGATTTGCAACAGTTAAAAAACGAACACCCTGATTACCCCACATACATATTTTATTAGTTTTTTTTACTCAGAAGTACCACTGCTGGACTTGGTTGTGCATTACCAACGAAAAGTTTAATTTGAGCCTGAGAGGGATATCAGTGATGTCATGCAATCTAGTCTGTGTGTCTGTCCTTTTCCTGCTGAATTACTTCAGTGACTGTAATCTATCATGTCCCCGCGGGGTCCTTCGCATATAGGTGTAACATAGAATCAGCCAATCAAATCGCAGCTTTTCAGCCAGTGTAAAAAATTATATATATTTTTTGCACTGAATCATCTGAGCACAGGTGCCCAACCTGGCAAAGATGCCCAACGGATTTACTTTACCAAATGGGTCATCGCGGCCTTACCGTATTGGTCCATTTGATTGACCTTGGTCTTTATTGTTTATTTTATTTTCACTTGCTACACACGGGACAAACATGATAAATCAACAACTGACAATGACTAATTAATATTAACATCTGTAACATAATGTTTGGAGTTTAGTCTGTTACTGTTGCTATTTTTACCATTTCTTCTTGGAGCAACTGTAACCCACATTATTTCCTTAGGGATTAATAAAGTATTCTGATTCTGATTGTTTCAGGATGACCTGCCATCATCCAATCACACATCTGCTTACCTGCATCTTTTGCTCGTTTCTCACTTTTCGGGTATAGAATTTCGAAAAAAAACATCGGTGCAAATTATAAGTCTGTATCATGATGTCTGGTGTTTTCGTGTTTGTTGTTTTGTTTTTATTTTCTTTTATTTTGCGAGTTGGTTATTAGACGCTGCCCCAGCCACTCAGAGAATCCCCCGCCGCCCCGCCCTCTCCTCCCTGAGCCGCAAGCAGCAGGCGCACCTCGCAAACGGAGGGCGCCCTTACTCCCAGCAAATGGGCGATAGAAAACCGATCGGTGCCTGTGACATCCCCGCTATGCGCTGGCATGACGTCGGGGCAGCATGAGTGCGAGCATTTTTTTTTGCCGGTGCTGCCGCCCCTCACCACGATGCCGCCCCGGGCAACCGCCCGTATCAAAAACAGCTTCTGGTGGCCGGTATTGACAACTAACTCTTATGACTGTCTTGCTTCTCCGTAGCGTGTTTGGCATTTTTTAACCTTTATTTTTAAAAAATAAAATTTTTTCCATAAAATACATTTCGAGAAAGATTTCATTGCTATTATAATTAGGCCTTTAGATTGGCACCAAGGTTGATTTTGATTCATCATTATTTTTTTTGCAGGGGCACAGTAAATGTAATAATCATAACCTATAATGGTATATGATGTTTTTCACTTTTTCCACACTAAATGTTTATTACCTTGCTAACGTAAATAAAATTACAAGCTCAGTTTGAACTAGAAAAACATTTATTTTAGAAAGATAAACATGAACATTTATGTTGTTGGGGATGGGGAGAGAGACAGACAGGGAGAGAGGTAGTATGTGTCTGGGTGTGAGAGTCCTGCTCAGACGGCACAGTTGTTACAAATGGACAGACTGTGGTCCTTGCATGTATACTTCTCACATTTGCAGCAGGTGTTGACAACTCTTCTTTTGTCTTTGCAAAATTCGCACTGCCTCCTGCCCTTAAATTGAATGATGGGAGCGGTCCATGAAGCCGCTGCAGTCAGATTTGTGACTACTGCTGCAGCGGCTGATGAGCGAGGAAGGCGCTCTCTCTTTGCTATGTGTGGGTTCACCAGCATTTCTCCCACTTCTTCAATGAAGACCCTCCGTCTGTGTCCTTTCTGCTTCGGCCAGGATGACTCGATTGATGTCCACAGGACGTAGGCATTGTAAAGTGAAACATCAAGGACGTTGTGGAAGAGGGCCAGTGGCCAGTAATTTGTTCTCCTCCTGCAGGAGTAGGTGCCAACAACCTAACAAAAAAAGAAGCATAAAACATACATATATATTAGACATGAATATGAGCAAGAATGAATAAATATATGCATAACTGGTTCGTAATGACACCTACCATATCAAGGTTGTCGACACCTCCTTTGCATTTGTTGTAATCTTCGATTATTACAGGCTTTCTCTTCCCTTCTTTGCTCACGTCTGGGCAGCGGTGTTTTGTGCTTAGTAGCAGCACATTCTTGCCCCGTCGGGGGATGTAAGACACAAGTGTGTGGGTGTTTGTAAAAGCAAAGATGGAGGAGAAGATCTCTCTCTCTTTTGCCTGGAGCAAATGAGGTGGAAGCTCAGGCTTGTTTTGGCGAATTGTGCCAACCAGGGCCATTTTCCTCTTGAGTAGCTCATCTGCCAGTGCACAGGAAGTGAAAAAATTATCACAGGTGACGACGTGTCCCTGGAGCCCCTCTGTCATGTCCAGGACCACCCTCATCCCCTGGTTGACTTCAACACGATCTGGAGCTGCTTTGCCCGTGTACACCTGCAGTCTCCATGCGTAGGATGTTTTGACATCACAGGCTGCCCAAATCTTGATACCATATTTGGCCGGCTTCTTTGGCATGTACTGCCTGAAGCTACACCTGCCTTTGAACGCGACGAGTTGTTCATCCACACAGAGATCTCTGTCTGGGCTGAACAGCATCTCCAGGCGGTGCGTCCACATATTCCAGACTTTGCGGAAGGGAGCCATCTTGTCAACATGGCGTTGGGGGCGGGATAGCTTATCATCGAACCGCAGTGCTCTGCTGATGTGGTGAAACCTCTTCTCGGACATCGTAGCCCGGAAAATGCTCCGTCCCCATTTTTCACTCCAGAGGTTCTTCGTTGATTCGTGTTTTGACCTGTAAACACCGGACAAAACGAGCAGCCCCACATAAGCCCGAAACTCCTCTGTGTCTATATCTCGCCAGCCGGGAATTTTGCGATTCCCATGCAGGTTTGTCATGGACACAATATGCTTCACGATCTCATCCGTTAGAAACAGCGCGAAGCTGGATATGGGGTCAACGATTCGGAGAGTGGCATAGCGTGTAGGTCCCGGGGTCAGACCAGTGGCTGCTGGGATGTAGCGGAACGTCTCAGCGTTTGTGGGAGACCAAGATATTTTTCCATTTTTTGACGTCCATGCTGCTTCATCAATTTTCTCTCCGTTTTCATCTCCGGCCGCTGCTGCTTCATCAATTTTCTCTTCGCTTTCATCTTCATCCGAGTCGGAACTGGACCCCAGCTGCTCTGTTTCTGCCTCCGATACCTCCTCCTCTTCCTCCTCGTCCCCAGATTCCACGGGGGATAACGCGGAGCTATCCTCGTACTCAGAGTTCATGATGACTGGATATCACGGATATTTAAATAGATTTCCTTATGCGGCCAGGAGATCGTTTCTCTTGCCTTCCCTTTTGCCAGCACGTGCAGGACTAAACCGATTCAAAACTCTATCCGGTTAGTCGTGACGCATGGACCCTGCTTCCGGTCAGTCCAGCTAACGTAAAGCTACAAACATCTCTACTGTTTAGGCTACGTCCACACGTACACGGGTATTTTTGAAAACAGAGATTTTCCGTATTCGTTTTTAAAAAAAAAAAAAATCCCGTCCACACGTGAAGTTTTGAGAAAAATATCTCAGTCCACGCGTAACCCCCCCTCCAACAAAACAAAAACAAAGGCAAACGCTGTAATGAGCACGCCAAAGCAACAGGTGGCGATATAATCCTAACCTTGCAGAAATGTTGGCCAATCGGAAGTCTTGAAGCCAGGGCGGGAAAGCATCAACAAAGACGGTGGAACTTTTTTTTACTTCCAACTTTATTTCTTAAGAACAATAACAACAAATATAAAAAGTTTGGCTTCTTACTTCAGAACTAAAAAGCATGTAGGAATGTTGGGAGCTTTTGGGGCTGTATCTGTATGCTCAACTGTTGGCATGTTAAATGTTTTCTATTAGCTATTATGCAGCTCAAATCCTTTGTTCAAAACAGCACTTTGACTTAAGTGTAAGAGGTCTTCCTTGTAATTTACAAGTATAGGAAAAGAGAACACTTAACCTAAAATATTTAAGTGTAGCACTTAAGTAAATATTAATCTTGGTATTCCACCACTGATTTATTTTTAACATTTATTGTGGTTAATTAGTTTTTCATTGTTTTATTCTACCTTTTGTCAAGGCAAAACTCAAGGGCCACAGACAGGACAGACTTGAAAGAAGACTTTCAACTGAAACACATTTGCGTAATGTTGCAGAGGTGGACATACAGATGAAGAAAAGAATTCTGGATATGATGGAGACATCTGAGAGGCGAGCTTCTGAACATCACAGTAAATTATAAGTCACTCTTGAGAGACAAGTTCAGTTGCAGATGGATTTTTACTGCTAAGACAAGTCATGCATCCACCACCACAACCTTTCAACCTGCCACCACACCATGGTGGGCACATCTATGCATGTGCACCACCACCACACGCTGTACCTGGCTCATTTCCACCCAACAGTACCATAACTGAGCTGCCAAGTAGCACACCCTACCCACCCCTACCTTTGCAGGGAGCAGGGCAATTTTTCTTCACACAAGCACTTTTGGAGGATGATATTTGAAATAATCTGCATCGTTACCTATGCTGGGAAATTAATAACTTATGCTGGGAAATTAATAACTTATGTTGGGAACTTTTGGGGCTGCATCTGTATGCTCAACTGTTGGCATGTTAAATGTTTTCTATTAGCTATTATGCAGCTCAAATCCTTTGTTCAAAACAGCACTTTGACTTTGACTTAAGTGTAAGAGGTCTTCCTCCAAATAATCAGACCCAACCAATATAACCTCTTCAATAAAATTATCTTATCTTACATAAATAGGCTGTTGATTTTCTTTACTCATTTCAGTTATTACCAACAAAATAGTTGCATGTTTAATCATCTGGGAATTTACCCAGATTTATTTATTTAGACAGAGATCTTAACCCCCCCCCCAATGTTCAGCACAAAGTTACACCGATGCATGTTCAGGATCACAGTGCATAGATTGTGAAGTGTCACATATCCTGACTTACAATTTCTGTAGATATAACCGTTTATATCCCTCTCCAGGCAGGCGTTGCCGATTTGCAACAGTTAAAAAACGAACACCCTGATTACCCCACATACATATTTTAT
Organism: Mchenga conophoros; assembly: GCF_057382185.1. Taxonomy (NCBI): domain Eukaryota; kingdom Metazoa; phylum Chordata; class Actinopteri; order Cichliformes; family Cichlidae; genus Mchenga; species Mchenga conophoros. The sequence goes on from NC_140527.1 coordinate 2,752,855, forward strand.
TAGTTTTTTTTACTCAGAAGTACCACTGCTGGACTTGGTTGTGCATTACCAACGAAAAGTTTAATTTGAGCCTGAGAGGGATATCAGTGATGTCATGCAATCTAGTCTGTGTGTCTGTCCTTTTCCTGCTGAATTACTTCAGTGACTGTAATCTATCATGTCCCCGCGGGGTCCTTCGCATATAGGTGTAACATAGAATCAGCCAATCAAATCGCAGCTTTTCAGCCAGTGTAAAAAATTATATATATTTTTTGCACTGAATCATCTGAGCACAGGTGCCCAACCTGGCAAAGATGCCCAACGGATTTACTTTACCAAATGGGTCATCGCGGCCTTACCGTATTGGTCCATTTGATTGACCTTGGTCTTTATTGTTTATTTTATTTTCACTTGCTACACACGGGACAAACATGATACATCAACAACTGACAATGACTAATTAATATTAACATCTGTAACATAATGTTTGGAGTTTAGTCTGTTACTGTTGCTATTTTTACCATTTCTTCTTGGAGCAACTGTAACCCACATTATTTCCTTAGGGATTAATAAAGTATTCTGATTCTGATTGTTTCAGGATGACCTGCCATCATCCAATCACACATCTGCTTACCTGCATCTGTTGCTCGCTTCTCACTTTTCGCGTATAGAATTTCGAAAAAAACATCGGTGCAAATTATAAGTCTGTATCATGATGTCTGGTGTTTTCGTGTTTGTTGTTTTGTTTTTATTTTCTTTTATTTTGCGAGTTGGTTATTAGACGCTGCCCCAGCCACTCAGAGAATCCCCCGCCGCCCCGCCCTCTCCTCCCTGAGCCGCAAGCAGCAGGCGCACCTCGCAAACGGAGGGCGCCCTTACTCCCAGCAAATGGGCGATAGAAAACCGATCGGTGCCTGTGACATCCCCGCTATGCGCTGGCCAGCATGAGAACGAGCTTTTTTTTTTTTTTGGCCGGTGCCCGTGATGCCGCCCCTCACCACGATGCCGCCCCGGGCAACGGCCGTGTCGCCCGTATCAAAAACAGCTTCTGGTGGCATTTTTTTAACCTTTCGTTTTAAAAAATATCAAGAGCTAATAGAAATCAGATGAGTAAACAGCAGAGAGCAATCAGGAAATCAGGATGGAAAGTAAAACTTAGGACTGATACAAACATTAACACTGAAACATAAAGAACGATGAAGGAACAGCCTACAGGAACATATCAAACACGACCATAAGAAGACTCACAACACACATGAAGACAGAGATGAAATACTGACAGAAAAACTTAGGCAGACAGAACTGACTACAGTCCCGATCAAAAGTTTAAGATCACTTGAAAAATGGCAAAAAGAAAAATCACATTTTCCATGGATGGATCTTAACAACATGCAACAAGAAGAAATGGGAGTGAGACAAAACATTTATTGAGAACAACTCTTAAACTGAGACAGGCTGTTTCACAGCTGAGCAAAAGTTTAGGACCACGTGCCTTTAAAAGGCCAAATCTGTGCAAAAGTGTGGATTCGCTGTCATTTTCTGTCAGGTAGTCACACTGTGGTCAGGTTGTTGAAATGCATAAGCGGGGTGTCTCGCAGCACGCCATCACTGCTGAGGTGGGACGCAGTAAGACAGTCATTTGGCATTTCTTAAATGATCCTGGGGGTTATGGAACAAGTCAAGTGAAAGACCAAAAAAATTTTCACCAGCACTGAGCCAGAGGATCCAGTTGGCTGTTTATCAAGACACTGGATGATCCTCCACCCAAATTAAGGCCGTTACTGGTGCCGACTGAAGCCTTGTCGTCTTCAAAGGCCTCGTCTCCTTGAACTCCACAGAACTGACCGTTTGGACTTTGCAAGAGAGAAAGAAAGTTTTATTCTCTGATGAGAAAAAATGTAACCTTGATGGTCCTGATGGTTTCCAACGTTACTGGCATGACAAGTAGATGTTTTCTATGCTCCACAGTGGAGGGGGCGCCATAATGGTCTGGGGTGCTTTTTCCTTCAGTGGAACAATGGAGCTTAAGGAGTTGCAGGGGCGTCAAACAGCTGCTGGCTGTGTCCAGATGTTGCAGAGAGCATCTGTTATGACTGAGGCTCCTCATCTGTGTGGTAACGACTGGATTTTTTTTAACAGGACAACGCTACAGTGTTGGGAAGGTTACTTTTAAAATGTATTCCACTACAGATCACAGAATACATGGCCCAAAGTATATTTTATAACGTATTCCGTTAGTTACTCAATGAGAGTAACGTTTTCTGAATACTTTGGATTACTTGTATATTGTCATGCTTTTTACAACTACTTTTTTCTTAAATAAATCTACTACATCATGTGTACTTTTTATGTCATGTGTAATTTTCATTGCAAATAGTAATCACAGTTAAATTAAGAGGGGATAGAGCTGTGATGTCATCAAGTACACTGCCATTGCAATTGTAGAACGATCGTGCTGCGTTCTCGGGAAGCCTGGACTCCCGTGTGAACTTAGGACGTCCAGAGTAATGAGAATATCCTGTGGTATGAGGTCTGGTTAATAGCATTGTCCTGTTATAACTGCTTCAGACATCTATCACCCTCTTCCTGTAGCCACTTCCTGGGTCTTGTTTTAGGGCCTCATAAATAATTTTGTCACTGAGCAGTGACAAAATTTTCTTATCATAGTCTTTTTGGTTTAGCAAAACTGTGCACCTAGCCTTGTCCGCCAGAAGGATGAGAATGCTGTTGTAATGTAATGAAAACCTTTTTTTTCCTGATTTAATGAATAAAAAAAATATGCCAGCAAACTAGAGATAAAGATACTTGGGCAGGTTGTCATATTATAGAACTATAGAAAACAGACATGCAGGCTACCCAGGTGAACGCTGTGGCCGAATATAGTACTGAAGCAGTAGGAATGTTATATCTAAAAGCTCTGTGCTCATCTGAGCCTTACAGCTAACTGAACTAAATGTACAGTCGAGGCATGCAGTATGCTCACAACTTTTATGTATTCAGTATGTGGGTCGGAGTGAATGTGGACAGACAAAACATACTACTGAGTTTAATTTTGTCTGTACGTCGTATTTATGATTAAAAACAAATGTAATCAAATTAGATATTGATATTTTCATATGGGAATTGATCCTGCAACATGAAGTGCTGATATTGGATCAATACGTTATCGATACGGTCGCCACTGACAGAAAATGGCAGTAAACATGTTTTTAAAACTTTAAGCACTTATTTCTTAAATCCAGCTCCACACACGGTGTTACGTCTATGTCAGTTACATGTAGCATTGCATGTCCCCTTTAACCCAAAGGAGATCCTTACAGTTTTTTCTGAATGCTTAAACCCTAACTGTGATTCCTGTAGCACAATCTCTAAAACTATTCAGACTTATAGCAAAACCACTCACTGAGTTTGCAAAACTAAAAGCACAAAAACTGCTTTGCACTCAGTTTGCAATTTTGTAACACACACTTTGCAAAACTGTAGGCACAATTCACTGCACAACACTCAATTACCAAATTTCCAACACACTCCTAGCAAAAGTATACACATGTATGGCTATCATTAACACTAATTTGCCAACTGTCTGGCACACTTTCACATGTGAAAACTTTTTTAGATAATTAGTTCACTTTGCAATCAGCCTAAGCACTATAATACAGGTAAGCTGTGTGTGCGGAGTACAATGGAGGGAGCAGAAAGAGTGAGAAGTAGAGGAGGCCGAGGAAGATGACGTGGAGGTGAAGAAGTAGGATGAAGAGGACGACAAGGACAAGGAGGAGCAAGAGGAAGACGAGGAGGGGGGAGAGGAAGATGAGGAGGGGGGAGAGGAAGGGTAAGAAGAGTAAGAAATAGAATTGCTGATGACATCAGAGCTACAATAGTGGACCATGTAATCAACCGTGGAATGACCCTGAGGGAAGCTGGCCAACGGGTCCAGCCTAACTCGAGCCGCTACACTGTAGCAAGCACCATAAGGACATCTTGAAATGAGAATCGGTGAGTACAGTCACTTCGCACAAAGATTTGTAGCACTGCCATATGCCAATGAGAAACACACCAATACCATTGATGTAAAAATACTGAAATTGTTACTTTACAGAATTGCTAGATGACCAGATGCTGGGGCAGAGGAAGCATGTTCACTGCAGACCAAGTAACCCATATAGTCATTATGGCGATTGCAAATAATCCTATACTTGGAAATAAACACTTGTGTTTGTTTTGATGTGTGTGAATAAACACCAGTACTTGAAGTTTGGATCCCTCTATGCTTATGGATCTATGACAGAAGTATGAGCTCACACTGACATAGCCTACCTTGTGCACAGAGAAAGCAAAAGCCAGATGTGTTTTGTATTCATACCATCAGTGTGCAGTTGGCGCATTGTGTGCTTAGTAGATGATGGCTTGTGTGTACTGTTTGATACGGAAACACCATTTTTACGAAGGTGTGAAGAGTTAATCTAGCTGTGTTTGCTTTTGCAAGAGAACTACAATGTTTTGATGATTGGGTGACAGGTTTTCTTATTTGTGTGAAGAGTTTTGCAAAATTAGCCAATAGTTACAAAAAATGTGCTTAAGCAATCAGAAAAAACTGTAAATATCCTAAAGTAATTGTTCCTAATGACAAAAACTGGCAGCTTCCCAAAAAAATGCAGTAATACTGTTATATATTAATATTGTTTTGCACTTTAAATGAGTCAGTCTTTTAAAACTACTTCTGCCTAAGATATTCGTATCAAGTATAATTATATTTTGGGGGGTTTAACCCTTTGAAGGCCAGTATGTTTACATAGCTGCACTGTTTTTTAACTGGAAAACACCCAAAAAACTAAAATATTTTCCATAAAATACATTTCAAGAAAGATTTCATTGCTATTATAATTAGGCCTTTAGATTGGCACCAAGGTTGATTTTGATTCATCATTATGTTTTTTTTGCAGGGGCACAGTAAATGTAATAATCATAACCTATAATGGTATATGATGTTTTTCACTTTTTCCACACTAAATGTTTATTACCTTGCTAACGTAAATAAAAATACAAGCTCAGTTTGAACTAGAAAAACATTTATTTTAGAAAGATAAACATGAACATTTATGTTGTTGGGGATGGGGAGAGAGACAGTGTTGAAATCTCCCAATTCTTTGAATCTTTGGGCTGAAGGAAGGACAATACTCGGTGTATATATGCTCAATCAACAATCATTTATTTCCATACAATTCAACACAAAGAGCATTTAGAACCATCATGATGGGGAGACATGCCTGAAGAGGGTCACAGCAATCTCAAAATGCAAGCCCAAACATTAACATTCTTCCTCTCTTACGGCGCCTAAGTTATGACCTCGGCAGTTGTTTCTCTGCTCTCTGTAAGGTGGGGGTGTGGAATGTGGTCTATCTCCCCTATCTTAGTCACAGAGTCTCCTGCTTACAACCTTCTTTTTATGATTCAACAATTAAGCATGTCAAGAAAACAGTGTAATACATTCACAGCAGATCAAGGATACAGAGTGATGCACATTTATCTAATAAACTAATAAGTGAATATGTTCTTTTAACTCAAAAGTATAATGAGAACTAAACTATATACAGATCACACACTCTATATTAAAGGGTATAATATGATCTACAGCAGTATTCTAATTCAACTACTTTGATTACATATATAAGGTAACATATGATAACAGAATAATCTGATAACAGACAGGGAGAGAGGTAGTATGTGTCTGGGTGTGAGAGTCCTGCTCAGTAGTGATGTGCGATACCACTGATTTCCTTTCCGATCTGATACCAACTAATATCAACGATACTGATCCGATACCGATACTTTGTACAAAAATTTATTTTATTTATTGTATCTTTTATTGTATCTCAAATTATAGCGTCATAATGATTACAGGACATCAGATACTTGTTCTTATCACTTAATAATGCAGAATTCATCATATAGAAATAAAAAATCTGAAGTTGTTATTTGAACTATTTGAACACCTTGCCAGCCTGTAGCACTAAAGGACTCAGTGAGAGCACCTGTCCCTGTCCTCTTCAGTTCGCCTCAACATATGCTCGTCATATTCTGTGATATGATTTACTCTGAGCTGTTTGACAAGGTTAGTGATGTTGCCACAACCATTCATGCCAACCCTCCCGATTTTTCCAGGAGAATCCCGAATTTCAGTGCCCCGGAGCCACCATTCTCCCGAATTTCTCCCGATTTTACACCCGGACAACAAAATTGAAAAACCATATCGCAGAATTCATAGGGCCCAGCCAATTCCAGTTTCCAGATACTTAGTTTTAATATTACTCTTATTTCTCTTTCTGGGTCGCAAAAAAACTTTTAACATATTTTCAGGTGAGAATGTAGCTGTGTGAACTTCAAATATCTGAGCCGACACATCGTCTTCAAACCCCCGCGGTCTTTCGCTACTCGGGTTAAACATGATGTATAAGTCACTTTGATAATTAAAAATGTTATTGTTTGGCTTTTTCAGTGTTTTATTTGTTCGGGAGTAAATCGGGTTGGCTGAGATTAAAGTTATTAGATTAAATTAAATTTAACTTTATTAATCCCTCGGGAGGGTTCCTCCGGGGTTTTCACACAGCTGAATAAACGTCAAACAGGAAATGATTAAATAGAAGTGTGAGACGGTCGAGGGTTTACACCAGCGCCCGGTTATATTTTAGATAGCAAGGAGCAGACGGCAGAGTTTCACTCCACCGAGGGAGCTCGTGACGCACTACCTGGCTTTCTTTAGACCGCGAAGGCCGGGTCCTCAGGTGGAAGCAGCCTCTGAATTTGGACCCCTGCTGTTTCCGGGCCGGCCCATTAGAATGGTGATATTTAACATATTTTATCCGATAAATAAACACTGTAATTTATTTATCCCCCCCCCCCTTTTTGAATGTCTCCCTAATTCTGAGGTCTCAAGGTTGGCAAGTATGACCACAACACCTCCCTTTTTTGACACATGTATCGCAAACCACGCCTCGGCTGTTTGTTGATGTAAAATACGCCCGCACATGATTCCAATTACGCTCAGCCAGTGTTGTGAGTGCGCGCGCCAAGGGGCAGCAAGACATTTATACAGCCGCATTTCGCACATGACTATGAAAGGCGGAAGAGGAAGTAGTTCCTTGGAATGTAGACAATCCGAATGATATAGTTTCTTTCCTCTGTGTTCCTGTTAATGATAATATACAAATTTACCCTAAATTACTAAAATATTGATATTTTAATATGAGAATCGATTCTAGAACATAAACGATTGGTATCGGAGGAATCGATATTTCAGGATCGATCCGCACATCACTACTGCTCAGATGGGGCAGTTGTTACAAATGGACACACTGTGGTCCTTGCATGTATACTTCTCACATTTGCAGCAGGTGTTGAAAACTCTTCTCCTTTTGTCTTTGCAAAGTTCGCACTTCCCCCTGCTCTTACATTTAATGATGGGAGAGTGGCCTGTAGCCGCTGCAGCAGTAGTCAGATTTGTGACTACTGCTGCAGCGGCTGATGAGCGAGGAAGGTGCCCTCTCTTTGCTATGTGTGGGTTCACCAGCATTTCTCCCACTTCTTCAATGAAGACCCTCCGTCTGTATCCTTTCTGCTTCTGCCAGGATGACTCGATTAATGTCCACAGGACGTAGGCATTGTAAAGTGAAACATCAAGGACGTTGTGGAAGAGGGCCATTGGCCAATAATTTGTTTTCCTCCTGCAGGAGTAGGTGCCAACAACCTAACAAAAAAAAGAAGCATAAAACATACATATATATTAGACATGAATATGAGCAAGAATGAATAACTATATGCATAACTGGTTCATAATGACACCTACCTTATCAAGGTTGTCGACACCTCCTTTGCATTTGTTGTAATCTTCGATTATTACAGGCTTTCTCTTCCCTTCTTTGCTCACGTCTGGGCGGCGGTGTTTTGTGCTTAGTAGCAGCACATTCTTGCCCCGTCGGGGGATGTAAGACACAAGTGTGCGGGTGTTTGTAAAAGCGAAGATGGAGGAGAAGATCTCTCTCTTTTTTGCCTGGAGCAAATGAGGTGGAAGCTCAGGCTTGTTTTGGCGAATTGTGCCAACCAGGGCCATTTTCCTCTTGAGTAGCTCATCTGCCAGTGCACAGGAAGTGAAAAAATTATCACAGGTGACGACGTGTCCCTGGAGCCCCTCTGTCATGTCCAGGACCACCCTCATCCCCTGGTTGACTTCAACACGATCTGGAGCTGCTTTGCCCGTGTACACCTGCAGTCTCCATGCATAGGATGTTTTGACATCACAGGCTGCCCAAATCTTGATACCATATTTGGCCGGCTTCTTTGGCATGTACTGCCTGAAGCTACACCTGCCTTTGAACGCGACGAGTTGTTCATCCACACAGAGATCTCTGTCTGGGCTGAACAGCATCTCCAGGCGGTGCGTCCACATATTCCAGACTTTGCGGAAGGGAGTCATCTTGTCAACACGGCGTTGGGGGCGGGATAGCTTATCATCGAACCGCAGTGCTCTGCTGATGTTCTGAAACCTCTTCTCGGACATCGTAGCCCGGAAAATGCTCCGTCCCCATTTTTCACTCCAGAGGCTCTTCGTTGATTCGTGTTTTGACCTGTAAACACCGGACAAAACGAGCAGCCCCACATAAGCCCGAAACTCCTCTGCGTCTATATCTCGCCAGCCGGGAATTTTGCGATTCCCATGCAGGTTTGTCATGGACACAATATGCTTCACGATCTCATCCGTTAGAAACAGCGCGAAGCTGGATATGGGGTCAACGATTCGGAGAGTGGCATAGCGTGTAGGTCCCGGGGTCAGACCAGTGGCTGCTGGGATGTAGCGGAACGTCTCAGCGTTTGTGGGAGACCAAGATATTTTTCCATTTTTTGACGTCCATGCTGCTTCATCAATTTTCTCTCCGTTTTCATCTCCGGCCGCTGCTGTTTCATCAATTTTCTCTTCGCTTTCATCTTCATCCGAGTCGGAACTGGACCCCAGCTGCTCTGTTTCTGCCTCCGATACCTCCTCCTCTTCCTCCTCGTCCCCAGATTCCACGGGGGATAACGCGGAGCTATCCTCGTACTCAGAGTTCATGATGACTGGATATCACGGATATTTAAATAGATTTCCTTATGCGGCCAGGAGATCGTTTCTCTTGCCTTCCCTTTTGCCAGCACGTGCAGGACTAAACCGATTCAAAACTCTATCCGGTTAGTCGTCACGCATGGACCCTGCTTCCGGTCAGTCCAGCTAACGTAAAGCTACAAACATCTCTACTGTTTAGGCTACGTCCACACGTACACGGGTATTTTTGAAAACAGAGATTTTCCGTATTCGTTTTTTAAAAAAAAAAATCCCGTCCACACGTGAAGTTTTGAGAAAAATATCTCAGTCCACGCGTAACCCCCCCTCCAACAAAACAAAAACAAAGGCAAACGCTGTAATGAGCACGCCAAAGCAACAGGTGGCGATATAATCCTAACCTTGCAGAAATGTTGGCCAATCGGAAGTCTTGAAGCCAGGGCGGGAAAGCATAAACAAAGACGGTGGAACTTTTTTTTACTTCCAACTTTATTTCTTAAGAACAATAACAACAAATATAAAAAGTTTGGCTTCTTACTTGAGAACTAAAAAGTAGTGATGGGCAGATGAAGCCCCATGAAGCACTGAAGCTTTTCATCCAATTGGTTCACCCCAACGCGAAGCTTCATGAAGCTTCATTTGCTCTAGCAGGACACCTACTGGACGTAAAAATAATAGCTGGCATGAATTTGAAGAGTGTGGCATTTTGCACACAGCCTGTAAATGTCAACAACAAAAGGAGTGTGTAAAACATGTATATTGTAGTGATGGCAGTATACTGTGTATATTTATAGTGGCAGTATGGGAAATGATTATTTGGAAATGCTTGAAATGGAAATGATCATTTACTGTGAGGTGAGGTGTGGTTGGGGTGTGGACAGTAGTTGTGCTTTTGTAACGTTGAGGTATGGACAGCTACACACTGAGGCTTTGAGCCTCAGTCCTGCCTGTTCACATTTTATTCTGTAAAAACTAAATTTTCACTGCTTTTACGACCTTTTTAGTGGGGAGAACATAGCTGGGATTTAATGATTTAACAAATCTTTTGAATCCTTTGTCCTCCACAATGCTAAATGGCTGGGAGTCCTCAATCACCATGCTGACCAGGTCTTCATCTATTTGAGATTGTTCTCCTGAGGAAAGACAATAAAGATAAAGCACAAATATAAATATCACACACGTAACTTATAACAGTTGTATAATATTGTTATATCATTTAGTAACATTACTGCATCCTATATTATCATTGCATTTGATGGCTCACCTGGTCTTGCTCCACAATTGGTGTTCCTCTTATTCTCATGCAAAGCTCTGTAGTGCCTAAGCATGGATGAGGTGTTGCTGTTATATCCCAGCTCCCTGGCACATAGCAAACACTTCACCTTGTACAAAAGTCAAGACAGCTCAACATAAATTGTATTGCAGCATCAGTATCATGAAAATACATCTTCTGTAGAAATTTACATACCTTGTTGGGAGGGATAAAATCAAAATGTTCCCACACAGGGGAGGACATCCTCCTCTTCTTAGCTGGCTCCATTCTCTCCTGACTTTCTCTCCTCACTCTCATAAACCTCCAAACGGTCTCCAAACTCTCACTAACCGCAACTCTCCATCAAACACCCACATTTTGAATGAAGTCTGAGGGGTTTATATCGCTGTCATATCTCGCGGCAAAGTTCGAACCACTTCATGAACCAGTCACGTGGTACAGCCGGGCAGCGAGGCTTCGGACGTCATCATTTTCAGCTCCTCCCATAAATGAAGCAAGCCTCGATACGCGCTTCGCGGAAACGCCCCCTCCATTACTCGACACACGCTCCGAAGCCTCGATACAGAACGTCCCATCACTACATAGCTGCACTGTTTTTTAACTGGAAAACACCCAAAAAACTAAAATTTTTTCCATAAAATACATTTCAAGAAAGATTTCATTGCTATTATAATTAGGCCTTTAGATTGGCACCAAGGTTGATTTTGATTCATCATTATGTTTTTTTGCAGGGGCACAGTAAATGTAATAATCATAACCTATAATGGTATATGATGTTTTTCACTTTTTCCACACTAAATGTTTATTACCTTGCTAACGTAAATAAAAATACAAGCTCAGTTTGAACTAGAAAAACATTTATTTTAGAAAGATAAACATGAACATTTATGTTGTTGGGGATGGGGAGAGAGACAGTGTTGAAATCTCCCAATTCTTTGAATCTTTGGGCTGAAGGAAGGACAATACTCGGTGTATATATGCTCAATCAACAATCATTTATTTCCATACAATTCAACACAAAGAGCATTTAGAACCATCATGATGGGGAGACATGCCTGAAGAGGGTCACAGCAATCTCAAAATGCAAGCCCAAACATTAACATTCTTTCTCTCTTACGGCGCCTAAGTTATGACCTCGGCAGTTGTTTCTCTGCTCTCTGTAAGGTGGGGGTATGGAATGTGGTCTATCTCCCCTATCTTAGACACAGAGTCTCCTGCTTACAACCTTCTTTTTATGATTCAACAATTAAGCATGTCAAGAAAACAGTGTAATACATTCCCAGCAGATCAAGGATACAGAGTGATGCACATTTATCTAATAAACTAATAAGTGAATATGTTCTTTTAACTCAAAAGTATAATGAGAACTAAACTATATACAGATCACACACTCTATATTAAAGGGTATAATATGATCTACAGCAGTATTCTAATTCAACTACTTTGATTACATATATAAGGTAACATATGATAACAGAATAATCTGATAACAGACAGGGAGAGAGGTAGTATGTGTCTGGGTGTGAGAGTCCTGCTCAGTAGTGATGTGCGATACCACTGATTTCCTTTCCGATCTGATACCAACTAATATCAACGATACTGATCCGATACCGATACTTTGTACAAAAATTTATTTTATTTATTGTATCTTTTATTGTATCTCAAATTATAGCGTCATAATGATTACAGGACATCAGATACTTGTTCTTATCACTTAATAATGCAGAATTCATCATATAGAAATAAAAAATCTGAAGTTGTTATTTGAACTATTTGAACACCTTGCCAGCCTGTAGCACTAAAGGACTCAGTGAGAGCACCTGTCCCTGTCCTCTTCAGTTCGCCTCAACATATGCTCGTCATATTCTGTGATATGATTTACTCTGAGCTGTTTGACAAGGTTAGTGATGTTGCCACAACCATTCATGCCAACCCTCCCGATTTTTCCAGGAGAATCCCGAATTTCAGTGCCCCGGAGCCACCATTCTCCCGAATTTCTCCCGATTTTACACCCGGACAACAAAATTGAAAAACCATATCGCAGAATTCATAGGGCCCAGCCAATTCCAGTTTCCAGATACTTAGTTTTAATATTACTCTTATTTCTCTTTCTGGGTCGCAAAAAAACTTTTAACATATTTTCAGGTGAGAATGTAGCTGTGTGAACTTCAAATATCTGAGCCGACACATCGTCTTCAAACCCCCGCGGTCTTTCGCTACTCGGGTTAAACATGATGTATAAGTCACTTTGATAATTAAAAATGTTATTGTTTGGCTTTTTCAGTGTTTTATTTGTTCGGGAGTAAATCGGGTTGGCTGAGATTAAAGTTATTAGATTAAATTAAATTTAACTTTATTAATCCCTCGGGAGGGTTCCTCCGGGGTTTTCACACAGCTGAATAAACGTCAAACAGGAAATGATTAAATAGAAGTGTGAGACGGTCGAGGGTTTACACCAGCGCCCGGTTATATTTTAGATAGCAAGGAGCAGACGGCAGAGTTTCACTCCACCGAGGGAGCTCGTGACGCACTACCTGGCTTTCTTTAGACCGCGAAGGCCGGGTCCTCAGGTGGAAGCAGCCTCTGAATTTGGACCCCTGCTGTTTCCGGGCCGGCCCATTAGAATGGTGATATTTAACATATTTTATCCGATAAATAAACACTGTAATTTATTTATCCCCCCCCCCCTTTTTGAATGTCTCCCTAATTCTGAGGTCTCAAGGTTGGCAAGTATGACCACAACACCTCCCTTTTTTGACACATGTATCGCAAACCACGCCTCGGCTGTTTGTTGATGTAAAATACGCCCGCACATGATTCCAATTACGCTCAGCCAGTGTTGTGAGTGCGCGCGCCAAGGGGCAGCAAGACATTTATACAGCCGCATTTCGCACATGACTATGAAAGGCGGAAGAGGAAGTAGTTCCTTGGAATGTAGACAATCCGAATGATATAGTTTCTTTCCTCTGTGTTCCTGTTAATGATAATATTTTTACCCTAAATTACTAAAATATTGATATTTTAATATGAGAATCGATTCTAGAACATAAACGATTGGTATCGGAGGAATCGATATTTCAGGATCGATCCGCACATCACTACTGCTCAGATGGGGCAGTTGTTACAAATGGTCACACTGTGGTCCTTGCATGTATACTTCTCACATTTGCAGCAGGTGTTGACAACTCTTCTCCTTTTCTCTTTGCAAAGTTCGCACTGCCTCCTGCTCTTACATTTAATGATGGGAGAGTGGCCTGTAGCCGCTGCAGCAGTAGTCAGATTTGTGACTACTGCTGCAGCGGCTGATGAGCGAGGAAGGTGCCCTCTCTTTGCTATGTGTGGGTTCACCAGCATTTCTCCCACTTCTTCAATGAAGACCCTCCGTCTGTGTCCTTTCTGCTTCGGCCAGGATGACTCGATTGATGTCCACAGGACGTAGGCATTGTAAAGTGAAACATCAAGGACGTTGTGGAAGAGGGCCAGTGGCCAGTAATTTGTTCTCCTCCTGCAGGAGTAGGTGCCAACAACCTAACAAAAAAAGAAGCATAAAACATACATATATATTAGACATGAATATGAGCAAGAATGAATAAATATATGCATAACTGGTTCGTAATGACACCTACCATATCAAGGTTGTCGACACCTCCTTTGCATTTGTTGTAATCTTCGATTATTACAGGCTTTCTCTTCCCTTCTTTGCTCACGTCTGGGCGGCGGTGTTTTGTGCTTAGTAGCAGCACATTCTTGCCCCGTCGGGGGATGTAAGACACAAGTGTGTGGGTGTTTGTAAAAGCGAAGATGGAGGAGAAGATCTCTCTCTTTTTTGCCTGGAGCAAATGAGGTGGAAGCTCAGGCTTGTTTTGGCGAATTGTGCCAACCAGGGCCATTTTCCTCTTGAGTAGCTCATCTGCCAGTGCACAGGAAGTGAAAAAATTATCACAGGTGACGACGTGTCCCTGGAGCCCCTCTGTCATGTCCAGGACCACCCTCATCCCCTGGTTGACTTCAACACGATCTGGAGCTGCTTTGCCCGTGTACACCTGCAGTCTCCATGCGTAGGATGTTTTGACATCACAGGCTGCCCAAATCTTGATACCATATTTGGCCGGCTTCTTTGGCATGTACTGCCTGAAGCTACACCTGCCTTTGAACGCGACGAGTTGTTCATCCACACAGAGATCTCTGTCTGGGCTGAACAGCATCTCCAGGCGGTGCGTCCACATATTCCAGACTTTGCGGAAGGGAGCCATCTTGTCAACACGGCGTGGGGGGCGGGATAGCTTATCATCGAACCGCAGTGCTCTGCTGATGTGGTGAAACCTCTTCTCGGACATCGTAGCCCGGAAAATGCTCCGTCCCCATTTTTCACTCCAGAGGCTCAACGTGGATTCGTGTTTTGACCTGTAAACACCGGACAAAACGAGCAGCCCCACATAAGCCCGAAACTCCTCTGCGTCTATATCTCGCCAGCCGGGAATTTTGCGATTCCCATGCAGGTTTGTCATGGACACAATATGCTTCACGATCTCATCCGTTAGAAACAGCGCGAAGCTGGATATGGGGTCAACGATTCGGAGAGTGGCATAGCGTGTAGGTCCCGGGGTCAGACCAGTGGCTGCTGGGATGTAGCGGAACGTCTCAGCGTTTGTGGGAGACCAAGATATTTTTCCATTTTTTGACGTCCATGCTGCTTCATCAATTTTCTCTCCGTTTTCATCTCCGGCCGCTGCTGTTTCATCAATTTTCTCTTCGCTTTCATCTTCATCCGAGTCGGAACTGGACCCCAGCTGCTCTGTTTCTGCCTCCGATACCTCCTCCTCTTCCTCCTCGTCCCCAGATTCCACGGGGGATAACGCGGAGCTATCCTCGTACTCAGAGTTCATGATGACTGGATATCACGGATATTTAAATAGATTTCCTTATGCGGCCAGGAGATCGTTTCTCTTGCCTTCCCTTTTGCCAGCACGTGCAGGACTAAACCGATTCAAAACTCTATCCGGTTAGTCGTCACGCATGGACCCTGCTTCCGGTCAGTCCAGCTAACGTAAAGCTACAAACATCTCTACTGTTTAGGCTACGTCCACACGTACACGGGTATTTTTGAAAACAGAGATTTTCCGTATTCGTTTTTTAAAGAAAAAAAATCCCGTCCACACGTGAAGTTTTGAGAAAAATATCTCAGTCCACGCGTAACCCCCCCTCCAACAAAACAAAAACAAAGGCAAACGCTGTAATGAGCACGCCAAAGCAACAGGTGGCGATATAATCCTAACCTTGCAGAAATGTTGGCCAATCGGAAGTCTTGAAGCCAGGGCGGGAAAGCATCAACAAAGACGGTGGAACTTTTTTTTACTTCCAACTTTATTTCTTAAGAACAATAACAACAAATATAAAAAGTTTGGCTTCTTACTTGAGAACTAAAAAGCATTCGAGTCTTTCCTACTAGAGTCAGTATAGCCAAATAGCACATTTTGGTAAAAAAGCACAAAATCCGATAAGACATCGCATAGAAGCAGAACTGAGTCGTACATGTGACAGACAGTGAGGTGGAATTATTCCTCAATATCACACTGGAATATGAAACAGCAAAAAAAAACAAAACAAGAAAACGTGGACTGGGAGACTTGTCAGGGGAAATAAGGTTAGCCTACCATACATGTATAAACGAATGCCCTACTGTATTTCAGTAGCCCAATTATAGATGCCTTTAGCACCTTTAGGTTTGACCTAGTAATGATACAGCTCGGCTTCATTTCTTTAACTACTGTGTAGCTTAACCTACACGAAGTCATCATAATGACAGATTTATATTCATCTGAATCTGCAGTGTAACTGTGTTGGTGTTGAATCCCTACCTCAAGAATGTTGTAGAGTTAAAAGTATAGGAAAAGAGAACACTTAACCTAAAATATTTAAGTGTAGCACTTAAGTAAATATTAATCTTGGTATTCCACCACTGATTTATTTTTAACATTTATTGTGGTTAATTAGTTTTTCATTGTTTTATTCTACCTTTTGTCAAGGCAAAACTCAAGGGCCACAGACAGGACAGACTTGAAAGAAGACTTTCAACTGAAACACATTTGCGTAATGTTGCAGAGGTGGACATACAGATGAAGAAAAGAATTCTGGATATGATGGAGACATCTGAGAGGCGAGCTTCTGAACATCACAGTAAATTATAAGTCACTCTTGAGAGACAAGTTCAGTTGCAGATGGATTTTTACTGCTAAGACAAGTCATGCATCCACCACCACAACCTTTCAACCTGCCACCACACCATGGTGGGCACATCTATGCATGTGCACCACCACCACACGCTGTACCTGGCTCATTTCCACCCAACAGTACTGAAGGAAAAAATGTCCATCCCGGTTTTCCCTCCAAGGCACGAGCGATAAGCAGAGTTCTGTCCTTTCCTTCTAAGATTCCTAATTATTTAAAGTAACACTCAGGTATGCCATTCAGCTGGGTTAGTTACGACGTCGGGAGCAGCTTGGGAGAACAAGGAAACACAGACTGCTTCAGGTTGTCTTCCCAAATCGACTCAAAGGTTTATTTGATACACAGCAGTTTATATAGAGAAAAAAAGGTTCGTGTGTCAGCTTTCCCAGTTCAAACCGGTACAGACTAAATAAGGAAACGTCTTCCTGCCTTCTGAGCAAAGTATTCCTTGTGTAGTTTATCAGTTCAGCTACAATTTATGATCATCCCAGCAAAATACACTCCTAGACATAAAATACAGAGTTCTTTCATTAGTGAATTCTGAAACAAACCACCTAGCCTTTAACGAGCCTTTTCCAGGAGATAAAGAAAAAGGGAGGATGGGAGTAAGGAAGTGGTCTCATCTCTGTGGTGTTTTCGACCTTGGGGTACCAGCCTGTGAGTCCTACACATTAATTCTTGGGTCAGAGAGAAAGAGAAAAGCAACTAGTAGATGGGCCTTATTGAGTAACAGTTTTCCTGTATAAAACAATATCCTGTAAATGCTACCATGGTATCAAAATATCACAACAGTTCTCTCCTTTTATCATGAAATGATAACATAGTATAAAGACAGAATGTAATAACATAATATAAAGACAAATCATAAATGTAACTGGTCCTTCGAGCAAGCTTAATATCAAAAATTCTGAGAGCGTATACATGGTATCACACAACAGACAATAATCATCGAAAACATGCTGCAACGGTTACAAAGGCTACAATTAGTTCCTTCCATTTTCCAAACGTGTCCTGTAGCCACTTATCTAGCCACTGACCGTGACTTGTATTGGCAATTAGTTCTATCTTCAATGCTTCAAGTTTATTCATAGCTTGTGTGAATGAACCGTTAGGAGCGGTGTTATTGGGAATGAAAGTACAGCATACATCAACGGTCACTAGACCACAGGTACCGGTCCAATTAACAGGTAAAGCTAATCTAAGGGTATTATTGCACAACCAATAAGCGTTAGGGATTGCTCTAGTTAGGCGCGTGACCATGTGTGATTTAACTAACTCCCCCCAGTCAGTATCATTTAAGACACCGTCTGGGGGAACAATGATCGAGTCTCTGCTCGAACTTGAACTGTGTGTGTGTTCCTCCAGATATGATACAACTTCAGCCACAGAGACAGCTAGCCATGTCTCATTACAGCGTGCACCTGGGGAGTCAGAGAAAAATGTATAGTTATCCTTTGTATAATCTATGTGTGTGTCTGGGCCAGTTAACTTTAGTCTGCGCAGACATATCATACTAGTATTAAAATGGAAAGGGATCTGTCCTAAGGGCAGTGAGGGTTTTAACCTATTCTTGGGGCGCAGGTCCCTGCGGTGTCATTAGATAACTTCACTAATTCGCCTAATGGAGTCTCAGGGTTAGTTGGTGTGTGTGTGTGTGTCCAAGTAAGCAGTCGAGAGGGCTCAGAGTCAACTGTAAAGCGTCTTTAAAGAGAGCATTATCTCCGCCGATTTTCTCTAGTCCCTCAGTGAGGGGAAAACCGGATATGGGGTATCCTACTATTACCTGTTCTGGATTAGCCTTTGAACAGACATAACAGTTACTGTTTCCTAAATCACGAGCGGCTGTTCTGGCATTTTCATACCAGGCGTTAGCTCCTGCTCTAGAGGGTGCATAAAATGGTTTATTAGTGGCGTCTATGTTGCTATTTACTGATTTTAGGGAACGTAATGAGTGCATTAAGTAGGTGTCTTGCAAAATAGAGCATGAGGTATAGTCAGCAAAATATGACCTGCAGAAATGTGAACATGGTTGCAGTCTACAATACAAAATAGCAAAGAAAAATCCTAAGGTTAATGCGATAGATATGATAAATAACCTAAATATATAAGAAAGTATATAAGAAAAACAGTTCTTCAGTTGTCTCCTGGCCTGGTCCCAGGTTCGAGAGACATTGAATAAGCGTCGTATGATGACAATGGGCATTTCATTTTCTCCATTATCAGGATGGAGTGAGTCTAGCTTTATCAGGTTAGACATCATGTGGTACTTTTGGCTTTCTGTTCCTGCTGGATGTTTGAGTACCTTGTTGTTGTTCTTTCAGACGTTGTGTGTTAATCAGTGATTGCGTGTGTGTATGTACATTGGATCCGGGCGCTGGCTCGCCTGAGATGTCATCTACCCGTGTGTTTATTTGCTCTGGTTCCGGGCGTTGGCCCGCCGGAGATGTCATCTGCTTGATCCGACGCCTGAGATGGTCCGATTGGGCTGGTCTTAACCCTGCTGGCATGAATCCACTGAGGTTGTCCGTCTGTGAGGATGCTGGTTCTTCGTCATTGCCAGTACAGTCTGGGGCTGGAACACGCGCGGCCTCCCAGAGTGTCCTTGGTTTTAGTGGCTTCTCCAACATGCATCTCCTTGTCTCCACTGGTGGAACTGTGGAGGGGAAAGGCTGAGAGAGACAAACTTTCTGATAGTTATTATTCAGTTTTTCTACCAGGTTGTGAACATCAGTGGACAATGCAATATACATCACCTTCTACTAGCGGTGCCCCTCTGGAAGCTGACCATGGTGTTGGAAATAGTCTTATTTCAAATGGAAATAATTTGGTTACTGCAGATGGAGTCATAATGTATGAAATGGAAAATCTGGTTGTGGTAAATGCTGATGTTTCGCTTTTGAGCTACCTACATTAGTTCGCGCACATGTTAGACAGGTTGCTAATATGCTTTTTACTGCATGTGATGTTTTTTTTAATTACAAATCTTGATTTTATTGCCCCTATTACCCCTCTTTGTCCGACATGACTCACACAGTGAAAATGTCGGGCAAGGACTGGCATCAGGGAATATGGGAGGGCAATCAAACCCTTAAGATTTTGTATAAGCCATCTCTGTCATCTAAGGTACAGTCATTATTCTCCCAATAGGTGTAATCACATGCAGAGGCTTGCTCTTGTATGAATTTTAAATCAACATTTGTGTCTAAATAGTCTGGGAGTGTAACAAGTGGCAGCTGTAGGGGCACAGATAATACTTCCTGCGGAGGTGGGAGCTGTGATGCAGCTGCAGCCTTGGCAGTCACGTCTGCTAAGGCATTACCTGTTGCTTCGTCTGTGTCAGCTGTACTGTGTCCTTTCGTTTTTACAACTGCAATGGCCGATGGTAGCTGTATAGCCTGAAAAAGTCTTTGAACAAAATCAGAATTTAGCAATTTATTTTCCATCAGCAGATCTAAATCCTCTCTGTCTCCACAATGTGCCAAAGTCATGCACAACGCCAAATGCATAGCGGCTGTCTGTGTAAATCGTCACATGCTTATCCACATGGAGCTCACAGGCGCGTATTAAAGCCATGAGCTCTGCTTTTTTTGTGCTGAGTGAAATGGTAATGAGTGAGCCTCTAGTATTTCAATTCAATTCAATTCAATTTTATTTATATAGCGCCAAATCACAACAAAAGTCGCCTCAAGGCGCTTCATAGATACAGAGAAAAACCCAACAATCATATGACCCCCTATGAGCAAGCACTTTGGCAACAGTGGGAAGGAAAAACTCCCTTTTAACAGGAAGAAACCTCCGGCAGAACCAGGCTCAGGGAGGGGCGGCCATCTGCTGCGACCGGTTGGGGTGAGAGAAGGAAGACAGGATAAAGACATGCTGTGGAAGAGAGACAGAGGTTAATAACAGATATGATTCAATGCAGAGAGGTCTATTAATACATAGTGAGTGAGAAAGGTGACTGGAAAGGAAAAACTCAGTGCATCATGGGAATCCCCCGGCAGCCTACATCTATTGCAGCATAACAAAGGGAGGATTCAGGGTCACCTGGTCCAGCCCTAACTATATGCTTTAGAAAAAAGGAAAGTTTTAAGCCTAATCTTAAAAGTAGAGATAGTGTCTGTCTCCCGAATCCAAACTGGAAGCTGGTTCCACAGAAGAGGGGCCTGAAAACTGAAGGCTCTCCCTCCCATTCTACTTTTAAATACTCTAGGAACAACAAGTAGGCCTGCAGAGCGAGAGCGGAGCGCTCTAATAGGGTGATATGGTACTACAAGGTCATTAAGATAAGATGGGGCCTGATTATTTAAGACCTTGTATGTGAGGAGCAGGATTTTGAATTCAATTCTGGATTTAACAGGAAGCCAATGAAGGGAAGCCAAAACAGGAGAAATATGCTCTCTCTTTCTAGTCCCTGTCAGGACTCTTGCTGCAGCATTTTGGATTAGCTGAAGGCTTTTCAGTGAGTTTTTTGGACATCCTGATAATAATGAATTACAGTAGTCCAGCCTGGAAGTAATAAATGCATGAACTAGTTTTTCAGCGTCACTCTGAGACAGGATGTTTCTAATTTTAGAGATGTTGCGCAAATGGAAGAACGCAGTCTTACATATTTGTTTAATATGTGCGTTGAAGGACATGTCCTGGTCAAAAATGACTCCAAGGTTCCTCACCGCGTTACTGGAGGCCAAGGTAATGCCATCCAGAGTAAGAATCTGATTAGATACCATATTTCTAAGATTTTCAGGGCCGAGTACAATAACCTCAGTTTTATCTGAATTAAGAAGCAGAAAGTTAGCGGCCATCCAGGTCTTTATGTCTTTAAGACATTCCTGCAGTTTAACTAATTGGTGTGTGTTATCTGGCTTCATGGACAGATAGAGCTGGGTGTCATCTGCATAGCAGTGAAAATGTATGCTATGTCTTCTAATGATACTGCCTAAGGGAAGCATGTATAATGTAAACAGAATTGGTCCTAGCACTGAACCCTGTGGAACTCCATAATTAACCTCAGTGTGTGAAGAGGACTCTCCATTTACATGCACGAATTGGAGTCTATTAGATAGATATGATACAAACCACTGCAGCGCAGTACTTGTAATACCTACAGCATGTTCTAATCGCTCTAATAGGATATTATGATCAACAGTATCGAACGCTGCACTGAGGTCTAGCAGGACAAGCACAGAGATGAGTCCACTGTCAGAGGCCATAAGAAGATCATTTGTAACCTTCACTAAAGCTGTTTCTGTGCTGTGCTGAGCTCTGAAACCTGACTGAAACTCTTCAAATAAACCATTCCTCTGCAGATGATCTGTTAGCTGTTTGACAACTACTCTTTCAAGGATTTTTGATATGAAAGGAAGGTTGGAGATTGGCCTATAATTAGCTAAGACTGCTGGGTCTAGAGATGGCTTTTTGAGTAAAGGTTTAACTACAGCCAGCTTGAAGGCCTGTGGTACATAGCCGATCATTAGAGATAGGTTGATCATATTTAAGATCGAAGAATTAATTAATGGCAGGACTTCTTTGAGCAGTTTTGTAGGAATGGGGTCTAAAAGACACGTTGATGGTTTGGAGGAAGTAATTATTGAAGTTAACTCAGAAAGATCAACTGGAGAAAAAGAGTCTAACTTAACATCGATGGTACTAAGAATAGCTGTAGATAATATTACATCTGTGGGATGATTACTGGTAATTTTTTCTCTAATGATAAAAATTTTATTTGTGAAGAAGTTCATGAAGTCATTACTAGTTAACGTTAAAGGGATGGTTGGCTCAAAAGAGCTCTGACTTTTTGTCAGCCTGGCTACAGTGCTGAAGAGAAACCTAGGGTTGTTCTTATTTTCTTCAATCAGTGATGAATAGTAAGATGTTCTGGCTTTGCGGAGGGCTTTCTTATAAAGCAGCAAACTATTTCTCCAGGCTAAATGATGATCCTCTAAATTTGTGACACGCCATTTCCTCTCCAGATTACGAGTCATCTGCTTTAGGGTACGTGTTTCAGAATTATACCACGGAGTCAGGTACTTCTGATTTGAGGCCTTAGTTTTCACAGGAGCTACAGTATCCAGAGTCGTACGTAGTGAGGAGGTGAAATTATTAACAAGATAATCGACCTCTGTTGGGGTAGCGTTCAGATAGCTGCTTTGCTCTGTGTTGGTACAGGGCATTGGAGATGATAACAGTGGGTGGATTATATTCTTAAACTTAGTTACAGCGCTTTCAGAAAGACATCTACTTTGATAAAGTCTACTCTTCACCGCTGTGTAATCAATTATTGTAAAAGTAAATGTTATCAGGAAATGATCAGACAGGAGAGGGTTTTCAGGAAACACTGTTAAATGTTCAGGTTCGATGCCATATGTTAAAACAAGATCTAGAGTGTGATTAAAGTGGTGGGTGGGTTCTTTTACATTTTGAGAGAAACCAATTGAGTCTAATAACAGATTAAATGCCATGTTGAGGCTGTCATTTTTAGCATCTACATGGATGTTAAAATCACCCACAATAATTATTTTATTTGAGCTCAGAACTAAATTAGATATAAAGTCTGAGAAATCAGACAGAAACTCTGTGTAAGGCCCAGGTGGACGATAGATGATAACAAGTAAGACTGGTTTCTGAGTTTCACAGCTGGGGTGGACAATGTTAAGCATCAGGCTTTCAAATGAATTAAAAGTCTGTCTTGGTCTTTCATTAATTAATAGGCTGGTGTGAAAAATTGCTGCCACACCGCCCCCTCGGCCTGTGCTTCGAGATTTCTGGTAGTTAGAATGGCTCGGGGGTGTTGATTCATTTAAACTAACATAATCATCCTGCTGCAACCAGGTTTCTGTAAGGCAGAGTAAATCAATTTGTTGATCAATTATTAAGTCATGTACTAACAGAGACTTGGAGGAGAGAGACCTAATATTTAATAATCCACATTTCACTGTTTTACTCTTTGGTTCAGATGTGGATACTGTATTGTTCTTTCTTTGTGATTGTTTATGTTTAAGTTGTTTGTTGCTGGTTTTTAGTTTGTTTTTTGTCTTTTTGGAAGCTGACACAGTCTCTATGGAGATGGGTTTTTGGGGGGGTAGCAGGAGGAGAGAAGCTGCAGAGAAGCGTGTAAGACTGCAACTCTGCTTCCTGGTCCCAACTCTGGATAGTCATATTTTGGGGGGTTTAATAAATTTGTCCATATTTCTAGAAATGAGAGCTGCTCCATCCAAAGTGGGATGGATGCCGTCTCTCCTAACAAGACCAGGTTTCCTCCAGAAGGTTTGCCAATTATCTATGAAGCCCACATCGTTTCTGGGACACCACTCAGACAGCCAGCAATTTAAGGAGAACATGCGGCTAAACATGTCACTCCTGGTCTGATTGGGGAGGGGACCAGAGAAAACTACAGAGTCCGACATTGTTTTGGCAAAGTTGCACACCGATTCAATATTGATTTTAGTGACCTCCGATTGGCGTAACCGGGTGTCATTACTGCCGACGTGAATTATGATTTTACTGAATTTACGTTTACCCTTAGCCAGCAGTTTTAAATTTCCTTCAATGTCGCCTGCTCTGGCCCCTGGAAGACAATTGACTATGGTTGCCGGTGTCTCTAGCTTCACATGTCTGAGAACAGAATCGCCAATTACCAGAGTTTGACCCCCGGCGGGTGTGTCGCCGAGTGGGGAAAAACGGTTAGACACATGAACGGGTTGGTGGTGTACCTGGGGCTTCTGTTTAGGACTATGCTTCCTCCTCACCGTGACCCAGCCGCCCTGATTCCCCAGCTGCTTGGGACCTGCCGGGGAACAGCTAGCGGGGCCTACGCTATTTTCGGCTGCACCAGCTACAGGGGCCTGGCTAGCTGCGGGTGAATGAAGGGTGCGAAGCCGAGTCTCCAATTCAGTAATCCTGGCCTCCAGCGCTGCAAATATGCTACATTTGTTACAGATATCATTACTGCTAAAGGAGGCCGAGGAGTAACTAAACATCTGACACAATGAGCAAGAAAGTGCAGGAGGGACAGGTGAAGTAGCCATGGTGCTAATGAGTCGGCTACGAGCTAAGCTAGGCTAGCGAGACAGTACAGAGACAGTGAGTGAATACTTTGGCTATAAATTAGGTAGTGAGTACACAGAAAGTGTGCTTCGGAGGAAGCACGTGAAGATTATACTATGAAAGAAGAATGTATTTAAAAGTTGTTAATTAAATCGCTAAGCAAATAAGCTACTCAGAAACACCACTGTGTTTGAGCAGGAACAGGAAGTGATACTCTACCACAGAGCGAGCGAACACCAAGTGACAGCGCCACCAAGAGTATGATGTCAGGCACTGTTACCACTGAATAGCCACAAAGAAATGAGTTGTCACTCGGCCTTGAACAGGACCCGTCCACATAAACCGTGGCTGAGTCTGGGATAGGTGTTTGCTCTAAATCTGGACGTGGTGCTGTGGATTCCTGTATACGTGTCATGCAGTCATGATCGTCAAGCCTGTCTGAGCCATCCTGTCGGTCAGAAGAACACAGCATAGGATCAATAAATGTGCTGGCGAATCAGGTGTGCTGCTCGCTTTTATAGTGAGATTTGCATATGTTGTGTAGTTATGTTTGCTAGAATGGTCGTGACCTGGTGATTGGTGTGTAGAATAGTGTCATGTGAGAGTGTGAGCTTCTCGCAGTCCCTTATCATGATAGAGCAAGCTGCTACTGCCCTCAGGCAGGCCGGCATTCCCTGAACAATTCAGGCAGCACCTTTGAGTGGCGGAGGTCAGCACTCCCTTTAATGCATTGAAAGAGGCAGTCATTTCTGTGGACCACAGTATTCGAGGAGGCTTGTCTTTTTTACAACAGTCACGCAGAATGTGGTCATGAAAAGAACAGTCTGGTATCCACTGTCTGCAATAGTTCACCATGCCCAGGAAGGACATTTCCTTCTGTGTAGTGGGCCGAGGGACAGAGGTCACAGCTTTGACCCTGTCTGCAGTCATGGAACGTTTTCCGTGAGACAGTGTGAATCCCAAATATTGAACAGAAGTCTGACAGTACTGCATTTTCTTTGCAGATGCTTTGTGGCCAGTCTTTTGGAGGTGCTGGAGAAGCATGTGTGTAGCAGTTTGACATAGTTTTTCACTTTCAGCACAGAGGAGGAGGTCATCCACATGTGGATCAGGGTGCAGCCCTGGAGGAGTGAAGCACCATTGAGAAAGCAGCAGAGCTGTCTATCATGCCTTGGGGCAAACGAGTCCAAGTGTACTGCTTATTTCTATGTGTGAATGCAAATAACGGCTGTGTGTCTTCATGCACAGGTACTAAGAAAAAGGAGCGGAGCATAAATCCACCACGGTAAAATGTGTATGCAATGCATGTCAATATGCTGTGAACATCTGAAACGAGAGGTGGCAGAGGAATGTTGACTGCATTAATTTGCCTTAAGTCTTGTATGAAACGCCATACGCCAGGTTTGTTAGGCTTTGGCACAGGATTGACAGGAGTGTGGGCTTTATTACTCCTGTAGTCAATAAATCTCCTATCATGACATCTAGGGCTGCGGCTTTTTCGGCAGAAATGGGATGTTGCTTGACATATACTGGCTTGTTGTGTTTTAATAGGTGTACGTGATAAAGTGTACAGTCAATAAATCCTATATCATTCTCACTTTTAGACCACAATGTCATATTCTGGTATTCAGCTGGCAACATAAGTGCAGAAATAGTACAGTCGATAGGGTAGGTTAGATCTATGTGACGACATGGTGTAGTTATATCATAACCTATGTCTGAGTTATGTGACAAAATCACTGTTTGACCTTAGAGAAACAAAAGTGTGGCTCCCAGTCATGGGATTACCTGGTAGTGGCGTCTGTACACGTTTTTTTTTTGGCACAGTGTGTGACATAGAGTACCGGACAAAAAGGATGTTGAGTTCATTCTCTGCTGAGGGTCCAGCTGACACAGAGGATGTTCCTTCTCCATCATGTCGGTACATAGGGCAGAGAAAACATAAGCTGTTATCAGTGTCAGCAAACATTTCACACTTTGTGTTAAATTAAATACACAAATTCATTTTTGCTCTGGGTGTCTGCGGCTGCTGGAAAACTGAGCTAAATTTGCACCTCTAGCTTGTCCAACAGTGCATAAAGCGTTTTATGAATACTAGGATAGATTCATCAGGCTTCTGTTTACACATAGTTACTGCATTTAAGTCAATTTTGTCTCTGGACATTGTTAGCAGGAATTTCTTTAGATTCTTAAAGAAATCGGTGATTTTGTCATTATTTACCCACAAAAACTCTGCAGTTGTGGATGCTTTATCATGCTTTGGGTCTAATTCACCTATCTCTCTTATGAGTTGTGACTTGGTTACTCCAGGAATGCATTGACACAATATGTACCTGTAATCCGGACCACCCAAATGGTGATATCTGGTACTTCTCTGTAGTGCAGAGACAAAGGCTGTAGGATTTTTAAGAGGATCGGGAAGCTTTTTAATAGTTGTCACTAATTCTGAGATTTTAGGGGGCTGAATACAACACTGATCTCCTATTATCATAAAGGGGTAAGTGTCATTGACGTCACTAGATTTTGGTTCTGTTTGTTTACTACCGCGAGTGTTGGCGTGAGGACCTTTGTCATTCCGGCTTTGTTTTTCCTTTTTTCCTTTTAGATAAGTCTTTATTAAAGTTCGGGTAACAGGTATTTCTTTAGCTACCTCTAAACCTCTAGCTACGATATCGTGGCGTTTCATGTGGGTGTCTATTGTGGACACTGCCTGATGCAAAAGTTTTTCTTCATAGTCGTCTAAATTGTTTTTCATAAGTTCCTCACATTCTTCTTTCAAAAGTTTTTCTCTTTTTTTTATGTTCTGCTAATTCTTCCTTGCGGCGTATATATTGTTTTTCCTGATCCTGTTTAAAGAGATGGCTAAGATCCGTTGCATGTGATTCAGATTTTTCGTTGCTTTCTTTTGAGCTGGTTGGATCAGAATGCTGACATTGTTTACGTGCAGCTGCTACAGCGACTATTAATTCGGTCTCATCGTAATGAGTTGGGGCTGTAGGCTGAACGGCTGAACATGCAAGACTAGCTTTTCCTGCGGTAGGTTTATGTTCTTTGCTAGAGCCTGCACTAGTTTTATTTGATGTTAAAGCATCTACACCTGGTTCCGGTCCCTTTTTCCATAGTGGTAACATTTGATGTATCACGTCGCGGCATTCTATCATGTATTTTCTACAGGACTTTTTAAGCAGACTACTTTTCTTATCACAAATGATATTCAACATTTCTACTGACCTGGTTTCTGGCGATAATCGTTCGGGATAGGGCTCCGGAAATAAATTAGAATGCATTGTACTTACAGTTCGTAAGTTGTAAACAAAGTCAGTCACATAAGCACTTCCGCATGTTCTGGATACGTGATCATGGACGTCTTCACCGATTCGCGGACGTGGGTTACACGTAACCGGAAATGGGAGTTATACTGAGCCGTTATTTGAGACTTTATTTTGTATTTTATTAGTTTTTGGTTTTACAGGTACTTTAGATTTTTTATCGGACCTGTCTGTGGTCTTTGAATAATTCTGACTCATGTTCAGTGATTTCCAGAGGGGTTTACACGCTTGAAGGATTTATGTTAGTATTTTCGCTGCGGCACAGCTGAGGTTACTTTAAATTTATTGCTAGCAATTTTTTGTTTGTGTGAGCAACTCTCACTTAGCGAGCAACTTCTCGCTTAACGAGCAACTTCTCGTAAAACAACAGGCAACTTCCTGTGTCTTTCTGCTTTTAATTTACTGCTTTTAACCCTTGTATGGTAATCGGGTCTGTGAGACCCGTTTTCAGTTTTCTTTCGTTTTTTTTTTTTTTTTTTTAACAAAATTAAATTTAATTATTTACTAGCTTTCTCTGAGTGAGCAACTTCTCACTTTTTAACGTGCGTTTCAAGACAACAGGCAACTTCCTCTGTCACTTTTTGGTGAGCAACTTCTCACTTAACGAGAAATATTCAAGACAACAGGCAACTTCCTGTGTCACTTTTTCTGAGTGAGCAACTTCTCACTTTTTAACGTACGTTTCAAGACAACAGGCAACTTCCTGTGTCCACCAACACCACACAAGGGTTAATTTACTTTATTCGGGGACTGAGGAAGTCGTCAGTGTATCTCTCTGGATCACTAAGTGAAACTTCGTCAGCATATCCCGTTTTTTTATGGATCGATCACTGAGAGAGGTATAATACGGTCTTTATATAAATATGAAAGACGCATATTTACCTTCTGTCAGTCAATCCCACTTCTGACGCCAAATTGAAGGAAAAAATGTCCATCCCGGTTTTCCCTCCAAGGCACGAGCGATAAGCAGAGTTCTGTCCTTTCCTTCTAAGATTCCTAATTATTTAAAGTAACACTCAGGTATGCCATTCAGCTGGGTTAGTTACGACGTCGGGAGCAGCTTGGGAGAACAAGGAAACACAGACTGCTTCAGGTTGTCTTCCCAAATCGACTCAAAGGTTTATTTGATACACAGCAGTTTATATAGAGAAAAAAAGGTTCGTGTGTCAGCTTTCCCAGTTCAAACCGGTACAGACTAAATAAGGAAACGTCTTCCTGCCTTCTGAGCAAAGTATTCCTTGTGTAGTTTATCAGTTCAGCTACAATTTATGATCATCCCAGCAAAATACACTCCTAGACATAAAATACAGAGTTCTTTCATTAGTGAATTCTGAAACAAACCACCTAGCCTTTAACGAGCCTTTTCCAGGAGATAAAGAAAAAGGGAGGATGGGAGTAAGGAAGTGGTCTCATCTCTGTGGTGTTTTCGACCTTGGGGTACCAGCCTGTGAGTCCTACACATTAATTCTTGGGTCAGAGAGAAAGAGAAAAGCAACTAGTAGATGGGCCTTATTGAGTAACAGTTTTCCTGTATAAAACAATATCCTGTAAATGCTACCATGGTATCAAAATATCACAACAAGTACCATAACTGAGCTGCCAAGCAGCACACCCTACCCACCCCTCCAAATAATCAGACCCAACCAATATAACCCCTTCAATAAAATTATCTTATCTTACATAAATAGGCTGTTGATTTTCTTTACTCGTTTCAGTTATTACCAGCAAAATAGTTGCATGTTTAATCATCTGGGAATTTACCCAGATTTATTTATTTAGACAGAGATCTTAACCCCCCCCCCCCCCCAATGTTCAGCACAAAGTTACACCGATGCATGTTCAGGATCACAGTGCATAGATTGTAAAGTGTCACATATCCTGACTTACAATTTCTGTAGATATGACACAGTCCTTCAATAGAACAGAAACCCTTTTTTATCGATGGGGAATTTAGTAAGGACTCTCCTGACCCTCCTCCTTTCTGATGTCATGCAATCAGCTCTGTAGTAAGTCTGTGTGTCTGGGTGGTTGTCCTTTTCCTGCTGAATTACTTCAGTGACTGTAATCTATCATGTCCCTGTTAGCCTCACAGTAGTTGTGGAGGACAAATCTGGCATAAATGATAAGGGGAAGGTCATTCAGATTAATGTCCACAATACTCCAAACCATGTTTTCAGTCTGCCAAAAGCACATCCAATGACCAGGGAGAGACTGGTCGTGATTGATGGCGAAAATATCGAAAATATGTGTACCATTGTTACACATCCAGTTCCTCAGGGTGTCTTGGCTGGACTTCAAGGTTCAACGACAACACAAAACGGTTTATGCTATATGGTGATTGACAGCTAGTGGCAGGTCTTATCAGTGGGCCTCTGATCAGGTCCACTGCAGCAGCTATGTAAAAAATGCCTTCTGTAGTACTTGGGACATGTTTTACTTCGACCTCACTGGATACCAACCCTGATGTGCAGGTCATTAGGATCATTTGGATGGTCACTTTGAAACAGCACTATTTAATTAACTAACTACCTAGTGTTATGGAAAACTTGGGTCCACTTGCTACATTTGCAAAACCATCTATCAGGAGCCTTGGTGTTAGTATTGACTCAGCTCTGACTTTGGATGCCCATGTAAAATCTTTGGTTCGCTCCTGTTTTTATCATTTGAGAAACATTGCTAAGCTGAGTCCCATTGTATCGCGCTCCGAATTAGAAATTGTCATTCATGCATTTGTTTCATCTCGTCTGGACTACTGTAATTCTTTGTTTACTTGTTTATGTAAAGCCTCTTTGGATCGTCTGCAAGTTGTTCAGAATGCTGCTGCAAAGCTTCTGACCAAGTCCTCCAAGTTTTCCCATGTCACACCCCTGCTGATTCAGCTGCACTGGCTCCCCGTTAAATTCAGGATCCAGTTTAAGGTTTTGACCTTGACTTTCAGGGCCCTGCATGGACAAGCACCAACATATATAAGTGAACTTTTGCATCCATACATTCCCAGCAGGTCCCTGAGGTCATGTGACCAGGGCTTGCTTGCTGTCCAGCACACGAGGCTGAAAACAAAAGGCGACAAAGCTTTTGGAACTGTGGCCCCCAGATTGTGGAACTCTCTCCCTTTGAGCCTGAGATCTGTGGACTCAGTGGTCGCTTTTAAAAAACAGCTAAAAACCCATCTTTTTAAACTTGCTTTTAGTTGATTTTTATTTTTAGGTTTTAGCTTCTGTGAAGCACTTTGTGATTTTTATCTTGAAAGGTGCTATATAAATAAAGTTTTACTTACTTACTTACTTAATCCTTGTTACAAGTTCTCATCTGTAGGCAAGTGATTACAGACTGTATATAAACGATGGACGTAGTCATCGTGACATCAGCCATGGGCACTTAATCGATATTAAATGAAAACCAACATTCAGAAGATCTAATTGAAGTACTCTTGCCCATCTTTTCTTTCTAAATTCTGTCTCCTTTAAATCATGTAGTGTTTTCCAGTTGAAGTCGGAATTTTCAACTCGTCCACGAACTGGCCAAAAGTCCTGTGATGTCATTTGTTGTGAACACCACAACAATGGAGGACGTTGAGCAATGATATACCTATTGCTTAGTCTATGGCTATTTGTCACATGTGGGGGCCACGCAGCCCGTTCTCACTCCCGAGGCGTAACATGTCGACCTTTTTGTCACGTCCCGCGGCGTTCCTGAGGAACGCGAAAGGAGACCTTCGGCGTTCTTATGGTACGTGGCGGGTTATGGCTGGAATCCAGTGCAATGACGCTCCCGCGGTAATAGACGTTCCAGCCCTGTATTCCAGCCCTAAACCTAACCTTATCCCTAGCCCTGACCATAACCTTATTCCTGACCGTAACCAGGACTTTAATGATGTTAAATAGCGTGTTTCTAAGCGATTTGAAGAAAAAGAGCGAACATGTGTAGATTCAGTCCAGACGGTTCTCATATTTCCTGTTTTTTCCGAGGTCGTCATTTAGGCACGTGGTGGGTAGCCGAAAACGTAATATGGTGACGATTTGTCACCTAGCGTAAAATGTTACGCTTTGGGTGTGCGAACGTGTTGGGCCACGTTGTTATTTATAAAGCCTCGTTGCCAGGTTTAAAAAATATATGTTACTAT
The DNA here is from genome assembly GCF_057382185.1 of Mchenga conophoros. NCBI lineage: Eukaryota > Metazoa > Chordata > Actinopteri > Cichliformes > Cichlidae > Mchenga > Mchenga conophoros. The sequence continues at coordinate 2,784,921 of NC_140527.1, forward strand.
AAGGTAGACTTGTAGTCAAGACCGCCTAAACCAGGACCAAGACAATACCAAGACAGACCGAGTCAAGACCAAGACAAAGTCGAGACGAGACCAAGATTTTATGCATTGATTAAAGTAAAAACAAAAGGCATTTAATACTATTTTAACCCAAATTGACACCATTAATCAACTGCATAAACCACTTTGAGGGAGGAATGGTTTGCACACTTGATCAATACTCACCCATTGGCTGTGAGCCAGAGAGGGATCTTCCTGAGAAATTGATCAAGTGATTGTATGACTTGCTACAGTTATATAGCAGCAACCTGAAGATCAAGCTGAAAGCATACGCTGCTTTACTGTCCATTTAGACTGTAATGGGTTATTTTGTCATACATCACAAAATAACCATGATGTATACTGTCTTCACTAATACCTGAAACCAGAAAATCAAATAATAAACTCTAAATAAATGATACAATTTGAAAAGTTTCTGACATCAGTGGTCATGGAAACCAAAGGCAAGACAACTGGCCTTTTCTTTGGAACCACAGCAGTTGCACCACATTGGTCATTACAAATACTTCCAGTTTATACAGGGCATGAGTTTTTCTTTTTTTTTCTTTTTCCTTTTTGTTCTTTTGCCATCAGAATTATTGTCTAAAGGCCAAGAAAGATGCCCAACGGATTTACTTTACCAAATTGATCATTACTGTATTGGTCCATTCGATTGACCTTTGTCTTTATTGTTTATTTTATTTTCACTTGCTACACACGGGACAAACATGACTGGGGGAAAGAAAGAGAGGTAGGGAAAGAAAAACAGCAGGGAAGAGGAACAAAGGCAAAAAACAAAAACAAACAAACAGACAAAAAATACAAATATCAATCACCTGGATCACCTGTTGAGAAACAAAAAAGAGAACAACAAGCAGAGAGAACAACAAGAGAGCAATATAATAAACAACATCATTGCGATGATCTATGTAAATATAACAGTAAATACTAAATATTGAATATTATTGTGCAGCACATAAGATCGACAGTGCACAGTGTGCTTTGAGTTAGCAGCCAAAAAAGGTGTAGTTTGTGTCAGTGAGCACCTGTGATGATCTGCTAGAGGGTGTGGGGAGCCATAGCCCCGTCCTCCAGGGCATGAAGCAGGTATGGAGGAGTTTCAGGTTCCAGACATCCAGAGTCCCTCGGAGCACAAGAGACCAAGGAAGACCAACAGAGGGGCAACCGTGCCACTCTCTCAGAAAGAGCTGAGGAGAGCCCCAGATGAGGGGTCACTCAGCAGCCGCGGAGCAGAAGCCAGAGGGAGTTGCAGTGACGCGCCCGTGAGCTCTGCCGGCAGCCAGCTGTGCCAGAGTGGACCGGGCCCCAAAGGGAGCCCCAGGCTCCACGCCCCGGCAAGCAGCCATTAGGACTGAGCCGGTGCATACCTGAACGCCCATCCCTGGACACTAAGAACCACCAATGCACCGATGTCTGAGGGCATCTGCCACTGGCAGGGGGAGTGGTGGGGGGAGATAGGCCTCCATACCTTGGAGGGCCTGAGATGTCCCCAGAGAGGTGGCGTCTGATACCCAACCTGACATATTGACATAGACAAACAGGCACACACAGACACAAACATCCACTCCCACCCTCATGCTCTCATATGCACTTACTCAACATGTGGAGACAGACAAAAATAGACACTGTACACACAATCACACTCCCCAAGCATACTCTATACCCCAGGTCTAGGTACCTTTGCCCCTGGAGGGGAAACTGCACCCAGACCGAGGTAGTGTTACCCTTTTCCCTGGGGTGGAGAGAAGCAGACCGCCCCGACTCGGCAGCAGCAGGGAGGCCCCACGCTACAGACCCCAATTGAACGGCCAACTCCTCCTCCCAGAACCCCCACCACCACCACACACACAGACACACACACACACAAAACATATTAAGGATTGTACATTAACACAAAACTGTTGTCAGAACCATACCATTTCACCAGAGAAACAGACACACACATATGAAGAGAGAGAGAGTATGCATGGTATTCAAACGAATACCAAACAGCCATCATAATTTGTCATACAATGAGAACAGGACAAATCAACAACTGACAATGACTAATTAATATTAAAATCTGTAACATAATGTTTGGAGTTTAGTCTGTTACTGTTGCTATTTTTACCATTTCTTCTTGGAGCAACTGTGACCCACATTATTTCCTTAGGGATTAATAAAGTATTCTGATTCTGATTGTTTCAGGATGACCTGCCATCATCCAATCACACATCTGCTTACCTCCATCTGTTGCTCGTTTCTCCTCGTCTTCTTTTCTCTTTTTTCTAAACTGAGCACCTGATGGCTTTGAACTTTTCTTGTCCATCTTGGTTTTAATTTTGCACTCCAGTATGAACAATCATCCCCCAACTCGAGGATCACCACAACATGATCTAACAGACCTACACCTTAGTTCACAGATTCACTTTGTTTATTCCTGGGATTTCACACAACCCAGGATTCAAATCATGAATACATAATGGGCTTGGATTTACAACATTATGAATGAAATGTGCTCTACTTGGAAGCAGCAGGTCTTCCTCCCCTTTCGACGGGTTGTGTGTGAGACTTTAAATCATCAAATAAATATAAATTTTAAATTGTTATTGATCCTTTACCCCGAGTCCTAAAGTGTATATTTATTTTCTTACTCTTCTTATATATACTGTTGGTTTACTTGGACTGCTGTAACTGGAGCCTCGTCGTCTCGTCTCTCTATATCCTGGACTGCATGTAGCGGAGATGACAATAAAGTTTACTTTGACTTCAGCAGCGAGCATGCGCACCGAGGGCTCTCGCGCTCACTTTTCGGGTATAGAATTTCGAAAAAGACATCGGTGCAAATTATAAGTCTGTATTATAATGTCTGGTGTTTTCGTGTTTGTATTTATTTTCTTTTATTTTGCGAGTTGGTTATTAGACGCTGCCCCAGCCGGTCAGAGACTCCCCCGCCGCCCCGCCCTCTCCTCCCTGAGCCGCAAGCAGCAGGCGCACCTCGCAAACGGAGGGCGCCCTTACTCCCAGCAAATGGGCGATAGAAAACCGATCGGTGCCTGTGACATCCCCGCTATGCGCTGGCATGACGTCGGGGCAGCATGAGTGCGAGCATTTTTTTTTGCCGGTGCCGGTGATGCCGCCCCTCACCACGATGCCGCCCCGGGCAACTGCCCGTATCAAAAACAGCTTCTGGTGGCCGGTATTGACAACTAACTCTTATGACTGTCTTGCTTCTCCGTAGCGTGTTTGGCATTTTTTAACCTTTATTTTTAAAAAATAAAATATTTTCCATAAAATACATTTCAAGAAAGATTTCATTGCTATTATAATTAGGCCTTTAGATTGGCACCAAGGTTGATTTTGATTCATCATTATTTTTTTGCAGGGGCACAGTAAATGTAATAATCATAACCTATAATGGTATATGATGTTTTTCACTTTTTCCACACTAAATGTTTATTACCTTGCTAACGTAAATAACATTACAAGCTCAGTTTGAACTAGAAAAACATTTATTTTAGAAAGATAAACATGAACATTTATGTTGTTGGGGATGGGGAGAGAGACAGACAGGGAGAGAGGTAGTATGTGTCTGGGTGTGAGAGTCCTGCTCAGACGGCACAGTCGTTACAAATGGACACACTGTGGTCCTTGCATGTATGCTTCTCACATTTGCAGCAGGTGTTGACAACTCTTCTCCTTTTTTCTTTGCAAAGTTCGCACTGCCTCCTGCTCTTACATTGAATGATGGGAGCGGTCCATGAAGCCGCTGCAGTCAGATTTGTGACTACTGCTGCAGCGGCTGATGAGCGAGGAAGGCGCTCTCTCTTTGCTATGTGTGGGTTCACCAGCATTTCTCCCACTTCTTCAATGAAGACCCTCCGTCTGTGTCCTTTCTGCTTCGGCCAGGATGACTCGATTGATGTCCACAGGACGTAGGCATTGTAAAGTGAAACATCAAGGACGTTGTGGAAGAGGGCCAGTGGCCAGTAATTTGTTTTCCTCCTGCAGGAGTAGGTGCCAACAACCTAACAAAAAAAAGAAGCATAAAACATACATATATATTAGACATGAATATGAGCAAGAATGAATAAATATATGCATAACTGGTTCATAATGACACCTACCATATCAAGGTTGTCGACACCTCCTTTGCATTTGTTGTAATCTTCGATTATTACAGGCTTTCTCTTCCCTTCTTTGCTCACGTCTGGGCGGCGGTGTTTTGTGCTTAGTAGCAGCACATTCTTGCCCCGTCGGGGGATGTAAGACACAAGTGTGTGGGTGTTTGTAAAAGCGAAGATGGAGGAGAAGATCTCTCTCTTTTTTGCCTGGAGCAAATGAGGTGGAAGCTCAGGCTTGTTTTGGCGAATTGTGCCAACCAGGGCCATTTTCCTCTTGAGTAGCTCATCTGCCAGTGCACAGGAAGTGAAAAAATTATCACAGGTGACGACGTGTCCCTGGAGCCCCTCTGTCATGTCCAGGACCACCCTCATCCCCTGGTTGACTTCAACACGATCTGGAGCTGCTTTGCCCGTGTACACCTGCAGTCTCCATGCGTAGGATGTTTTGACATCACAGGCTGCCCAAATCTTGATACCATATTTGGCCGGCTTCTTTGGCATGTACTGCCTGAAGCTACACCTGCCTTTGAACGCGACGAGTTGTTCATCCACACAGAGATCTCTGTCTGGGCTGAACAGCATCTCCAGGCGGTGCGTCCACATATTCCAGACTTTGCGGAAGGGAGCCATCTTGTCAACATGGCGTTGGGGGCGGGATAGCTTATCATCGAACCGCAGTGCTCTGCTGATGTTCTTAAACCTTTTCTGTGACATCGTAGCCCGGAAAATGCTCCGTCCCCATTTTTCACTCCAGAGGCTCAACGTGGATTCGTGTTTTGACCTGTAAACACCGGACAAAACGAGCAGCCCCACATAAGCCCGAAACTCCTCTGCGTCTATATCTCGCCAGCCGGGAATTTTGCGATTCCCATGCAGGTTTGTCATGGACACAATATGCTTCACGATCTCATCCGTTAGAAACAGCGCGAAGCTGGATATGGGGTCAACGATTCGGAGAGTGGCATAGCGTGTAGGTCCCGGGGTCAGACCAGTGGCTGCTGGGATGTAGCGGAACGTCTCAGCGTTTGTGGGAGACCAAGATATTTTTCCATTTTTTGACGTCCATGCTGCTTCATCAATTTTCTCTCCGTTTTCATCTCCGGCCGCTGCTGCTTCATCAATTTTCTCTTCGCTTTCATCTTCATCCGAGTCGGAACTGGACCCCAGCTGCTCTGTTTCTGCCTCCGATACCTCTTCCTCCTCGTCCCCAGATTCCACGGGGGATAACGCGGAGCTATCCTCGTACTCAGAGTTCATGATGACTGGATATCACGGATATTTAAATAGATTTCCTTATGCGGCCAGGAGATCGTTTCTCTTGCCTTCCCTTTTGCCAGCACGTGCAGGACTAAACCGATTCAAAACTCTATCCGGTTAGTCGTGACGCATGGACCCTGCTTCCGGTCAGTCCAGCTAACGTAAAGCTACAAACATCTCTACTGTTTAGGCTACGTCCACACGTACACGGGTATTTTTGAAAACAGAGATTTTCCGTATTCGTTTTTTAAAAAAAAAAATCCCGTCCACACGTGAAGTTTTGAGAAAAATATCTCAGTCCACGCGTAACCCCCCCCCCCCTCCAACAAAACAAAAACAAAGGCAAACGCTGTAATGAGCACGCCAAAGCAACAGGTGGCGATATAATCCTAACCTTGCAGAAATGTTGGCCAATCGGAAGTCTTGAAGCCAGGGCGGGAAAGCATAAACAAAGACGGTGGAACTTTTTTTTACTTCCAACTTTATTTCTTAAGAACAATAACAACAAATATAAAAAGTTTGGCTTCTTACTTGAGAACTTAAAAGCATTCGAGTCTTTCCTACTAGAGTCAGTATAGCCAAATAGCACATTTAGGTAAAAAAGCACAAAATCCGATAAGACATCGCATAGAAGCAGAACTGAGTCGTACATGTGACAGACAGTGAGGTGGAATTATTCCTCAATATCACACTGGAATATGAAACAGCAAAAAAAAACAAAACAAGAAAACGTGGACTGGGAGACTTGTCAGGGGAAATAAGGTTAGCCTACCATACATGTATAAACGAATGCCCTACTGTATTTCAGTAGCCTTTAGGTTTGACCTAGTAATGATACAGCTCGGCTTCATTTCTTTAACTACTGTGTAGCTTAACCTACACGAAGTCATCATAATGACAGATTTATATTCATCTGAATCTGCAGTGTAACTGTGTTGGTGTTGAATCCCTACCTCAAGAATGTTGTAGAGTTAAAAGTATAGGAAAAGAGAACACTTAACCTAAAATATTTAAGTGTAGCACTTAAGTAAATATTAATCTTGGTATTCCACCACTGATTTATTTTTAACATTTATTGTGGTTAATTAGTTTTTCATTGTTTTATTCTACCTTTTGTCAAGGCAAAACTCAAGGGCCACAGACAGGACAGACTTGAAAGAAGACTTTCAACTGAAACACATTTGCGTAATGTTGCAGAGGTGGACATACAGATGAAGAAAAGAATTCTGGATATGATGGAGACATCTGAGAGGCGAGCTTCTGAACATCACAGTAAATTATAAGTCACTCTTGAGAGACAAGTTCAGTTGCAGATGGATTTTTACTGCTAAGACAAGTCATGCATCCACCACCACAACCTTTCAACCTGCCACCACACCATGGTGGGCACATCTATGCATGTGCACCACCACCACACGCTGTACCTGGCTCATTTCCACCCAACAGTACCATAACTGAGCTGCCAAGCAGCACACCCTACCCACCCCTACCTTTGCAGGGAGCAGGGCAATTTTTCTTCACACAAGCACTTTTGGAGGATGATATTTGAAATAATCTGCATCGTTACCTATGCTGGGAAATTAATAACTTATGTTGGGAACTTTTGGGGCTGCATCTGTATGCTCAACTGTTGGCATGTTAAATGTTTTCTATTAGCTATTATGCAGCTCAAATCCTTTGTTCAAAACAGCACTTTGACTTTGACTTAAGTGTAAGAGGTCTTCCTTGTAATTTACAGCCCCCCCCCCCCCCCTCCAAATAATCAGACCCAACCAATATAACCCCTTCAATAAAATTATCTTATCTTACATAAATAGGCTGTTGATTTTCTTTACTCATTTCAGTTATTACCAACAAAATAGTTGCATGTTTAATCATCTGGGAATTTACCCAGATTTATTTATTTAGACAGAGATCTTCTCCGAGCAACTCAGCCTCCACTCTGCATGCTTTAAATCTGTTGCTCTTCTGCTTCTACCATTCTGCGTTTCAGATCCACAGCCATGCAGCCCGCCCTCTCTCCTTTCTCCTCCTCACCGTGGTCACTCAGAACCCTGTCCCAGCCTCCATCTTCATCACTACCAGCATTTTGACTCTGGGGTGTGGCTTGTGTAAAATCCTGTCACTGCTGAGATTTCTTCTGCTATGATGGGTCATTGGAGTCTAACTTCCTAACAGTTACATTGATTTCTGTATCTCAATAAATCATGTTCGGTTTTTCCACATGATCTCTCCTTATTGAACTGCTTTTGTAGATAAGCTTCAAGCCAGAAAGCAACAATACCTAAACCAAAAATATCAGTGAGAAAGTGTGTGGACTATCTCCAGCTGTGTTTCATGCATTAAAGATAACTTCAGACACTGTCTGGTTGTCATGTCTGAAATAGGCTGTACAGTCACACAGATACAAGACAGCAGTCATGTTTCTAATGATATAAATCAACCAGAAAGATTATAAAGATAAAAGCTGTGAGACCCCACTAGAGAAAGGATGGCTTGTTATCATTACATGAAGTGATTTAGAAATAATATGTAAGCTTTCAGGGCAGCACTCACAGCTTTTTAAAACTGATTACCTGATGGTGAGCACACACAGGTATATAAACATACAGGTGAACTCTAAGAGGTTATAAAGAAGAGAGCTGTGCTGCTATTTTTAAAGAACACAATTTATTCACATTTTTATATTTACAATCAGTTTTTATTTATATAAATAAAATAAACATTACAAAACTAGAACAAAACTATATTATGTACAATATCAACAGTTTCTCCCCTATTTCCTCTTTTCTTCCACCCATCTTTGTCTCTCTGCCTCATAGAAAGGAGACTCCTGAAACTCCTTCCAGGTCATCCCCTTGGCCAAGCCCTTGTGCCCGGGCAGAGAGTGCACTTTTGAAGGGCAGTAGATATATTTCCCTGCCACTCCAGGGAAGCCTGTGTGAACATGTGAGCTATTTGGGCCCTGTTTCAGGTCCATGTGGCAGAACCTGCAGAGGCGGCCTGTTTGTTGGGTTTCTGGCCTTTTCCTCTTTTTCTCCATCCTTTCCTCTGACCTCTTCCTGGTAGCATCCAGTTCCCTTTGGAAAAAGTCTGTCTGGGCAAATTCCTCAAAGGTCATTTTAGGGTTAGTGATTCCCTCAGCAGCATAAGTTTGATGCACCTTGTGGGAACTGTAGAAATAGCGCACAGGCCCTCTCTGGTAAAAATAATCGACGGTGGATCCATCTGTCTCACATTGAGACTTGGGCTGTCCACAGGCAAGACAAGTCTTTGTCTGCCCTTTTTCCCCTCAGGCTGCTGCTGTGGCTGCTGCTGCTGTTGCCTTTCTAAGATGCCGTCCACAATCTTCTCTGTTGAGACTTGTGTCAGTGGTGTAGACGGGGCAGGAGGAGGTGGGTTAAACGCGGCAGGCTCTATGGTGATTACAGGGACACTAGTTGTTTCACTGCCTTCAGTTAAAGAGTGCCACAGCTGCTGAGTCTCCAGTAGTTTTTCTGGGCTTATGTTCAAAGATGAACTGGTGTTGAGAAGCTTAGCCAAGTGCTTCAACTACCAGGATATGTGCACCTTGGATGTGGGACGCAGCAGGCTGTTGGGATCTGTAGCCGAGTGATGGACCATGTCTGCATAATCTTGATCCACAAGCTTCAGGATGTCCTTCTTCCCATGGTACTTTTGCAACAGATCATCTATTGCCTCTTTCATGGGTCGTGTCCAGCATGTGTGGTCCAGCACAAAAACCCGTCCACCTGTCTTTATAGGTCCAGTGCGAGCACTCCTTGGTGAGGCCCGCATCGGCAGAGGTAGAGCTTCAGAGATTTCTGGGAAACATTAATAATAGTTACTCATATATCATGTAATGAACTAATAATAATAACGTATACATTAATAATAATAATAGTAAGTACACGGAATTGTTTGACAATACCACTATGTTAACTTACCCATGACTGTTGTAGGTTGCTGGGTGTCTTCTGATGCTAACTCCTGCTTTAAAAGTGCACCAGAGAAAGGGTGGGTGACAGGTGGTGCTGGTGTGGGGGATGCCACACCTAGCGGTGCCAGGCTGGAGGAGGGTCCTGCTGCTGGAACCTGAAGTTGGGCAGCCACAGGTTTTGGAACAGAGGATGGGGGCTGAAGGGCAGCCGGTTCATCTTTTCTCAGGGTTTTGTGTTTGTCCCAGTTCAGAGGGACTGGACGGCAGCCTGGCTCTCTGTGTTCAAGCCCAAATCGCTCTCCAGTGTCTCTGTCAGAGAGGTGAAGTGCAGGGTACTTCTCCTGATCAGTCACTCTTCTGGAGGCTGCATTCAACTCCACCACTAGAGCTGGATCAAAAACAGAAGGGAGAATGACACCTGGATGCTTAAGGTCCACCAGTCTTTGGTAGTTCCATCGTGCCACCCCTGTCATGCCCTGGACTTGGAATAGTTCATTGGATACATGAGTCCCGGTAATCCACTGGGCCTGGTGGAAATGATAACCCTCCTGCTGTGAAGTGCCTCGGACAGGAATCCAGATGGGGACCTTGGCACCTTCACCAGGGACATGGTTAAGCTGAAGAGTCCCACCGTACCTAAACATTACACCCTCTGAGAGTTCAGGGTCACTGAGGCAGCCACGCAGAATGTGGACTCTCTGAATGCACCACGTCTTCAGCATGGATGGCTTGAAGAGTGGGACATTGTTGGGGTCTGTGGCCAGGTGAAAATGATTCAGGATCTTTTCCGCTCTGTTCAGCAGCTCAGTGGGTTGTGGTATTTGGATCCTGCAGTGCTCCCATATGTGTTGCTTTGTGGGATTAGCAGGATGGATGCCACAAAACTTATAAGCATCCTGGAGCCTCTTCAGGTCCGCCTGATCAACCACTGAGAATGCAGCAGAGAGAAGCTGGCAGAAAGTGCTGAACAGAGGATGATGCTCAGAGGTACACTCCACTCGCCTCAGGCAGTGGAACGGGTCCACTGGTACCAGTGGTAGCCGGCCTTTTCCACTCCTGCATCACTGTACCTTTTGGCCATTCCCTGGTACATGGTTCAGTCTGAGACCTTTCTGTCTCAGACTGAACCATGACCCACGAAACACTCAGCCAGTTTTCATTCATTATGTAATAACTGGACATGACCCCAGATGCCAGCGTGACTTTTCGTGCCACCTTCCTGGTGTGGTCAGACCTGAAGATGTGGCCTGGAGGAGTTTGGATATGACTGGATGTTGACGTCGGAATTCGTCGAGCAGGCAGTCAGTCAGGTAATGGCTGGACACAGAAACACCACACTAGGCATGTGGGTCTTCATAAGACCTGAACTCCTGTGGCTTATTTTCCTTCCTCAGGAACTTCCCAATGGTCCTCTGTCCATGGGCTCCTGCCTCAGAATCCCAGACCGATTCTGTGGCATGGAGGTACGCCAGGTGAGCTCGCTCGTACTTGAGGTGCATGAGTTCATTTAATTGTTTTGCAATATCTGCTGGAGATTTCCCAGTCCTCCTGAGCTTATCCATAACAGACTTGCAGATGGCCTTTTTATATGTAAGAAAAGCAGGGAGAAGGTTGGTAAACCTTTTGGGCAGTTTCTCCAGCCATCGTGGATTGTCAGCAAACCAGTTCCTGCGACAAGCCCTGCAGCAGAGTCGTGAGGACAGGATGTAATACTGACCACTGGTGCCAACAATTACTCGTGGCCTGCCCACACCAGCAGAGACCACTTGTGAACCAAAGCAATCATGGAGACATGGCAAGATATAATTGTTTCTTAACCTGACCATGATAGCACTAACACTCTCAGGTTGGAGAAGAAGGCTGAAGAAGGGGTGGAGCTGGAAGAAATTTGGCGATGGTAGGTCAGCCACTGTATCTATGAGCTCAGGCTGTGGAGGGAGACACCAGAGTGAAGTCGCGTTCCCTGTGTGACGCACTGGTCGAGACCCAGGCCACAGTCCAAGGTCCTGAAGCTCAGTCTTCATCCACAGCTGCTGGTGAGTAGAACAATTCCAGCTGCTGAGGTCATACTCATAACCAGCCACTGGAACTGGAACAGCTGGCTGAGCTGAAGGATCTGGGATTGAAACGTAAATATTTGACAAAACAGTGCTACTCTTATATTGTTACTGTTGGAATACACAGAAAAAAATAAAAGACATGCAGTATACGCTCACCATCTTCACTGCTGTCTTCAAAAGTCAGCACTTTGCACACAGATGTGGAAGCAGCATCTGTACTCGGTCCTGAAACAAATGAATGCAGTCATTCTGTAATTCATTTGTGCAAATTATGAGCAAGATGACAAAATGTAACCTGAGCGTGAATAATATGCTATCATTAATGATCTATGCTTTAAGCAGACGTTTAACTGAACATCAACTGTAAATGAAAATAGAGAGGGACCAGGATTTGACTCAGACCTTTCTGTTTCACTGACCTGTGGTCTCCTTAAGTAGAAATGCCAGCTCCTGTGGGAGGGGCGCAGGTGACTTCCTCTTCACACTTGAGGCTGCACCTACAGGTATAGTAATCGAAAAGAGTAATGGAAACATTTTTTTACTCTAGACACAATAAACAGAACATTTAATTATATGAAAAACATTATAGTTGTTTTGTACCATCGGCTGATGATGCCTGAGGTTCTGCAGTTGTACTGGACGGTGGTATGGACAGTGCAGCAGATGGAACTACAACAAGAAAACGTGTCAGCAGCTTCATAATTTACACTGTATGTGAGTGTTGCTGTTAGTAGGAACTCACACATCCATACTCTTACTTCTCCTGTTTCTCATTGCAGAACAAATGTAATTTATTTATATGCAACCGAGATGCCAAACCAAATCATTTTAACCTCTTCTCATCGAAGCAGGAGGAGCGGTATAAGTCAGTGAACAACATGCATTCAGGTGTTAGTAACTACTGCTACTTGTTTTTAACACATTCATAGAGAACAAGAACACATACTCACCCTTTGTGGTTGAGTCCTCAGGACAGTTAGCATAATGCCAGCTGTTAAGAAATATATTCTAAAACACTTCTTCAGTAAAGACTCAGAGAAGAGAAACACACAGAACTTCTTGCTAGCAAGGGCAGCCTCCAGACTGAGAGACTCGCGCTGAGAAACTGCCCCGGTCTTTATTTATACTTCAGTGAGCGTTTGTTCCTTACATTGGAATGTGGAGGTGTGTGTGTGTGTGTGTGTGTGTGTGTGTGTGTGTGTGTGTGTGTGTGTGGTCAGAGTGTGGCCCCATAAACAACTTCCCTAAACCTGCTGGTCTCGAAGTCCAGCAGTTCATCAAACCAAAAAGCACTTAGACTAAAACTGACATAGCTACGTTAATCCTACCGTAAAACAATAAGACAAGGTACGACCTCTCCCATGCTCCTAGGATGTGGGGGTGAACACCCTAGAATGTTACAGACCTCCTAGGATGAGACATTCTTTCAATATGCCACCAACTATATACTTCTACACACAAATAATTACATGCAACATTCTACCATATGCAAACTTATATCATTAAAAGATTATACTGACTACTAAGTACAATTTTCCTATTAACACCAGCATACAACTATACTATTAGCGGAACATCGCCAGAACGTGGCCAGAACACACAAAACAAGAACAAGACAATATATAAAAGTTCAGGCTCAGCTTTGGAGAGCAATTATGGGCGACCATGGCTCAGGGGGTTGGGAAGCGTATCTGTAACCGGAAGGTCGCCGGTTTGATTCCCGGGCTCTCTGTCCTGGTCGTTGTGTCCTTGGGCAAGACACTTTACCCTACCGCCTACTGGTGTTGGCCAGAGGGGCCGATGGCGTGATATGGCAGCCTCGCTTCTGTCAGTCTGCCCCAGGGCAGCTGTGGCTACACCTGTAGCTGCCTCCACCAGTGTTGAGAGTGAGTGAATAGTGGCATTGTAAAGTGCTTTGGGTGCCTTGAAAAGCGCTATATAAATCCAATCCATTATTATTATGTAAAACAATTGTACTCCAGTTCTGAAACCTTTCATTTGAAAACCTGTGTTTGCTCCTGAAGCTCCTCTGGGTGTGGACCCTGCTGCTGCTGGCACAGTGACTAGTTATACAGAGACAGAGGACAGGGACATATGAGACAGAAACAGACTTAGCAATTATCGCTTCTGACATTTAGTAATAACGCAGTACTTACAGCTCTGCATGTGTAGTTTTACAGGTGACATGCTCAGCATTGCGTCCTCCAGGTCTTTATCCTCATCCATCCCTATGATGCGGGCAACAATTAGATAAATATATAATGAACTTATATTTCACATCAACACTGTTATTAAAATATTATTAAAACAACTTACCCAGGGGTTTAGTTGGAGCATTTGTGGAAGCAGGCGCAGACTGCTGCAGCTTATGCATCCGTGTTCCTTGACTGCAGCTCTTCCTCATGATAAGGTCTGCATAGCCGTCACCTCTGCCGTCCCAAATCTCCTTCCAGGTGCTCTTGGCTCATGAGCCAAAGCCAACCAGCTGATCATCCTCAGAGGCTTCTGCAGCAACACTCACTCTGCTGGCCTCATAGTCCAGAAGAGCTTTTATCTCTGCAAAGCTGAGGGTATACTGTACAAATGAATGCAAGCTCTCCTTGCCATGCCCTTCTTCCAAAGAGGTCCCTGCATCCACTTCTTTCCTGAGATCTTTGATCAGGTACATGGTGTACCCGACATCATTCTCCAGAAGCCACCGGAAAGATTTCCCTTTATATTTTCCAAACTGCAGGATGTACTCTCCCTGCACTTCCTTCATGTTGGAGGCGTCGCCTCCTCTCTGATAGATGACAGTCAGAGCATCGTCTTCCCTCACAGGTGCAGACTTGTCCTGAAGCTTGGCCTCTTGCGGAACGCCACAGAGATTTTCCCTGGATATGGCGCAACAAACCTTTGTGCATCTTGACATGCAGTGAAAAAATAAACAATTATATTAAACAAAATTGATTCCAAACAGAAACAAAGACATTCCAGGTTATAATCTTGCTGCTTGGTTTAGACAGCAGGATGCAGGAGAACAATAAAGAGACACAATTTGAAAGAACATTGACAACATTTGCGATAAAATTGTTTTTTCCTCCAGGTATAACAAACTGTTCTGTCTGTAAATAAAAACCTTTCATGGTTGAATGATTATCTGCAAAATTTGTGGTAACTGCTTAGCAGTCATGGCACATAAGAATTGCTGGTAGATTATCAACATATCTATTTAAGCTATCGTGTTTATTCATACACGAGTGGGCATTGCTCATGTTAGAGAGATATCAAGACAGACTTCCGCATTGATAAGATTACTGCCCATTACAAGATGAAAGCAATACATTTTTTAAGCAGGTTCAGTCATTTAGCATGTCATCTCATAACAAGCCACTTATCGGTTATTTAATTGTACCACATTATAGTAATGTCAGTGTCACAGCAGTCAGAAACCTACAAAGTTTATTTAACAGTAAAACACGTCAATGAAACACGCAATTTATTTAAGGATCACGTTCATTCATTTTTACCGTGCCACTTTACAACAGCAGATAAACTCCCACCGTCTTTAACTGAGCGATGGATGCTTCGTAAATGCAATCGCAACACGCCTATTACCTGTAATATACAGCTGTAAATGTATTCTGTTTGTTTATTCTTATTTCAAACGACGTTTCTTACCTTTGATCAATGAATGAGGAGCGTTGGGATGTGTTGCGAGAGTTGAGTTACTTGTTTTCTCTCCCGAAACGTAAAAGAGGAGATTTTTTCAAAGTGCCGCCGCATCTCAAACTCGCAACAGCGCCGGAAGACCGTAGTGGCCAAACATATATCACACCCGTAGTGCTTTAGCGCTACCATAGAGAATGAATGGGAAACAGTTTAGGGCCGTTTAGCTAAACAAACCCAAGCATCGCGCGGGGGCATTTAGATTAATGTCCACAATGCCCCGAACCGCGCTTTCAGTCTGCCAAAAGCACATCCAATGTGCATTCGAGCTCGAATGGTCATTAAATAAAAAGATCAGCCACACTGATCATTTTATTAAAAATTAAAGAATTTAGACAGTTTTTAACTCTCAGTGATACCGCAGTGTGTGTTTGACTTTGGGACCTGAAGCGGAGTCTGAACTCGGAAATTAAACCTAGTCCTTTTTTATGCTTTTTTTTAAAAACGAATACACGTAACAGTCAACTGTCTTCAGCTGCAGCAGAGTGGCGCAGCGGAAGCGTGCTGGGCCCATAACCCAGAGGTCGATGGATCGAAACCATCCTCTGCTATCTGTTTTTGTCCCTTCAAGATTTCTGACGTAATTCAGTGATCCCAATCTTTATGCATTTCCCACACAGCTCATGGATGACCGGTTAAATTCAGTGTCCTTTTTTAGTGATTAGAGGTTTCTTATATGAAGTTCATTTTTACATTATTTCTCACTGGACATGAACCTCACGTAAAATACAATCTCGCGAGACGCCACGTTGTTTGGACTACGTTGAACGTGTCTTCCTAGGTAGGCTGCGGATAGGAGTGTTTACAGGGATGCGCTCGTTTAGAGACAAAGATCAGTGTATACATTGACATTTTCTAAAGATGGCTCACGCAGCAGCTGCTCTTCTCGTCCTGTAACCGCCTGAGTTCAGACCGAGCAGTAGCTGCAGTGGAGCCTGATAACTGACAGCTAGTGGACACTGGGCCCAGAGTCGTCCAGCTCTTCGTTGTGATATGGCGGAGAGCGGGTCGTCAGCTGAATTCTCCAGCTCCCTGACGAGCTCCAGTCTTCCACCGCCGAGGACCCGCATCTTCAAAATCATCGTCATCGGGGACTCCGGGGTCGGGAAGACCTGTCTCACTTACCGCTTTTGTGCCGGCAAGTTCCCCGAGAAGACCGAGGCCACGATCGGGGTGGACTTCAGGGAGAGACTGGTCGAGATTGACGGCGAAAATATCAAGGTGTGTACTGCAGAGGAGCTTCATTGTTACACATCCAGTTCCTCAGGGTGTCTTGGCTGGACTTCAAGGTTCAACGACAACACAAAACGGTTTATGCTATATGGTGATTGACAGCTAGTGGCAGGTCTTATCAGTGGGCCTCTGATCAGGTCCACTGCAGCAGCTATGTAAAAAATGCCTTCTGTAGTACTTGGGACATGTTTTACTTCGACCTCACTGGATACCAACCCTGATGTGCAGGTCATTAGGATCATTTGGATGGTCACTTTGAAACGGCACTATTTAATCCTTGTTACAAGTTCTCATCTGTAGGCAAGTGATTACAGACTGTATATAAACGATGGACGTAGTCATCGTGACATCAGCCATGGGCACTTAATCGATATTAAATGAAAACCAACATTCAGAAGATCTAATTGAAGTACTCTTGCCCATCTTTTCTTTCTAAATTCTGTCTCCTTTAAATCATGTAGTGTTTTCCAGTTGAAGTCGGAATTTTCAACTCGTCCACGAACTGGCCAAAAGTCCTGTGATGTCATTTGTTGTGAACACCACAACAATGGAGGACGTTGAGCAATGATATACCTATTGCTTAGTCTATGGCTATTTGTCACATGTGGGGGCCACGTTGTTATTTATAAAGCCTCGTTGCCAGGTTTAAAAAATATATGTTACTATAAGGTAGACTTGTAGTCAAGACCGCCTAAACCAGGACCAAGACAATACCAAGACTTACCGAGAGGACAGACGCACGCTCCACTTGACTGTCGCGTCTCTCACCCTCTCTGTTTTTCACATAATGATATTATCCTATATCCTCGCATGTGATTGGCCACAATATGGAGGGATTGGAGCACTATGTCGATCTGAGACAGCAAGACTGAGACAAGACCAAGACCACGTAAAAGTTTTCTCAAGACCAAGACCAGTCTCGAGACATCCAACTCTACTACAAGGTCATTAAGATAAGATGGGGCCTGATTATTTAAGACCTTGTATGTGAGGAGCAGGATTTTGAATTCTGGATTTAACAGGAAGCCAAAACAGGAGAAATCTGCTCTCTCTTTCTAGTCCCTGTCAGGACTCTTGCTGCAGCATTTTGGATTAGCTGAAGGCTTTTCAGGGAGTTTTTAGGACTTCCTGATAATAATGAATTACAGTCGTCCAGCCTGCAAGTAATAAATGCACGAGCTAGTTTTTCAGCGTCACTCTGAGACAGGATATTTCTGATTTTAGAGATATTGGTGCACATATTACACACAATGAAGAAAGCAGTCCTACATATTTGTTTGAAGTTTGTTTGAAGGACATGTCCTGGTCAAAAATGACTCCAAGGTTCCTCACAGTGTTACTGGAGGCCAAGGTAATGCCATCCAGAGTAAGAATCTGGTTAGATACCATATTTCTAAGATTTTTAGGAGCAAGTACAATAACCTCACTTTGATCTGGTTTTAGAAGTGGTGCCACTGACTAGCCAATATTTGGTATGCAGTCTGTTGACGTCACATTTTCAGACCACCTGGCTGGTATGGAACCCCAACCGAGAAGGTACTAAAAAGGTATCTTGTACCAGGTAGTACCAGCTAATGGAAAACCCTAACAACAGAGTCGAGTCGAGCCGACCGGAGTAGGTACTAGTGGAAAATGGCTATAGATAAGCATTACACAGTCACTGACCATGCAGGAAGACAAGCGTATAAAAGAATGTTAATCGAGTTGAGTAAAATGTTCTGTCAATTGTGATTCTAATTTTTTTTACTGCACTCTACTGCCTCAACAGTTTGGTCCACACCATGTTGATTTTGTCTGTACAGTTGTGAGCCTGTAAAGAAGGAAAGGTTGCTGTTGCTAGCTTTGCTAACATTAGCCACTCTTTACAAACGAATCTGTTTTCAGTAATATTTACAAAGTGCCACACATTCCTACAACATTTAAAACATGACTTGATTATCAAAGATTTTAATGGCTCCTAAATCCACTCAAATGTATGTTTGTGTGGCCAATGTTTAACCTCGCCTATTCCACTGCGCTCACTTTAGAACAATGTACCACTTAATGTGACCTTTTTTTTTTTGGGGGGGGGGGGGTCTTTATAAGAGAAAGAACTTTGAACACATATTTAGACCAGGTATTTCAGTTAATGAGCTAGCTGCATCAATGATCTGCACAGATATTTGGATTTCTGTGTTGCATAAGTGTGATCGTAAAGGGCTTCATTTGCTGTGGCTGCACAATTGCAGGCACTGCACTACAGGAGTGCCAGCGACACATACGTCATCATAGGAAGTAATACAATAAGAACAGCTGCTGTGGTATCTCCAGTTGGCAGTTAATTCAGTTAACTGGCATTAACAATGACAGCCACATTTCAAGACTAACTGACTCTTCCCTAATTTCTAATACTGATGCACAGATCATGAGACCTGCAACAATGTAGAAACAGTGTGTCAGTGTTGTGTTTGTAATGGTTTTTGGCTGACAGTAGAACTTAGTGACACAATAATATGGATAAAAACACAGTTCTAGTTTGGACTGTTCTAACTAAAACCACTTGGAGCAGTCAGTAAGATTAGAAAAACGGTATAATAATAATAATCTTATTATAATAATGAATGTAATTTGTGAGTAAATGACATCACTGCTTGTCTTCTGGCAGGATTTCACTTCTGTATTGTCTCGTACAGATCCAGCTGTGGGACACTGCAGGCCAGGAGCGTTTCAGGAAGTCCATGGTGCAGCACTACTACCGCAACGTGCACGCTGTTGTCTTTGTCTATGACATCACCAACGCTGCCAGCTTCCACAGCCTCCCTGCTTGGATCGAAGAGTGCAAGCAGCATGCACTGGGCACAGAGGTACCCAGGATCTTAGTCGGAAACAAGTGTGACCTCCAAGACTCCGTGCAAGTAAACACGGACTTGGCTCAACAGTTCGCAGACGCCCACTCCATGCCGCTGTTTGAGACATCTGCAAAGAATCCCAACAGCCAAGGAGACAGAAACTATGGAAATAGTGACCATGTCGAGGCTATTTTCATGACAGTCGCCCATAAGCTGAAGTCTCAGAAGCCCCTGGTGCTCAGCCAGCCCCCTGAGGCATCAGGGGGAACCATCAACCTAAACAGGGGGCAGGATGATGGGGGGGACGGGACCAGGAGCTGGGGCTGCACCAGCTGCTGAGATAGGCTAACGGAGAGGATAGAAGGAGACGAGCTCGGCCCAAGGTGGCTGATGGCTGATGAGGTTGGAGGCAGACGGGGCAGAGCGAAGAACGGATGTCAAAAAAAGAGAAAATTGTTCTTAAAAAATGGCTTCACAATCAGAACAACAGATGAATGTTTCCAGTAGAGGATATATTAGTTCACTGCTTGTGCTTAACTGACTTATAACCATTTGAGGCAGTATGTGACTGTCTAGGATTGGCAGGGTTCACGGAAATGAACTGTGCCAATGAATGATTGGAAAACTGGGGCCAAAAATCTGATATTAAATCAGTAATTATTCGTTTAACTCCTTCAGTAGAGGCAGATATGTAGGGTCAAAATAACAGAGCACTTTACAAAGTAATGCACTACATGCCGTTTAATTAGACTGTATGTTAGAAGAGCGGTGTCACTGTGGTATTATAATGTTTGTAGACTGCATTATCTTAAAGGTGTTGGTCATGTTATCTCTGCCCCCCTCGTGGGTGTAACACTCCACAGGTGGCTGGTTTTAGTTGTCTCATCAAAGGCTCCATGTGAAGTTTGCATCTAAATAGTATTTTCACTCTTTGTTTATGTTGAGTGTGAATATGCAGATGCAGTATTCTGAATATTTCACATGGGATCTGGTCTTCCCAGTCCACGGTCTATGTTTCTATTCTGGGACACCATCAGACTAACTTTTCTCAAGTAACACTACATTTAATTCTTTATTCCTGGGACTTTGAATTTCCAGTGTATCCCCTCTGTTCATACACTTTCTTCTGATTGGTCGCCCTCCAGAAGCTGAGGGTGTTTTTGCTGAACTGCTTGCTTTCTTAGCTTGTTATCACCATTAATGCTAAAGTTAATTATAAGAAGCAGAAACGGGCGCGTGCTAGCAGAGTGTGCAGACCGTTAAAAACAGCGGCTACAACTATGAGTTGAAAACTTCACAGGGTGCCTTTAAATCCTGTTGCTTTTACTCCAGTGATCAAAAAATTGTCCACTTATATTAATATTCTGTGTGTAACTTAGTCATAACGAGTTCACTGAAATACTAAATTGGAATGAAATGCATGGAGGGAACAATATCCACATTATTGACTTTTTATAGAAAAAGTGGAGTTTTTTCCACTCGGTTTTGGGCTGATTCATTGAGTTATGGACAACCTTTCTTTTTCCTCCTACTATATGAACTTTATTATTATGCCGAAGTGAAGTTTGTTTAATATTAAGAGTAGATGGAAAGTAAAGAAGTATGATTACTTCAATGACAGTTTTACAGAGTGGTTTCGTAAAGTTAAAGGCAAATTTTAGCTATTTGTCAATTATTAGGACAACCTCAAACCACAGCAGGGTCTGGGAGCATGTACAACAATCATGTGTCCATTATGACCAATTCATCACATCTTTTCCAGCCAAACAAAAAGATTCAACATCAAGTTCATGCCGTGATGTCTGCTACTGGCATCGCACCTAGTGAACCACTCCCGTCTGTGTCAGCTCACTTTTATTTTTACAGCTGAAGCTGCTTCAGAGAAAACGATATTAATCCACTTCCTGTTCCTCGTAACAGTGGGGGAAACTGCTAAGGTGTTTTCAGTGCATGTACAGTCATTGCTAACCACAGCTACCAGTAGATATACTTGGTACTTAATGTCCTGATAAATGTCCCAGGGAAGCACAAAACCATCCACATAATTACGAGACAACTCAAATTTGTTTTTTGAGCAAAATCTTTGCTAATAAATTGTTTGTAAACGTAGCATTAGCATTAGCGGACAGTTAACAAATGGTATTATCTTTCGCACCTTTACTGAAACATTGTGCCAATAAAAGGTGAGGAAATGATCAAGTCTTTTTCATGTCAGGCCTTAATATAGCTCCTCATAATTGGAGCTAAAATATCCAGGAAATCATGGCTACCATCTAGCTGCTAATCTAGTTTGCTAATTTCCTCTGTTTTTGTTTCACTATGTATGTACAGTCTGTGTGCAGCAGTTGTTATTATTAGGCCTTTAAATGAACCTTTGTATACTGCAATAGAGTACCACAGTCTGAAAAGAGCTAGCACTGTTTCACTCTCTTTTCTCCAGGTTTTTGTTTTTGAATGGATTTGCTTCCTGAAACAAGATCTGTAGTTTTCCTATAACATAAAAACTGGGACTAAATACCCTGCTGATGAACACTGAGATTGTGGCATTGCAGAAGTTGCCAGGAATATAAAATGTAACAGGACCTATAGCTTAATAAATAAATTTAAATACATTTTTGTTAAGATATCGATAAATCTTGAAAAACCTTTGGCTTTTTGAAACATTTTAGATTGATGCTAATGTTCTAAGATGCCCCACAAAAATATGGCGCTATTGCTTTTCCAATTCCTAATCTTGTCTGTAATTCAGGAGCAATGACATATAAGGAATGTGCTCAGTCAGTCAAACGGGAACCTTTACGGGAAATACTGGTTAAATACTGCTTTTTATGTGTAGGGTACAATTCTGCTGGCCAATCAGATGATTAAAACAAATAAGTTAAGTATGTATCAATGTGGTGGCGGTGACGCCAGCCATCATCCACCCACGATGCATTCTTCAGATCCCCTCCCAGGTCATTAAGCCCTCACTCACACCTTTGTCTGTGTGACCATAACAACTCACAGGATGGTGGGGAGGGGGGGGACACCTGATGAAGGATTGACACCTTGGCTAGCGTGACCTAGAGATGTGAATCTGCTCTGGAACCACCTCCAAGAGGACAGTTCATCAAAGGGTTAAATACCCGGGACTCAAGTTTTAAATAGTTTTTTCTTTACAAAAAAGGGAAAATTAACTATCAGGCAAATTGTTATTGCAGACATTGCGCTGACCTTGGATTTCCCTACTTCATAGTGCGTCGCTCAGGTGTCTTAACATGTGGAGTAATGTCTATATCCGCTACTTAGATTACACATAAGCTTGTGATATAATACTAAGCATGTCTGGCAGCATTCTACAATAAATGCCATCATTCCGTCCACAAGCAGCGACGGCCCCTTTGCTGGTGTCCATAGAGTCATTTTGTGGCTTTGTGTCAGTTTGTGCATGTCTGACCACAGCTGGTACACTAGAGACACACAGTAAATGAAAACACCACTTTCTCTCAGGACTTGCTGTTCACAGCCCAAGCATCTGTGGAGCCTGTCAGTGATGTGACTGGAATGGGGGGGGGGTGGGCACTGCGTGGGTTTTAATTGTTGTGGGCTCGGCTGCTTTTTTCTGTTCGCAAAGTGTCCTTTGTTTTCATTCCAAGTCCGCCTTCACACTGGGCTCTACTGTAACTTCCTTTGGTTTACTTTTGTTCTTTAAAGATGCAAGACAGGATTGCTGTATATCTTACTGTAAATGGGCCGAAAGAAATGAATTAAATCCATTAAACTGGTGGAGAAAAAGGGAGATTCTGTGGTTTTATGTGCAATAATGTTTCAGCTCTCCAACAGTTCAGTCCAATTTGTATTTAATGCATACATATCAAATATATTAAGTCAGAGCAAAAGTCATTCACACAGCGTAAAAAGAATTAAACATGAAAGTACTGACACGACGCACACACAGGTGTTCAGGCTTTGGCAAGTTTAAATGAGTCTGACTGTGGAATTGTGAGGCCATTAACCAAAAGAAACTCCCACAGCGCAACAATTCGTGTCTCTCCAACAGATCTGTAAAAAGTCCTGTTTTTCAAGACTTGGCATCTTGAGCTTCACTTGAATTATGTAATTCCGCCTCTGCCTGTGCTCAGAAGTAAACCCATAGACTTTAGCTTTAAATATAATGAACCTGCAGTCAGAAGGAAGCAAGCAGGAGTATGAAGTCCCCAACAGGCATGGTGTCAGGTCAGTCTGCTGTATGGGGGCAGGTTGGAGGAACCCTCCTCTTCTTCTGGATCGTCTTTGTGAGTCGTTTGAGCTGGAGAGTTAAACAGCCTGTTGTCTCCTCCTGCTGGACACACATGAGAACTTCATTACAGGACTGCTGAGAGTTGGACAACAAAAAACAGAAACACGGGCGAGACTTAGGTCCCCTGAGTTTGTGGTGCATAAAGGCGCGACTAGTTAATGGGTGGGACGTTTATTAGAAGTCTCTGGATCATAATGGTGGCCCGCTCAGCCTATGTTGTTTGGCATCAGAAAAACGATGCTGTTGTTTTGCAGATTAGATTCAAGCCCCTCCCACAATGCTTCATGCGACAAGTACAAGAAAAAAGATTAATGAATATGTTTCAGAGGAAGAGTGCTCATGCTACTTCCTTTTACCACTAGAGACCAATCAGGCACACTGCTACACAAACCTGACAGAGCAGCACACTAATGTGGATGCCCCCGTGACCTTTGAACCTGCTGCTTCATTGTACATGATTGTCTCATTCTCTGTCAGAGGCTTCATGGTGAGATTTCCTGAGTAGTGTCTGAAATTTCTTTCTTTGTTATCATTGTTTGGTGATAAAACACCAACACACACTTAACCTAAATCCACCACATTAAAATGTTATATGCTGGGTTCACCTTGATTATTGAGAAAATTTCCTAACACAGGATCCACATTTAAAGCTTACTCTGCAAAGTGCACATCTCCGTGTCCCCGGGATCACACTGAGGAACCAGGCTCTCCTGAAAACACACACACGACACATAGTGAACAAACTGAAGTGAAAACAGAACATCCAGGTGTGGCCTCGTGAGAACCCCACTGTGATTATGTCACACTGGTTAGTAAAGGGTTTTTTTAAAGACGTCACCAGCTTGGTTTTAGGAAACTGGACCCAACTAAGAAATGAAGACACGCTGGACTTATATGGCAGCAACCTGACAACCACAACGCCCACCCTTAATCATATCTGGCCTTAATTGCCTTGTTTACTCCAACTGGAACCATCATTTTGAAAATAATCATAAGACGCGTAAGATAAGATAGGCTTTATTAGTCCCACAGTTGGGAAATTTACAGCACTTTGTAATGAGACGTTAAACTAATCAGAGAGCGCTTGCTGATATCGCACAATCAATAAACCAGCTCAAACAGCTGGGCCATTTTCCTGCAAACATTTAGGATCCGCTTCATTAGGTACGCCTGTCCAAAGCCCTTTTGATGTAAATGTATAGTGTGCTGCACTTCCCTGTTGATGCCAGAGAATTTCAATCTGACACTGATGCAACGTGAACTCAAATAAGCACCCGTTATGACCAAGGTGTGGCGAAGAGAATCTCAGAAAGCACAGCCTTGTTGAACTTTGAATCAAACGGGCTAAAGCAGAAGACGCCGTTGGGTGCTGCTCCTATGAGCCGATCAGGTCACAGTGACTCACCAAAATGTTATCAACTGCGCACGGCTCCATCCTGGCTTTCAGCTGCTCCTCAGGATGCTGGTGCCACTTGTAATGGTGGAGACACTTTTGGAGACTCGTTATAAATGAAGCTGACCATGTCGTCTTTCAGTGTGCTCATCTTCTGATGGCTGCACAGCGTCACAAAGCTCATCTCAAACAGCTCAGTAACACCGAGTTCGCTGCACTCAAATCACCTCCACAGTCACCACACCTCAATCCATTACAGGGATGTGGCAGAGTGGGAGATTTGCATCAGGGATGTGCAAATGGCAAATCTATAGCGACTGCTGCAACTGTCAGTATGGACCAAAATCTGCAGCATCTAGTCTGGAAACATGCGGAGCTATGCTGGAACTAGCAAGCTGTAACTAATATTTTAGGCTAATGTTAGCAGCTCCTTAGTGAATGTGGACAATCCTACGAAAACAACCATAGGTAGCTTCTTTTTTTGTTTAAATCTGTGTGGCAAACACATTTAGTCCTGACCCGTGTCTTTGTCCAAGTATGTTTGCAACATAAAAACATTCTGCACGTGTTATTAGTTCATGTTTTTCTTTAGTTAAAAACCAGAGTCGTCTTCCTCTGAAATACACTGTTACTCATATTTTAATGTGAGGGTTATCATGTTGCTTTAATCTTAGCGTTTTCAAATGAAATCATGACTTTCAGGGTTCTTGTTCCTTACAATTACAGCACATTAGAGTAAATTTGACCTTTGTGTTTTTTGTTCATTCTAAATAAATAATTTGAGATGAAAACATGTTGTGATTTTTTACTATGCTGTCCTTACCAGTCCAGTTCTGGCATCATAGCAGGCACACAAGGGGATGCTGCGACAGCCCATGTAGCCGATGACAGAGGAGAAAACCAGGCTGATGGCGCAGGTTAGCAGGATGGTGGCGTTGGCACCTTTCACCATCCGATGAAGCACAAACGTCTGTGCAGGGAGACGAACAATGTTACAGCCATGAAGTGTGTGTGTAATAAAGAAATGGGGGGAGATCAGAGTGAAATTATCTCTCTAAAACACCAGCACCGAAACAAAAAGCTGCACATTTATTTATCCCTCCATGTGTTGGACATTTTTGTTACACATTTCAGCAAACTACCCAAAAACAAAACAAAACTGGAAAGCCACAAGACATGTTTGTGTGTAATCAACTTCCATGAACTGTGGATAAGTCTGCATATATAGAGTCGTACAAAGGAGGGCATATAAAAAACATCAGGATGTGACAGACAGGCAGCACTGACGTCCCACATCCTTAGCAGCAACACCAACTCACACATCCATGCTTCATCCTAGTGTCTGCACTACTGCGAAACAGCTGGCCAGAAGTGCTGCTGATGTGAGTCAAGATCACATCAGGAGAGCGCATAGCAAGGTTTCCCTCTCCAATAGGACGCCTCTGACATTGTTGGAAGATGTGAGCTTAAAGGCATGCTAACATGAGCTGCTGGTAAATATGTAAATCATCAACCCACTCAGAGGAACAGAAAAACAACAACAACAAAAAACCCCAAACATGGAATTTGATTCGTTTGTTTGCTGAACAACATTAATGTGTCAGGACATTCAGAAAGGTTATGCTAGGTTCCTGCACAAGTAACTGTGCAGGAGATGCAGGTGACCAGTGTCACATCTAAAATAATTGGAGACCTCCGGAACATGATAAATGGACCTGTTCCTATAACACTTTCTACTCTGAGCACTCAAAGCAACTTGCCTCATTCACCCATTTGCACAAGCACTTCTTATCTAACATTCACACACATTCACACTCCGATGGATGTACTGGAGAGCAACCTGGGGTCAGTATCTTCCCAAAGGATATTTGGCATGCAGACTGGAGCAGACAGGGATTGAACGCATTTTCCTGAATGTTTCAACCACTTTACCCCTGCAGATGATCTTGAGAAGTTAAAGTTCCTGAAACTCGTTGTGTAAAAGCACCTCAAGCTGGTCATTCACAACAGCAGGACCTGTTAGTTCTTGATGAAATGCAACCAGGTCTTATTTACTACAACTGACTTTGTCAAGAAATGAGTCACTGATTAAAACAGTGATTGTGTGTGTGCAGGTTACCACTTCAGGACTGTTGTGGTGATGGAAGACCTCTTTATCCTCCTGCCCATAGGTGAGGGTCAGACAGGAGTAACTTGATATGATGATTGCAGCCAAAACAGACAGGCCTGAGGCCACCACCATCACACTCACCTGAGGACAGACACACAAGTTCAGCCAAAGAAAGAGGACTCTGTGCTTATGTGTGTACGACTACCTTTTAATGAAGCCAAGTTTGAGTTTCAAACCATTGGAGAAAGGACATTTTTAGAAAGTGAATACAGTCTGGCTGGTTCTTACAGCGCTCCAAAGAGCTGTATGAGTTTTGTATTGGTTTAGAATTAGGTGTAGGGCGGGGTATCGGTTTGTTAGAGTTCGATTAGAGAACATGTTGTCTGAAGAGGAAAATAAATTAAGTACATCATAAACTTTCTTCTTCCACACTGGACCATCTGCATCTACCTCGCCTGGTCCCTTGCATCCTTGACCATCATAATCCAAATAATTTATTTTTAGTCCAAAGCCCTGTTGATGGACTGAACAGGAACCTGCTGGTGGCAGATTTAATATGTAAACATTAGCAGGTTGGCAGGTGAGGAAAGGCCCAAATCCAAGTTTTAACCAGAGGTCCTTAAACGGTTCTTTATTGTGACAGGGCTGCTGAAGTAACACCCATCACACACTTGTATCTGTGTGAAGTTTCACTGGCTGTAGTGCTCAGAGTGCAGTGTGGGGGACAAACATAACAATGGTGGCCAGGCATCAAATAACAGATGAGTTCAGCAAAGGTGCATGGTTGGCCTTTAATGCGAATGTGAGAGATGCACCAACACCTTAACTAAAGTACAACTCTGAATTTACTCCTCCTACTTTGCGGAATCTTTTTATTTTTATTTTCTTGTTAGTTGTGTTACTTGTTATTTTTGTTTGCTTGTTTTCCAGAGAAACGGACACGGTCATTCATTCTAAAAGTCCTGCTGATGTTATCAGTCAAGAATAAATGGCAACCATCACACTGACCAGTACTGGGTTCTTCCTCTGGGAGGCAAACAGCGCCAGCACACCTGGAGAGGCCATGATCTAAAGAAAGTGACACAGTTTAAAACAGTGCTTAGAAGAAAAGTGATGACAAAACAAGGATCCTAGCGGGAGATCTAAGTGACGAAACCCGTTTAGTTTTATACCCGAACAGGCAGGTGTCCTGCGGGTTTGTGTTATACTGAATGCCCGTTAGTCTCACCAGTCCTCCCCACAGCGGCGTCCTGGTGGTACTCAGCGGAGTGTCCTTGCGAAAAACAGCGTCCATGAGCCCGCAGACCACACAGAGACCAGCACAAGCCACCTGGAGGATACCGAGGCCGAGCACGCCCTTCTGGTTAAAAATAAAGTACCTGTACCGGTCCATGTCCGGGTGCTAACCCGACGCAAAGCACCCTGAAGTCCTTCGTGTGCCAACTCTGGTCAGAAGAAAAGTGGAGCTGCTCGACGGTGGAAACCTGAAGTTACTTTGATGCTCGCAGCGGCTTTCAGAAACATGAGTCCCGCTACCGACACCTGTGTCGTTGTTGTTCTCGTCCGACGGCCCTTTTATCGGGTAAAGTGAATCTTCCGGGCACTCGACGGATCTCGATGTTGGTTCAGCAGGTAGGAAGTTTATCCATTAACCTGTGCCCGGCGGCAGGTGGAGAGCAGGAAGGGATTTCCGAGTCCAGAGTCTGGACCGTGGGCAGCCAAGCCCCACCCTCACTGCAGGTTTAACACGCACACCGTGGAAGCTCCTGACCTTAAATCCAGCCCGGTCCTTTCGGCGTGGAGTGTCCGTGCTCTCCACGGTCCAAAGACTTTCAGCCCTGCGACCGGCCCGGTCTCCTAAGCTGCACAACGATGGGCAAAACCAGGAACGAAAATGGATGGACTCTGAAAACAGCGATCCTCTCAACTGTGTGGACTTTTGAGCCACGATAATCAATTAAATCGATAAGACACGTTGCATAGAAGAAGCTAGGCTTTTCCCTGAAATAAAACTTGCTTTGGAGCCCCCAGACTTTCCCGATTTAGACAACATTTTGATCCATCTCTCATCTCTGTCAGGTTAATGGTTATTGCGCAAGTAGCTTTATGGAGAAGTTTACAGAACATTGTTTTGCTGCAGTAAGAAGCTGTTCTTGTACACCGTGAGTGTGTGTTTACAGGTTATCTTTAAGATCTTGATCATGATTTTCTTTGTGATATCTACACCTAATCCACACGAACCAAACCTTTAGGATCCAAACAGTCTTTCTATTCGTGCACCTGTATGATGTCCGGCACACGGCTCTTATTACAAGTACGCAAGTAAACTGTGAATCACACAAAGCTAGAGTCAAGGAATAAAAATATGGAAGCCAAGATTTACTTTCATGTTTACCAAGTAGCCTCCTGGACATCTGAAACCAGAGCGGTGAAAACTTGTTTTCTTCAGTGACTGTATTTGTGTTTTTGTAAACATTAAAATATTAATGATAGCGCTGTTTTGGCTGATGTGATAAATCAGGACACAGGATAATGAGCACATGGGTAAAGAGAGGATGAGAACTCGTCAATAGTCTGTCCTCATCGTTTTATAAATCAGCAGCGATGTTATGGGGGTCGTTGCTGCTACAGGAGATTCTACCAATTAAAAATTAAAACAAAAAAAGTCAAAACTTTCCATTCTTGTGTCTTAAGATGATGATGCATGCAGACTGGGTTTCCTTACCTTGTACTTTTATTTCCGAGAGCATATGCACACAGATAGTTTGGTTAGAAAAGTGAAACAAGCTCACAGGTGAGTAATGGCAGACATTCCATTATTTTCTCCCAAAGTTCTTGGATTAGAAACGCCCTTTACAAAGCTCAGGTCGTACAGTACCTAACCACTTCAGATCTTAGAAATAAATTAGCCACTGCGATGTTTATCCTGTACGGCAAGTAAACAGATCTGTCAAGTTACACTTTATGAAATGTATAGATTGGGATACGTAAATTAGTGCAAATGAAGTGTGGGCTGAACAGTTTGCAACAGATGACACAAAGACTGTGGGGTCCAAATAGTGGTGTTTGGAGGGGAGCTCTGTTAGGTAAACAGCAGCTAGAAGACACATACAGTGAGTGAGGATTCAGACAGTGGAAACTGAAGGAAGTCATCATTGCACAGAAATCTTGACTTGAATGAGGGTGTGTGTGATGAAGAGGATGTCAGACAGAGCGGCGCCTCCAGCCACAGATGTGTCTCCTCTAATATCATTTGGTTTCTTGCATAGTTCTTGTGTTTCTTTGGCCTGAGAGAGGCCTCCAATCATCCTGAATTGCTCAAGTAGTATTCCATTTGAATACTAAACTTGGTAACTTTGCAAATATTTCTCTAATATCAATTGCCACAATGCTCCAGCAGTCTTGTAAGGTGGTAGCACAGGTAGAGGGGAACGTTTTCATTGTCCAGAGGTATTCATCTGCAATCTCACTGTCCAGTAGGAGCCCCTCCTCTCTGCTCAAACGCCTCTAGCTCTCGCTTGTACCAATCAGGAGCCTCCGGGCCATTTTTTCCAGTTGGCTGGTGATCGTAACCGTAGGCAACCGTTAGCTCCTCATCTTTTTGCACAGCCCTCAAGGTTCGGATGCACTTGATTGGCCCAAAACGAGGATGGACAAACCTGTGCAAACCCAGGATAAACACAAATGCACAAAGTCAGGCAAGAAACACTACTTTGTGATTTCATTGTGAGATATGCTACAGTGACGTCTGTCATGGTACCACAAGTTAGATGCTTAGTATATTACTGGGTCTCGGGGCAAATCTTTGGAACATTTTTGGTGTAGGAAAGGTGATATGAGACAGGGCCGGAGGCAGGATGTACCATGGACTGGTCCTATTAGAATCACCCACTGCCCTAAGTGGCAGTGACTGAAAGTGTTGTTTAAAATAGTTAACTAAAGTTAACTAAAGTAAACAGGTGCCTGAATTTATTCTCAAAGCATCTAACTTTGTGTTTTAGAGACTTCTACATTGTACTCTCAGATGGTGCAGCAGGCTAACGCAGGCTAACACAAGGATAGAATACACGGAGCTTCCACATGAATGGTACAACGGTTATTTTATTGAATGGGATGGCAAACAATGCTCTAAGCACCTGCTCCTGGAAAGAAACCTTGCTGGTTTACAAAGACGAACACGTAAATAAATAAATGTGTGCATGATGAGAGTAATGATGGTTGATTGATGACCCTGAACTCAGTGTTTACTCTACACAGATGAGATATAAGCTGCTAATGCTAATATTTGCTTATAAAAACAACTACTGGTTTAACTTTAAAACTTGACAGTGCTCACATGCTAAGTTAGCTTTTTGTCATTTGAAGCTTAGTAAAATAAAATAATCAAATCACTACATGTCGCTAGTTCAATGAGCTCTTAGCTCAGGCTTTCCTGAGCAGCTGTATCGTTTGTCATCTTTGTACAAGTGTGGCCAACTACACAGAATAACTGCAACCTGTGTCAAGAGGTATATATGAATATAGCATTAGCCTCCTTACACTGACTAGCCCCCCAAAAAAACCAAAACCAAAGAATCCACTGCTGGTGCTGATGTGATATTTTCCATAACAACATTAATGGGACCATTGCTGTTAGGGGGTTAAAGCGGGGTACATGTACTTTTTTCTCTCTTGATCTTTAACTTGCTGTTACTGGAAGGGGAATAACCACATGCAAATCAGGTGTTCACTGTCCAGGCTATGGCTCACTGTTCACCTACCGACAGCTGAAAACGGCTCCAGCCCCACTATACGACACTGTGTGTTATTAAGACAGCATGACCACTGAACTGTTCAAACTGTCTCCGTGGTTCTCAGTTCTGACAGGTGGGGCACAAGTTACCTGGCAGAAAAGTCGCGCTGAACTAACTTTTACGGCAGAACAAAGAAATTTATAATTAATTAGGATTAATAATATGCACATCTGCTGAAAGCTGCAGCCGTGTGTCCATAAGAAGAAGAAGAAGAAGTGCACTGAAAAGCGTGAACACGTGGTCGGGTCTGTCGTGCATCGTTTACAGTGGTGCCGAAAACCAGGACTGGGTCACGAGAGACCCGACCACGTGTTCACATTTTCAGTATACTTCTTATTGCAGCTGTCCACTAACACACTGGGCTGCAGCTTTTGTGCTACAGCCTACAC
Source organism: Mchenga conophoros (assembly GCF_057382185.1). Taxonomy (NCBI): domain Eukaryota; kingdom Metazoa; phylum Chordata; class Actinopteri; order Cichliformes; family Cichlidae; genus Mchenga; species Mchenga conophoros. Next base: position 2,817,071 of record NC_140527.1, read on the forward strand.
ACATCAACAACAACAGGACCCAGTTCATTCAGTTTTAAGCCAGCGAGGCATGATTGGGGATTGGCGTGATCGGCTTGATCAGGTGTGCCCGTCTCCCCTGCAGCTGCAGACCATGCCCCAGCACAGCTCTGCAGTCAGAAACAGGCTCACTGCAGCCACTAAGAGTGAAGAGTATTAAACTCTCCCTGAATTATATGTTTTCATCTCTGTGAACAAGTTTCTGGATTTCTTTTCTTTAATAAAACTAAGACTGAACTTTATTTTTCCATGTTTGGCAATGTTCACGTTCTATTTAACTTGTTGCGTTTTTGAAGAAGTGCTGCAGACTAATGAAGCAGTCTAGTGACAAAAGCCTCAAATAGTTAAATGAAAGTTGTTTGTTTAAAACAAAAATTACTGAAGGATTCATTGTGAATGACTTTGTTATCTAAATAAAGTTGCAGCTTTCTGTCACTGTTTTGCTTCGATGGGGCGTGAATGTGTGGGGAATGATGAAAAGGTTTGAGAACCACTGATCTAGCTGAGGAAAAACAGTTCTATTAAAAATAATTCCCTTCTGTATAACTCATCAAAGATTGCTTGATGTCTTCGGGAGCAGTAACAACATTGGTGGTGCATGACTACAGAAAGTCTTCAGCTGGTCTGAGTGAGGTTATTTCTGTTCAATTTGTAATCACATCAGGCTTCTTTTTTTTAAATGTCAGACTCTGCTGGTCAACCTGTCAGCTTATACTCACGGGTCATATTTGCAGTTGGGGATGAAAGAGTGGTTTGCTTTATGACCCAGAGACGCGCAGTATCTGTCCGTCTGGCCAAATGGCTGAGGGACGTCAATCACGGTATCCTCATCGAGTGAAATTGTGTTTCCATTCAGTGCCCAGTCCCTGCTGTCCACCTGATGAGTCACGGATAAAAACACAAAGAAAACACAAGCGCATTTAATGGGGATAATTCTACAGGGTGGGTCATTCATATGGATACAGCGTAACAACATGGGAATGGTTGGTGATATTAAAGTCCTGTTTGTGGCACATTAGTATATGTGAGGGGCAAACTCCTCAAGATGGGCGGTGACCATGGTGGCCATTTAGAAGTCGGCCATCTTGGATACAACTTTTGTTTCTTCAATAGGAAGAGGGCCATGTGACACATCAAACTTATTGGTAATGTCACAACAATGGTGTGCTTGGTTTCAATGTAACTTTATTCTTTCATGAGTTATTTACAAGTTTCTCTTTGTTCACAGCCATTGACATGTCGAAGGTTAACACGTGAGGATTGAAATTGTGTTGATATCTGGTGAACGCAGTAACCGGGTCATTGCAGCAGATTTCAATGCAAGACCCCCTACGAGACCACCCATCTCCCATGCTACAGTTAGCAAACTGCTTGCTAAGTTTGGTGAAACTGGTTCAGTGTTGGATTTGCAAAAATGTGGACGCAAGAAAACTGTCACTGATGAAGAAACATCAGTGGCTGTCCTAGCTTCATTTAGCAAGAGCCCACAGCGTAGCACTCGCCGCATGTCACTGGAGAGTGGCATTAGTCGAACGTCCCTTCGGCGGATATTAGCTACTCACAAATGGCAGCCTTACAAACTCCAGCTGCTGCAGCATCTCAGCGAGGATGACCCAGATCGGCGCACAGAATTTGCAGAATGGGCAAAACAAAAACTGGAACAGGACCCTCAGTTCACGCAGAAGATTTTGTTCAGTGATGAGACAAACTTCTATGTGAATGGTGTTAACAAACAAAACCACCGCTATTGGTCTGACCCTAACCCACACTGGATGGATCCCTCCAAGACTGTTGGAACAACAAAAGTGATGGTTTGGTGTGGTATATGGGGGACAACGATAGTGGGTCCATTCTTCATCAATGGAAACCTCAAGGCCACTGGATATTTGAAACTGCTACATGATGACTCTTAATGACCTTGGTGCGTTGTTTGTGGTCTGTGTTTCATACCTCAGAGTGGGTGATGCGTACTCCATTGTAAAAAGCCATCACAGTGTTGGCCTCAGCACCTGTCTTGGCGAAAAGTCCCTGTCCTGCTCCTCTGATTGTAGAGTCTGCCACAAACACTCTGACAAACAGAGGCAGGGGTAAGACAATGAAATACTGACCACGAATTCAAGAGGAACAATGTGATTGGTCAGGATTCCTATAAAACGTATCTACCTTTGGCTCTCATAAGGATCTGGAAGCAGAGTATGGGTGGCGATACAGGTGGATGTGGATTTGTCATACGAGTACACAGGACCTGTAAAAGAAGATTGTCAGATTAGTGGGATTCTTTAACCACAGGCCTTTCTCCATGAAATACAAGTGGAACCATATTAACCAGGGCCAGAGGAAATGACACGAGCATGGGTGGTGGACAGCACATGCAAGGCAGCATTGGTTAATGAGTGAAATGTAAAAAAACAAACTTCAATTAGAATGATACCAAAGTGACAGTAATTCCTCTACATATATCTCAGAACTGTTCAGTCACATTAGCCAGCTTAAATAAACGGTTGCATCCATGGCTCCTGCTGGCTTTCGGCTCTTGAAACTAGCCTAAATATTAATAGTCGTTGTGTCTCACGTTTCTGGACACTGACCAGCTGAGAGAGGAGCAGCACTTAGTGATGATGTGAAGAAGTTAGTGTATAACTTAAAGCAGTTTTAATAAATCCTTTAGAACTTTAAGGGGAAGCTTTCAAGAACATAAGATCAGCTCTTGTAGGTTTTAACACAGTTTCACAATTTGGCTCAACCGAAAACTTTCATATTAGCATCCATGGACCGTGAACTTGGTTATATGTTAATCTTCTTAAACCTGGTAGGAGCAGAAAGTAAAGCTGTCCAGGCAGAGTGCAGCAAAATGCAAAGGAGAGACTTTCACACAGGAAGTACAAATTATGAAATGGGATGTTTTAGTCTGGTCCATTTGTCAAGCTGCAAGCTATTAAACTGCTAAACAATTTAACAGCTTGCCCGTGCACATGATGGAGGTTTCTATCATTACGTTTCCAGTATATTACATTGCACTGAAACGATCCATGTCATCATGCATTATACCATAACACAGTTTCTTGATAATAAATGTATTATTATTTATTCACATCTATTAACGCTTTAGCCTTTTGCATCTTGAAAATCCAACATAATCAATTTTAGGAAAAGGGCAATTTCTTATTAAATGCATCAACTCCTGAACAAAAGTCTCGACAAACAAATGTGGACGTTGGCATCACTCCTTACTATTGGGGCTGATTTCGAAGCGTGGTCTCCCAGTCTGGTTGGAGATGACAGCAGCAAGTTGGGCCTCAATGAGCTCCCCATCCACAAAGCTTCCATATAGAGCCGTTCGACCGTCAGGGTAGATATACGCTACAGAGTCACCAGTCATTTCCCCGTCCTCGTTTACCTCCCCAAACACACAGCCTCTGTCCTAGACGCACCACAGTACACGCCAACATGCACAATACACATGGTTAGAAATACTTCTGCTATGTTCTGTATAAGCAGAAGTTAGACAGTAAGCTGACTCACAGGGTAGTAGACCCAGCATTCCCCACAGCGGTTGTTGCCTTTGTACTGGCCCTTGAACACCAGGTGACCCTCGCCATCGAACTCCTGAGCAGGCCCATTAAGCTCTCCGTCCACATATGTCCCGTTGAGGACGCCCCCATCTTCGTAGGTGTACACTCCTTGGCCCTGCAGAGCATCATCTACATAGAACCCCTCTAAAGTGCTGTGAGAGGGAAAAGAAGGACAACTGCAATTAAGATTTTTACATTTGAAGTCTAAATTCAATCTTCAAGGTGAATAGGGCCAGACAAAGGTTATTTATGTCTCCAGTATTTCTTTCTGAGGTTTGTCTAACTGTTCCTTCTTATTCAGGACAAACTTTAATCCTGAAAAACAAAACCAGTGCTGACATTCTAAAAAGTACAACATAATATTATCATTATATCAGCCATATGATATCATTTATTAAAAAAGAACAAACAAAACTTTTTCACATTTCTGTGGTATTGTTTTGAGAGAGGTAGTGGTGGTATGGCATAAAATAACTCAATGTATACTGCACGACAATTTTAGGGGTAGTTTTAAAAGGAAATTACATCTGTGATGGTTTTGTAATTACATCGGACAGGTTTGGTCACAGGTTTTCTGGCAGCCCACAATCAGACTGTGTTGGTATATCTGCAATGGTCCCATTAATAATCTATTCCATCTACGGGGCAAGCCGCTCAGTCATGTGTTGTACTGCATGTTTGGACTTGGAGGAGGAGAGTAGTTGTTTTCTTGTTTACTTCTGATGCCGCTGCCTGTAATCCAGTAATGTTTGTAACTGTAATGCTCAAGAACTTTACTCTGTTTTTCTACTGAAAAGCACACATGCATTAACACAATATTAATAAGTAAGTCTCAAAACCTTCTATTGGCAAATACATATGTAGCTTTGGAAAGGTGCCATTACACAGCTGCAGTAACACAGATGTTCACTTATCGCACAGCACACTATCACAATACCTGCGTCTGACTGCTCCTGCAGTGTTACACTCTTCTCCTTGGAGGAAACTGACCGCTGCTCAAAGCCATGTCCTCTGCTGTCACATGCATAATCGTACTTTTCTTTTATTATTACCAATATATCCACAATAATGAGGCGTTTGTCAGATAAATGCAGAACATACATCTTTCATATCTGGCAGTGACAGCGGTCAGATATAGTAAATGTTTTTAATTCAAGTAATGTCAGATTTACGTCCCCATCAGTGATCCTAACAGATTATTTAAGTCCTTAGTTTGTTATGTTTACAGTACCTTCCATCAAAGAAGAAGAACTTGCCCTTGCCATTTTTCTCTCCATGGGTGAAATGTCCTTCAAAGCGATCACTGGACGAGTAGGTCACAGTGCAGAAACCATGGGGCTGACCATCTTCATCCAATGGACCTGAAAGTTCATGCAGACACAATGTTTCAGTGTGATGAGGATGAGTTTTTAAATGAAATCAGGTTATAGAAATAGATCCCAGATAGGCCCATCCATTTGTTTTCATGGATCTACCATAAAATACTAAACAAAGCATGTTCAGCTGATTTAAACGAGTACTACAAATAAAGCCTGTAAAAGGTTTCTGCTGAGGTCCTCAAGCTCCTTTCTTAAACGCCTAAAGCACTTCCTGTATCTACTGTTACATTTTAGCCACGTCCCTCATGGAGCAGCAACAAGACCCGTGGATGATTACAGAGGCACCTGGCTAAAAGGACATGTCAGTCTAGAGCTCTAATAATTTGTTTTTGGACACTTTTGCTAACAGTGACATCTCTATTTTTTACTCTCTCGGTCTACTCCAACAACTTACTTGTTAACCTCTTGCTTTAACCGTTACATCCAACCAAAACATCAGTTGTGATTTGTAAAGTATGAACCAAATGATGCCTAAAGTCTATTTAGCATAGATGGGTCATTATTTTCAAAATCCTCACAATAAGCAAAGTATCCTTCAATGTTCCAGAAGTTCAGTGCAGGTTACATCAGGTGGTTTCTTCAGTGGTGCTGACATAGCTCAGCAGAAACACTTGGTCATTACACACGGCGATAGAAATTAAACCCCAACTGATACAAGGTTTGTTTTTTTGTTTCTTTAAAGACTGATACTCATATTTGGTGATTTAGTAACCCGGGTTTCTAATATCACAGGTTTTGTGATAAGATCGTGACAATGCAAATTAAAAAGCAATGACGTTGAAGAGTGCCCTCTGATGGACAAACTGCAACATCAACACTCAAAGTTGTTGAGTGCTTCTCCCATCTCTTCTTTTTATTGGATTTATAGGTTCTTATCAGCCATCGATAATCCGGCAAACAGCAAATATCATCAGCCTGCTGATAAATCAGTCAGGCTCTAATGCAATTAAACACCAAACACTGTTGTTCCTCTATGTTTAATTGCACTAAAGTTCCTTTCAAAGAAAACTCGAACAGAAGAATAATTCAATCAGTTCCCATTAGTTGTTAATGACACACGGAACCAGTTACAATATTTTACTTCAGTCAGGAAATGAAACGGCAATGCTGGCGACAAAACACCAACTAAAATCTATTTTATTGCAAAAGGAAGCATCAGTACGTCCCTGGAGTGGAAATAAAAGCTTCATTTGCACGTGCTAATCACATCACAACACTCCTGGAAATAAATAAATTCAACAATAATAACTCGACACACTTTTAACCAACCACCAAGTAACAATAACATTTCTTAATATGTGTTATGTGAGAGTTTGGTTGACAGCATATTCGTACATAATTGTTACTCACTCACAGTGAGTAGATAACTGAGATTACAGCAAATGAAACTAAGTTACAGCTGGAATATAAACGAGGCAAACAAACAGCAGCGCAACACGATACCGTTGTATTTGCAGAATTCAGTAGGCCAGACTTCCAACGTGCAAAGCAGTACTGAGTCAGGGAAACGGGTTAAACCGTTTCAACCTCTGAGGGCAGTTATTTAGTCGGGGTGGGTAGAAACCCTTTACGGCGGTGTTGGGGCTTTTTAAACCTTCTGACTTCTTACAGCGTGTCCAGTCGGTTTCCTTTGAAAGAGCACTGTGATTAGCTCTGTGAGGGCTGCGTGCTAACGGGGGCTTCGGGTCCGTAGCTTTCAGCACTGTGTGCGCCACAGCGGAGTTTTCAGCCCGGGTCTCCTAACGCGACAGCACTACTTTAGTCCGACGCAGTGAAATCTCAGTCCAGCCTCTGAACGAGGGAGAAAGAACCCGCGTGTAACGGTGGTGCTAGTTTAACAACAAAGACGTGCAGCACTACAACAAAAAGTAACATTTGGTGTCATTCTGCACTTCCTGCCCTGCTGACTAAACACAGCAGCCACGCTGGCAGCGGAGCACTAATACCCCACACACCGCCCTCACGCGCCTGACCGGCGGATCTCCTTGTCAAACAGAGGGCCTGGCGCTGCGAGCTCCCGAGCAGGCCCGCCGACAGATCCACTCATGAAGATTTGTTTAAAGACAATCGACACCACTCAGCCAAAGTGCTGAGAATACCTTCTCCACGGTGCAAATGCAGTCGTTCACGCGTACACGGCACGAATGGCAGAGGTTACGTACCTTCTACAACCTCTTCTACATTTTCATCGTCGCTGTCCATGCTGCAGGAGACCGCTGTGACCGCACCACGGCTTCGACTGCTTTTCCTGCCACCCATGTGGCGTCGTTTGGGGACGGTAACATGACAACCGGGGACACCTTTTTTCACATGCCACACGTTTCGTGGGCATTTCATTATATTTGCACGGAAATATAGCGTGTTTAAAACTAGTAGGTTATTATTAAAAATAAGAAATCTCAACGAGCTTACTTTAATAAAAAAAATCATAAGAGTAAATAAACTGACAGTGCACTTAGATCCCCCCAGTAGAGCCAACATTTACATAAAGAATTTCTGTAAACATTTAATGGCATTTCTTAGCCGTCGCTGCTCAAAGTGGGGTTTTCTACAAAATAACCATTATAGCTATAAGGTCACATTTTCTTCTTCTTTCTGCACTAAGAAGAAGAAAAGGCCATCTCACCCTAACCTTTTCTGTCACACCAGCGTGTCCTCCATTACTACATCTATGAACGTCCTGTGTGGTCTTCCTCTTTTCCTTGTGCCGGGCGACTTCATTGTCAACATGCATGTGCAAACTTGCTCAGCTTCATCTCCAAAGCAGTCCACCTGAGCTGTCCCTCTGATGTGGTCATTTCTAATGTTGTCAGTGCCGGTCACTCCCAGGGGAAAAGCCCCTTCAGCTCTGCCACCTGTCTTTTTGTCAGTGGCATCACTTCCAAACCAAACATCATAACAGGTCCTACTGCCATTTTGTAAATCCACCCATTCACTCTTACTCCTATCCTTCTGTAACAATCTCTCCATCACCTCTCTATAAAATGCCTCTTTACATGGTTGACTCCTGGTATTTCAACCATTCCTCATTCCCTACATCTACTTGCAGCTTCAGTGTTACACCTGCCTTCTTTGTACGTCTTCATGAACTCTCTCAACACTGTTTCTCTGCATGAAGCCCTACTGCTGCTCGCTGACCGTCACCTCTCTAGCTTCTACTTCGTTGTATGGCTCATCAGCTTGATTTTCCTATAGCTGCATCCTTGTTGAAGATCAGTACCAGAACACTTCTTCTTCGTTCCTCAGGCGTCCTTTCCAAAACTGTGTTAAATAATCTGGTTTAAAAAGTCCACTGCCCTGTTTCTCAGACATCTCTATACCTCCACATGTAAATCATCAGGACTCACTACCTTTCCACAGCTGCCCTCACTTCCTCCTTATACTTCCTGATTCATTAACATTCCTTTATGTCATCCTCTTACTCTCATGTCCATACCTACCCAACATCTTCTCATTATCAATTTTCTTTCACCTACAAATCCACTAAAATCAACCAATCACCACTATGTCCAAACAAAAAATATGTGGTGAAAGCTTCCATACAGATGTAATCATTCATTTCTCAAACATTAAATACATACATTATATTTTGTCGTAGCATTCACATACAATTGCAGTTTATACAGACTATGCCAGGGGTCAGCAACACCCAAAGAGCCATTTGGTAGAGTTGGATGTCTCGAGACCGGTCTTGGTCTCAAGACCACTTTTACGTGGTCTTGGTCTCGACGGACTTTTGTCTACCATTTGGACCCAGTTTCCACAGAAAAGAAAACACTGGGAGCCGCAAATACTTTTTGTCATCTAAAATGAAGATAACACTGTTATTGTTATGCCTTGTATACACCTGTATTGTGTATTGTGTTGCATCACAGAGGATCTCTCCTGGACGTACAACACCACAGCACTGGCCAAGAAATCACAGCAGCGTCTCTTCTTTCTCCGCAAACTAAGAAGAGCAGGAGCACCAGCCCCCATCATGTACACTTTCTACAGAGGCACCATCGAGAGCATCCTGTCGAGCTGCATCACTGTGTGGTTTGGAGCCTGCAATGCGTCCTGTCATAGAACCCTCCAACGCATAGTGAGAGCTGCAGAGAGGATCATTGGTGTCTCTCTCCCCTCCCTCCAGGACATTTACAGCACCCGTCTCACTAAAAAAGCCCTTTGCATAGCGGCTGATCCCACGCACCCAATGCAAAGCTTCTTCAAGCTGCTGCCGTCGGGGAGGAGACTGCGGAGTCTCCAGGCCAGGACCAGCAGGCTGAAGGACAGCTTCATCCATCAGGCTGTCAGGAAGCTTAACTCCCTCCCGATTCTGCCCCCTCTCCCCTCTCTCCTCCACGGTCTCACTGAACTCTGTCACACACACACACTCTCTGACTCACTCACTGGCCTGCACCAGTTACCAGTCACTTTGTGGAGCATTGGACTGCCATTACCTCATAAGACTCTGTTGTTACACTATCTCTTACCGTACATTACTAAATCTCCATTTGCACTATTTGCCTACTTGCACTACTCTGCCTGGTTTACACTCAATGTCATTTACCCATTATATTGTATATTGTATAGCTTTCTTGTTATATGTAAAATTGTATTGTATTTATTTAAATTTTTACTTTTTAATTATTTTACCTGCATTTTTTAATCACTCTTATATTTAAATGTTCATTTGCTATTTTATCTAGGGATTGAGAGTAACGTAGTTTCTATTCTCTGTATGTCCTGTACATGTGGCAGAATTGACAATAAAGTTGACTTTGACTTGACTTTGACTTATGAAATCAATGAACTGCTACAGAGAAAAATAAATTTTTATTTATGGAATGAACACATTTTGAACTCTTAAAAAATATAACACAAAGGAAAGACAGTTGAAGGTCTCTTTTAAATGAATTAAAAAGCTGATCTTAAATTATTCATATACCAAACAAAAACTGTAGCGTTGAGCTGAATTTTAAAAGTAATTGGAAAAATTCACTCAACTGCTAAAAAAAGAAAGAAAAAGAAATATTTGCAAAATATCTGTATAAATATTTATTTTAAGTGGTTGACGTGTGTGGCGGGGCGTGGTCTGCACGCTACAGGGGAGGCGGACGCACCTGAGCGGCATCCGCAATCAAGCCCCCCCGGCTTAAAGTCTGTGCTCTCTCTGCTGTTGTGTCGACTGTGTGGCTACAGCAACAATGTGTAAAAATGGTCAATAAAGAAAAAAAAGCATGTACATGCAAACATCGCTGGGTCTGCCATGGCGCACAGCGTCTGCAAATCGGGGCTGTACGAAGTCACTTCGTCTTTACGCAGGACTGTAAGCTGCCATCTGTGAGGCGTGAGCGCTGTTTGTTTTTACCGTAGTTCATGGTGGAGAACAGCTGCTCACATACGTATGTGGATCCGAAGCTCCATACTTGGCCTGCCTGGGGTTGACACTCTCCATAAATGCAGGGCATTTCGGCTGATATGGTTTATGCGAGTGTGACGCTTATTTTGAGCGATGATAATAACATATGATTTTATTTTGATATTTGAAGACCACGAGAATCTTCCAATTTACAACTAGAAGTTAAAAAAGAACTAACACAAATAAAATACACTTCAGTTAAATACTTATATTTTTTCAAACCACGTGGAGCCGCAGGTTGCCGACCCCTGGACTATGCTCTAAGAAATGCCCCCCCTACAGTACCAGGCCTGCAGAATAAACTCACACTGATAACAGTGCGTGGTATACAGTGGCATGATAAATGAAGCTCGAGCCACTGTAATTAATTAAGGACCATCACACTTTAATTGTTCAGTTCTGTGCATGCATTTATACATGTGCATATATAACTGTATGATATGCTGATGATAAACTAACAGCAGGTATTAAAGTTTTAGCCAGGTTTTTCTTGTGGAGTGTTAGTGATAGAGTTCATAGAGAGTTCTGCCCACTCATGGCAGATCTTTAGCTGCATAAGAGTCACGGGACTTTCTTACTTGCACAACTTGTGGGATGTGCTAAAGTCCCTTTGCCCCAGGAAGTACCTCCTATTTGTTATGTAAAGCTGACTTTGTGTTTAGGAGCAAACTGTGAGGACGGCTGTTTTTTCCCAACAGTCTGATGGAAGCGGACTCCCCTCTTTTGTTGGCTGCAGTGTCCCTGCTGTCAGTTCTGCACATGGGTAAGTAAAACACAGCAGCTTAATGGATGTTGTGCATGTCAAGGTATTGTCCCAACTTAATAATAATGTGGGTGTGGTTTCCCACTCCTGTGTAGGTACTGTGCAACAGCAAGACTAGGCAAGTTTTACACTTAGCACTCCACTCATTTAGTGATCATCAGATCACATCTAGGATGCGGATTTCCTCTTGTCAGCAGCTTGAACATGGTTTCCCACACAGAAAAGCACATACATTCTAAATGCAAACAACATCCTTATTATTTTAAATGTGTGCATTTATCAAATCAAATCACTTTTATTGTCACATCACATGTGCAGGTACACTGGTACAGCACATGTGAGTGAAATTCTTGTGTGCAAGCTTCACAAGCAACAGAGGTGTGCAAAGTACAATAACATAAGCAAATATAAGAATGGCTAAATCTGAGAATTATATGAAGAAATATGTGTACAATATAAGAGTGTATGCACATTACTGAATGTGTATACTAAATATGTATGTCTACATGTGTGTATGTGTGTGTGCACATATTTTACAAATTAAATAGAGTTAAAATAAAATAAATATATAAAATCAGAATCAGAATACTTTATTGATCCCTGGGGGAAATTATTTGTTTATATATATCTGTAAATATACAGAGGTTGTTAGTTGGATATTGTGCAAAACAAGTGGCATTACTGTACAGTATGGAGTGCATAATGTTAAAGTTCCAGTAGTGAAGCTGAGGTGTCTATGACGTGTTCAGCAGTCTGATGGCCTGATGGAAGAAGCTGTCTCTCAGTCTGCTGGTACGGGACCGGATGCTGCAGAACCTCCTTCCTGATGGAAGCAGTCTGAACAGTTTATGGCTGGGGTGACTGGAGTCCTTGATGATCCTCCCCGCTTTCCTCAGGCACCGCTTCCTGTAGATGTCCTGGAGGGAGGGAAGCTCACCTCCAATTATCCGTTCAGAGCACCGCACGACTCTCTGGAGAGCTTTGCAGTTGTAGGCGGTGCTGTTGCCATACCAGGTGGTGATGCATCCAGTGAGGATGCTCTCAATGGCACAGCGATAGAAGGTCCTCCCCTTTATACTAGTTTATTGATTTATACTGAGCAATCTCCACTTTTTACACATATGTTGAGCAGTATATGTTGCCGTGTTTTATAGTATAGTACTCTTATAGTATTTTCAGACTTTGATTCTTGTGGGCCTTTAATGTGGCTTCAAGCGTTTCTTCGCCCAGAAAAATTGTGTGCAGGTTTAACTATCACCAGGCCAGTGTTAACCGGAATTCTTGATCATGGCTGTTGTTGATGCATTTTCTAATGTGGAATCATTCTGAGGAGAATGTCAAAAACATGATAATGCGAACACCACGGCTCACCATGAAGCTCAGAATATTCTTCTGGGTAGAATCTAGACTCTGTAGAGCATTTGGACAACTACGAATCTGCTTTGAGACGGAGGAGCTGAGAAGTGCCTGCTGTTCAACTGACACTTCATGGAGCTTGGTCAGTTTTATCATGGTGGTCTACAGAGAGAAGTTCATGGCTTGGATTTTGTTCCAATGTTCAATTTTATCCCTTGAAAACAAAATCTACAATTTATTAAACTGTGCAAAAAAAAAAATTAGGTGGCTAAAATAGGAAATATACTTGTGAATTGTATAAAGAAACATGTAAAGAAACCTCTGTCACTGTCTCCTCTCAGGCTACCTGGCTCGGCGGGTAGGAAGATCCAGGATGGCTTACAACATCGTACCTCCTGTTGTCACTGGACCTCCAGAATTTGAGAGGACATTCCGTGCACAGTAAGAAGACCTGATTGTAATGCTATAGTCAAATGAACTGAAGGGTAAAACTAGTTTAAACAGACTACTTTAAAGTAGTAGTCTGATTACAGAGTGATATGGGAGAGAATGCCTGAGGAATGGAGAAACAGTTTACTGGTACCACACCATGAAGTTATTCAAAGGAGTTTCTGAAGCTAGGTTAAGAAGAGAGCTGACAATCAGTAAGCAGCAGTGTGGCGGAGGGAGCTGATCTGCAGTCAGAGTAGGGACAAGGTGGAGCTCCAAGGATGTCCTAACATTACCTGTGTTTGTTCTCAGTCAGAACTGTGTGGAGTTCTACCCTCTCTTCCTGGTGTCGATGTGGACCTGTGGTACCTTCTTCAGTGAGGTGATTGCAGCTGCAGGAGGGCTAGTGTACATGGTCGCTCGACAGATGTATTTCAGTGGATATATCACGTCCCCCAAGAAAAGGTCTTTCATGATACTAAAATATCAAATACTTAAAAGCACACGGTGGCAGCGCTGACTTTAAAGTATCTGATGTTTGACCTATTACAGCACGCTGACTGAGTACTTTCTGGTTTGCAGGTTACCTGGCTTTATTCTGAATTTGGTTGTCCTCGGCATTCTGTCTCTGCTGGGTTCGATTGGAGTGCTGCGTGGAATACTATACAAATACTTTCTTATCTAACTTTGAAAAATGTCATCAAACTGTGCAAACCAACAAATAAAGTTATTTGTATTTGGTAGAAGTTTTTATAAAATTATTTTCCAATGTTTATATTTTCAGTTCTTTATAGTTTAGACTAGGTTTACATGTTCAGTTGTTGTTGTTTCTAAATTAGTTTCAGTGTTTGATTCAGTGCTGTATGTTTCCTTATTATTATACTATGTGTGTATTTACAATTAACTTTTCAGTTTTACTTTTCGAGTTAACTATTTTCTTTCTCTATACTTTTAGCTTGGTTTTTATTCATTAATATAATCTTGGAACAAAGACATATAATAGCATAAATATCTGTTAGATTTAACTGTGTGACCATGGCCTGCATAGCTTATCTAAAACAGCATTTTCCAACTTCAAAAAAGGAGTGGCTTTAAGCGATTTACCTTCAAGTGTGCAACACCTTAAGTGTTGTTTCCGGCAAGAACTGTGGTACAATAAAATAACTGCAAACAGTGGAAAAAAGGGGGAAAGATGAACTATGATGTCGTTCTGTTGTTTGTCCCAGCGGGGTGTACGGCGCCCCCTGGCGGCTGTGAGGTGCAAGTGCCTGATAATAGCCAATGAATTCTAGCACTGCCGAGAACATTCAAGCTGTGCTGAATTACGCTAGTCTTTAATTTTCCTATCGATATTTAGCGCTGCAACGTTTGTTTTTCCACGTCGCTGGGTATGGGTCCTTTCATTTTACGGCTTATACCTAACTGCGTGTGGCAGCTAATTTTAAATTGCCTCCGGCTAACGGTTATTAGCATAGGAGCAGCTAGTTAGCACCACACTGTTAGCACGGTGTGGTTTACTTTGGCCAGCTGGTCTCTTTGATCAGTTTTAAAAATACCCGTGGTTCACGTGACCTTTAGAAGGGTCCGATACCAGACAAACAAGCGGTCATAGGGTTTAGCTGTTAGCATTATTAACGCTGTTGTAGGCACTGTCTCTTAGTCACGGCGCTGCACTGGTGTGCTGAGAATAATAAACTCTTGTTAAAATGTGTTGTTATTATTATAGGTGTGGCAAAAGTGATGATTAAAAAGAATTGTGTGCACCGCATGACAACAAAATGTAAGCGTTTACTGCCAAGTGACAGCTGAGGCAGCTGCCCAGAGCAGTTTTGGTCAACAGCATTTCATCACGTTGTGTAACATACGTGTGAAAAGCTGTACGGTCGTTTTCAAGCATGCGTAGCTTTTGCTACAAACAGTGGATAAGCTAACTTACAGATATTTAACTGTCAAATGTTCCTGCAGTGTCCCCGAGAGTCGCAGCCCTGCATTCCAAAAAGGAAGACGAGTACTTCACCATGAGCTCAGAGGATGGTGAGACAACACACACACACCCCTCCACAGTGTGCATGTTCACTCTTTCCTGCGCCTGACGGCTCCGTTCGCCTGCTGCAGGTGACATGGAGAACCAGGCTGAGCTGGAAGAGAAGACCAGGCTCATCAACCAGGTGTTGGAGCTTCAGCACACTTTAGAGGGTAGGCACGTGCAGCCTCACAGCTGTTACCTGCTAAAATGGAAAATGAATTCTTTAAATATAAACTGTAAGGTTTCTTGTGGGGTGGCTTAGACTCGTGTTGCAGCTTCATGTCACGCTGGGATTTGTAGATGAAATTGTGCATTTACATTTTTAAAAGTTGCCCCTAACTTTACGCACTGTGAATGGGCTTTTAGTGGGAAGCATCAGAGTGTTGATTTCTCTATGTGAATGTTACTCATAAATGTATCTGTGCCAGCAGAATGTTCACAGATTGATAACACACAGCAACACTGCATCACTCAGAGTGGATTTGAGCTGTTTAGCCTCATTTTTAAACCAGCTTAGTTTGGCCCGTTGAACTCTGCACCGTCTGGCTGATAGTAGAAACTCATTCTGAGAGTTCTGGTTGCACAGTGTTTGAACATCAGTGGGGAAAGGTGACTTCAACACAACCCTACAGTCTCTGCAGTGTGGACAAAGTCCTTGGTGTTTCACGCCAAGTCAGTGGTCGATGGTGGCCTCAGCGATTGCCTTACTTTCTGAATCAATACAAAGCTTCTTATTATGGTTAAATATAATTTCCCTGTTGCACGTGCAGCACTGAGATGTGTTGTGTGAACAGACACACACATTTATTTTGTGTTTGGAGAGTGGAAAGATCAGGAGGTGTGACAGAAATGAAGGAAACACAGAATAGGTGCACCTAACATAACAGTGTTTGCTGAACTATGAATGAGCTTTAAATGTTTTTTAATGGATTCTTGGATAATGATGATGTTTTAAACTGTAATGAATACGTTTACCACCCTTGTAGTTTCCACATTCCTGTATGGTTGACTGATGTTTTTGTTGACGTGTTCAGACCTGTCTGCCCGAGTCGATGCTGTAAAGGAAGAGAACCTGAAGCTGAAGTCGGAGAACCAGGTCCTGGGTCAGTACATTGAGAACCTCATGTCGGCTTCCAGTGTCTTTCAGACCACTGACACCAAGAGCAAACGAAAGTAAGGAGACCTTCAGAGAGGCCTGACCTAAATCCACCCCTCCACCGTCCCTAACAGAGCCCAGACCGTACCAGAGGCCTGGACTCACGGACCCTTTAATACTGCTGAAACCTGAAACCCGTTTCTGTCTCTAACATGTGCAAATAAGGGAATTTGTTGTTTTCGTAATGTGGCTGCAGTGGCCAGTGTTGCATTCATTAAAAGAGAATGTCCAGAAGAAAAAGAAGAAAGGGAGACCTGATCCAGAGCTGCACATTAATATTAAACCTAACTCACGAGCTGACACACACTTGTCAGGAAGGACAGCTGGCCTGAATCCTCTTCTGATATCTGAGTGCCTGAAATCTGTGCAAGTCTACAGAAGGAAAACATGCTTTGCTGTTTTTCCCACATAATGAGTCCTATTTCATAAAGTACAGTTCTGTGAGGTGTTTAGCACTTTCCTAATTTCTTATTTTCTTTACATATTTGTTACAGATCATCAAAAGTTAGACTTTGAAATGAGTAAAATGCAGTTTTTAAATGATTGTTACACATGTTAAAGCTGTGCAAACCAACCTATGTGGGAAAAGTAATCCCGACTTGATCCGATTGAGTGATGTGAGACACTCGTTGCCACTTAACACAAATAATTGACAGCAGTTGTTGCACAACCAGTTATTTGGTCTTTGGGGGTAATAACCATAAGTAGGGACAGAAAGGTGGGTTTGTATCGTTTATTTCCCTTAAATAATTAATAATCATTTAAAAACTACATTTTATATTTGCTCCGGTTATCTTTGTCTAATATGAACGTTTGTTTGATCTGAAACATGTAAGTGTGACAAATATGTAAAAGACCTCAGGAAGTTGGAGGAACACTTCTACACGACACTGTCAATCCCATTTGTTCTTCTGGAATATCTAAATGATGAGATACGATTCAAGCAGCTGTCACCTGGTTAACTGTAACACCAACTCTGTGGACATCACAGTTAGTCAGTTCAGTTATGTTTGCAAACTCGTGGCACACAAACAGGAAACCGGTGAGATACCTGGAACTAGACTTTCTAGAATCCTGTTGTGTAATGTGTTGATGTAAACAAAGAAACCAGACCCAATCAGTGTGTAAGACGGGCTTCCTGTTTAAGCGACGGTGAGTGCTTTGAGTTTCAGAAGACGTAAGAGCTCAGCTTTTGTGCCATGTTCATATATTCAGACTTTGTTTTTTGGCATTTTGCACACATACAAAGCAAAGACAAAAGTGCAATCTTACACTGGCCTTTTGTGTATCAGCAAACAAGCTGAACTCGTGGTTAGGTTTCCACCTTTAGGAAGCCTGCCGAGGGGCAGCAGTCTTGTGAGCTGTACTGCATGTACGTTTTGGAGTCATTAAATAAATAATGGTTTGCTTTTATATGGCTATTCTGTGAGTGTGACAAAAGTCTCGGTGTTTTCATGTATTCGGTGCTCACAGATGTAAATCAGCAGAAACAAGAATAATAGATTAGCTTCCAGTCAGTGTGGTTAGTGTTACACCTCCTGCAGATCTTCTGATACACAGGAAGGCATCACCGAAGAACTGACACTGGATTACAATTGTCACAGTTCAGATGATGCTTTGAAAATACCGGTGACGTTACTGCTCCTGAGCGCTGCACACAGGCCTGACACACAAAAAGAAAACTTCCACACCACAGATGTTGAAGTGTTTACATTAAATTCTGTCTTCTGCTCTCGATACTTGTTAGTGAGGAGCTTGGCTTGATCTAAGATGGGATTGACACACCTTGTTTTAATTCTGAGTCAGTGTTGCTGCCATTGCTACAGCTCCAGTGGATCTTTGAATGGCTACTTTAGTTCCAAACCCCTGGTCTTTGTCATTTCAGCGTGATGTCACTTCCTCTTTCTTGCTGCTTGGGTTGGGATTAAACAACACTAGTGGCACTGTTTGAGTTCACAGCTAAAACCATGATGTGTCATTTTGATTTGAGCCTGTGTGCGCTGATTGATGAACTTCTCTTTAACCATGCTGTATACTGTTTACATTTTGTTCGATTGCCAGTTTGACTTGGCAAGTCTTAGTTAAATAAAGTTACGATCTTTTCATGACGTTTCTAAGTGATATTTCTTGAGCTAACAATCTCTTTGTTTTATTTGCCGCTCACGGAGTCAACTAAAGGTGCTCACCAGGACCTGATACCATCCATTATGCATTTAACAGCTGGTGTATGAATAAGAACACAGAAAGGTGGTCAAACTAAAAAAAGGAAAGAAACTATTTTGGTATATTCAACTATATAATAACGAGAAGAAGAAGAAGAATATGTACAAATGATGACAAAGATGCAATTTAAAATAGTATCTTTGCTACAGTGTTACATCTGCATTGTAAGAGTTGAGTTGTTTTTATGGTTAACTTTGATTCCCTGGGTCTTTTCCTGTGTGTTATAACTTTTCGATATATTTTCATGTGCCTTATATTTGCTTTGTGACTGTGTGTCTTATTTTGAAAGAAATATTTACACGTTACCATAGCGACCAGAGAGCATTAAGGGGCAGAGAGGAGGATGCTACTCTCAGTGTTGTTGGCGCATTTCAGGAGGACTAATAAAATAAAGGACTAATAAAGTTACACAATTACAGTGAATTTGCATTTATTATTATATTTACAAGATACCACAGATTTTGTCTTGGTCAGATCATTTTATTTTGTTGTGTTTATCTGCGACAGCTTAAAGGCTGGTCCGTGAAAATGTTGTCTGACATTAAACCGGTCCATGGCGCAAAAAAGGTCGGGGACCGCTGGTCTAAACAACACTGGATCATCTCGAGTTTGGTGCCTTTCTCATGCTTGAATGGTTCATAGATTTATGCTAAGTGGCTTAACAAACAAAAGATTTCTCTGGAAGTGGTCAGTTAAAAGTTGCTTAGGCTGCTGCCCCCGCGACCCGGCCCCGGACAAAGCGGATGAAGATGGATGGATGGATGGATGGTCAGTTAAAGGACTAGAGTGAAAGTGACCAGTATCAAACGCCACTATCCAAAGAAAGCCTGGAGACCTGCTGCTCAAGAACAAAAAAAATGCAATATTAAATTTTTGCAGATGTGAATGTCAAAATATTTTGCTCGGTTATATTTATATCAGCGGTGCATTAGTATCATTGAGTCAGAAGAAACTACAGTGTGTGTCTAGCTCTCAGGGAACTGATGCAGCTGCTACCTTCTGTGCATCCATATAGCATCAGACTGTGGATACAAACACTACATCAGAATCCTCTGCATGCTTTAATGCTGGATTTTGCTTGCGTCAAGTAAAATATAGAGTGTCACCATACTTGGACAGCCTATAGGAATGGCCTGTATCAGATGCATGATGAGATGAAACTTGACATCTTTGAGCATCAAACTAAAGAGTGCTGTCGCTGCAGGGGATTCTTTGGACTTTGAAGAACCTGTTTTGCGTTTTTTTCATGTAAAATGAGCTGAAATGAAATCCTTACAAGACAACTTGATATTCTTTATTTGTAACAAAAATAGAATAGTGCAGTAATTTACTCAGTGAATAGCTCTGGTGTTACATCAGTGAAACGTTTGGGTGGAGTGAATTTAAGCAGCTAATATGAGCCACCACTGTGGCCAATTTGGACACTTCCATCCAGGATGGATGGAAGTGTCCAAATTTATTCACATAAACTGCCTGTTATGTGAATAAGGATTATTCACATAACAGGCAGTTTAGGCACATGTAAGCCTTTTATTGGACGTCCATGTAGACAAAGTCTTTGTGCAGCAGGTGGCGCACTAATCAGCCTGAGTGAGAGTTTCCTTCTTGTCTGTGGTCTTCAAACTTTAATGAGTATCTGACAGACAGAAAGAAAAAGAAAAGTGTTAACCACACACAGCATCCACTGACGCCACCACCTACCTCTTCCTGGCTTATTGTTTAGGTTAACAAGTAACACAAAGAAAAACTGAGCTTTGTAGATTTTCACAGACCGAGTTATTGCAGGGAAACCTGCACGCATGCATGAGGTATATGTTGAAACAACTTGGTGCACCTCAGAATAACTTCAGTCAGACTAGCTGCTGTGTGATTGAACATCTGCATGCCACCACAAGCCCAGTTGTGAAAGTAACAGCGGAGCTCAATAAGGGCGTTTCGTCATAATTTTTTTTTCTCTATTATTTCTGTTCTTTCCAGTCTGACCTCATACTTCATAGGAAGAGAGTTAGAGGTCAGACCGGTTGTACAACAAGCCTGGTTTTCTACCTGATCTGTTTTTAATGAATATTCCTGTTTGATTTAACAGGAACTGAAAGTAGTCTGAAACTATGGGCTCAAAATGTGGTCAGAAATATTTTGTACTTGTAAAAAAGATTTGTGTGTGGACTTAGCCAAAAAAACCCTGCAAGTTACAAGTACGAATTTTGACCCCTATTTTTCTTCCTTTAAGCTGATTGGTCAATGTCATGTCAATCACAAATTAAACAATCCAATCAGAGAACAGATGGGTTTGGCTGTCGAGGGGCGCTTTTTTGAACTGCAGGTCTTTGAAGGGAATAAATGCCCTTTTACATGCCAACCCAGCGTTTTCCTTCATCACCACGAAGGAAAACAGTCTGTGGTCGTCCGAGTTTGGTGATTTTTGTGTCACAGGTCTACGTGTTTAATACAGGGACTTCCACAGCCTTTTCAACAGCGCTGCGGGGTGGGGGCGGGCAGTGTTTTGGAAATGACAGTCTTCATTACAAAGCTTTCTTCGTTATGAATTAGCATACATGTTTTTATTGAACATTTGAAGAACCAGCAAAAAAACCAGAAACTCTTGTAGATAGGGTTGCCAACCGTCCCTTAAAATACGGAATCGTCCCGTATTTAGAAACAAAAGTACTCGTCCCGTATTGAGCTAATAAGGGACGCACTTTGTCCCGTAATACAGTGAGAATCAAAAGTAGTCTATAACTTTTAATGGAATTAACACTTTGTTTGAAAACATAATTCCCAGCCCCTCTCCTGCTTTGTGACCAATGAGCTGACAGCACACTTATCGCACACTGTTTGCCCAGCTTTATGCTGGGCAGACACTGTGCGATTTTTTTTTCAGTCACGTTATTCAGCTCCTGCTCAAACTGCAGGATTGACTCGCAGGGGTTAGAAGTTGGTAGGTCACGATGCAGGTCTCACACTATACGGCCCGATGCTCTGATGCGACCTGAGTGCTCACACTGTGCCTCCATAACATGAAGGTTATAGCAGAAAATCTGTCGCTCTCTGTCTTTCACTCACACAGACACACCACCACCATCAACTTTGCTAAATTGCTAATGAAAAACATGATCAGGCAGCTGTGATTGAGCAGCATGTAAATCCAACTGTTTTCACGGTTGTTGTGGTCGTGATAATTTTGTGAGGCCACATCGAAAAGGCTCGGATGAGCTTTCCAAAGTTCTACAAGTTGTGCCTCCATCGCTTGTGTCCAGATCACACACTGCACAGCCGTGCTGCGCCGTCTTTTTCACCGACGTTTACGTGTTTGCGCGTGAGCAGTGTGAGCGGCTCACGAGCGATTGATGATCAGGAGCTGCTCGAGGTGTTAATCGCTTCTCGTTACCCCACGTATACTACACGACGCACGACGAAGGCCAAAAAACGGTCCGATCACCAAAACGGTCGCACGACTCAAAAATCGGCTCAAAATGGGCCTAAAACCGCACAGTGTGAGCCCAGCATTAGAGCAGCAATGTTTGTTCCCCTCAGAGAAAGGGAAGAATGGGAAAAGGAAAACACCTGGCTGGAAAAAGTTAATATGGGCATGTGCAGTGAATATCAGCGCTATGTGGCCAGAAGTGTGATAATATAATTTATTTTGTGTAATAAACAACTGCAAGGATAGATGATTACAACAAATAGATCACTAATACATAAAAGTAATACATAGATGAATAATGATGATGAGTTAAGATGCGTAATCATGGGAACAAGCGGGTTTACAAACAGGAGCAGCTGATTAGCTTTAGAAAAGCTGAAATAATACCTCAACTGAAGCCAATTGTACTAAATGCACTAAATGTGCACTGTTACAAGAATGTTTTTCTTTCTATTGTTTTCTATTATTTTAAGTTAAGCAGGACAGAGTTCTTTTAAAGAAAGATTTACTTATATTCTCAAAAGTTAAGCATGACAGGCTTCTGTTTAAGAAAGAGACCTGTTTTACTGTGTTAATGTTGTCATTTTGAGCTAAAAATAAATGGCTAAATGATCATTTGTTTCACATGTGTTCATATCACAAAGAATAGAATATGCATCTACTCAAATCAACTTCAAGTCAAATGGTTAAAAAAAAGAGCTAGAAAATTCACCACACTGGGAAGGGTGAAGACAACTGGGTCGCCTGGCCCTGGCCACGAGGTGTCCCTTATTTATTTTTCAGGAAGTTGGCAACCCTACTTGTAGAGGACATAAAGTCAGAGATAGAAAAGACAAGGAGCAGGTGCATCTAGTACAGGTAGAGCTGCTGCAAAAACCCACAGAGCCTAGCAGCCAGCAACAAATTCTGGATCCTTTGCTTTTAGTTAGCAGTTAGCATTAGCAGCACATCCTGCGTCCGATGTGAAAGGACTTTTATGCTGCGCACTGTGACTCACAGCAATGGTCCCGGGTCAGCCCTGACGTTGTGTTAAACTAATCCTAAAGTAATGACGGTATTTCTAACCACTGATATAGCACAACTTTATCCTTTCAACAGCTACTGAAAGTTAGGGGACCTAGCTGCTATCGGATATTTATATAGCGATCCTCCAGCTTCAAACTGTATCACCCTTCAAGGACCTGCAGTTCAAAAAAGCGCCCCTCTGACAGCCAAACCCATCTGTTCTCTGATTGGATTGTTACATTTGTGATTGACATGACATTGACCAATCAGATGAAAGGAAGAAAAATAGGGTCAAAATTCGTACTTGTAACTTGCAGGGTTTTTTTGGCACACAAGTCCACACACAAATCTTTTTTACGCACACACAAATCTTTTTTACAAGTACAAAATATTTATGACCACATTTTGAGCCCATATGAAACCACAACATTGACTCTTTTCTTGTACTAGTTGCCACAACTCCTGTTTCCTGATGATCTTCAGTGCACTCTGTGGGAGTGGGGGTGCAGCCGTATGTGAAGTGGCTGGGATACTGATGGGAGAAACTGCTGCATCCAGAGCATGTGGCCTACTAGCACTACTGTGAGCTGACCACAGTGGTACTGAGTCCGTTTTAAAGGTTCATCTTAAGAATCAGCAACTTGAATGACAGAAATCCAACAAGATACTTTGATCACATACGTTTCATAACATCAAATTACATCATGTGACATAAGAACAGGGAAGAACTGTTTGTTTGATGGCTGCTTGCTTTTAGTTTTGTGCATTTCTTTTTTTTCACTGTTTTTATTTATTTATTTTCTTACACGAGATTGTTTTTAAGTGCATAAAAACACACTTAACACAAGTATTTGGGTCAGACCTCACTCAGCAGAGCCCAGACATCGGAGTCGGAGTGGACCACCAGGCGCAGTGCAGAGACCGGCTGCAGTGCTGCTTCAATCTTTCCTTCAGCTAATCCATTCACAAATTCACCTGGAAACACACAGCAGTAGGTTGGTTGTGTGTGTGTGTGTGTGTGGGGGGGGTGTCTATAAAAAGCACAGGTAACAGAGTAACTTCCTTTTCTCATATAATGCAAAAGCTTTTTCAAACATGCGAAATACTTAGTGCTGTGAACACGTTTAATGGTAATAAGAACAAACTAAGAACAGCTGCTCAGAGCTTTGGTGAAGTACTCTCCCAGAACAAGAACACCACAAAGGGACTGGCTAACAGAGGCAGAACAGTCCTGATTATGAAGGATCCCTACAAGGCTGTGACACCATCAAACTACTGGCCAATTACCTGCCGCTTTATAACAGGGAAGCTTCACTCAGGCATCACAGCAGAGGTTCAAAGCACCAGCTGCTGGTACAACAGGTAGAGCAACCTGAGCAGCGGCTAAATGTACAATAATATTTCCCTTTTAGAATAATAAGTAGCTACTTCATCCTCGGCCATACAGCGTTTAATAGGAACCTGTTGGCATGCTTTTCCTTCTTCATTAGTTTCAACCCTCTCCAGGCAGGCGTTGCAGATTTACAACAGTTAAAAACTAACAACCTGATTCCCCCACATACATATTTTATGAGGTTTTTTTACTCAGAAGTACCACTGCAGGACTTGGTTGTGCATTAGCAACTAAAACTTAATTTGAGCCTGAGAGGGTTAACACAGATGGTTGATGAATAATGTGTGATTGCTGCTAAATGTACGATAAATGAGCGTTTTTGAGACGCTGGGAGCCCCTTCCTTTGGTTTATGCACTTACCAACAATGATGAAGCCATTGCCCGACTCCCTGTAATGAGGAATGGCCACTTTGTGTCTTGCCAGCACCTAAAAGAAGAAAACAAGTATCTCAGGTGTAAAAGGCACAACACTGACATTTGCCTATCATTTGGAGTTCAGCATGATCAGCAGGAGCTGTGGTATTCCAGAGACAGCGGGTAACGTATTCCCCACAGAAGCAAACATGGATGATTATATTTTAAAAACTGTGCCACAGACGAACAACAGACCTCAGACCTCAGAGTCGTGGTCAATCACATGACCACTTCAAGATGACAAAGCAACAATGTGATATATACCAGGTTTTAAATTGTGTTGATGGGCCAGTAAAACCAGAGTCATGATAAAAAAAATATGTACGCGTGTTTTTTCCTGAATAGTTTCGTCACGTTTAACGTCTAAAGACAGCGCAGCGAGCGCTCTCTGCTTATGAGCAAAACATAAAAAACTAAACAAAAAACAGCCCGTTCGTGTTGGTGGAAAAATGCACCATGTCGACCAATCAGAAATGACATGGCAACATGATGTTTGGTTGTTTAGGAAGAGAGAGGGAGAGAGAGTTTTGAGATGTGACGTTTAGCGTGTTTGGAGTGTGTAGTTAGTGTGTTGTCTTGTGTAGTTAGTGTGTAGTGTTGTGGATAGTTTTGTGTTGTGTGTCAGAACAATGAGGCGACTGCTGTCTCCAGGTAGAAACAGCAGTGACACACCTGCTGCTGTCAGACCTGCAGGTATCAGGCTGTGATGTTTCCTTTATAGTGGACAGAAATATTTGCAGTGGCACAAATAACTTGTGTGGCATCTTATTGAAGAACAGCTGATTGTTCTGTAAATAGTTTATTTAATTTTTTTTAAAAAGGGTAAAAGGTAAATGGCTGCAAATATCTTTGTTGTTTGCAAAACTTGTGCACATGAAATTTAAAGTTATGAAATATGATTCAATAAACATGTTTGTGGTTGTTACAGTAAAAAATATAAAATCCGAGTAGAAAGTTATATTTTTTGTCTGATTGTAGATCAATTGTGTTACTACAGTTTGTCAAAATGAAAACATAACTGTAAATTCAGACACGTGAGGAAGAAAAGTGGTTAAAAATGGCCAATTATACCCTGGAGCCCAGAGGGCTAAACTTTTTTTTTTTTTTTAAAGTAACGCAATAGTTACTTTTCAAGTAATTAATTACTTTTAGAATCTTCTAACTCACTAACTCAGTTACTTTTTTGAAGAAGTAACTAGTAACTATATTTAATTACTTTTTCAAAGCAACTTGCCCAACACTGGTAATGCTGCCCATGTTTATGGAACAATTACGAACTTGTAAATTTACGTAACGACCACACGTGTTGTCTTTTTGGTTACCTTACTGCTTTGGCATTTTTACAGGTTTTTATGAAGTCCTATCAGGACATGTAGTCAGAGTCAACGAGTAATATAAGGGGAGAAATCATGCGATTATATGTCATCATTTGAAAGTGTAAACTCAGTACAAGCACTAGTACCGTTTCCAAACTGAAGGTGTGCCAAGAAGACGTCACCACAAGAAGACTGAGGACGCGCAGGCAGTCTTCTGCAGAGTTTTAGTCAGTTTTAAGCTGAGGTTTGCGCGACATATTCCCGACAGCTCTCTACCCATACAATCAGAATAGACTGCACACATAGGTGCCATCTGTCTCTGATGTCATAGCACTTCAAAATGAGAGATGGCTCAGGGTCATGTGATTTAGCCCCAACTATAAGGTTTATCCAAAAGTTTTGAATCTAATCTTAAAAGAAGAGAGGATGTCTGTCTCCCAAATCCAAACTGGTAAGACATCATGGTATTAGAGAAATAACTCTCTCTCTGTGCTCCCACTGCAGCATTTTGAATTAACTGGAGGCTTTTCAGGAACTTTTAGAACAACCTCCTAATCCTGGTCTGCAGCAGTCCAGCCCCAAAGCATCGGCATCACTCGGAGACAGGATATAACTTTAGAGATGCTCTGTGGATGAAAGCAGCGCTACATATTTGCTTCATTTGGACCCTGAAGGACAAGATTTCTCTCAGTGTTGCTGGAGGCTAAGCTAATGCCATCCTGGTTAGAAACAATGTTACTAAGATTTTTCAGGTCGAGTAACATAATCTCAGTTTTGTCTGAGATCAGAAGTAAGAAATTAGAAGTCAGCCAGCCTTTTATGTCTTTAAGACATGACTTTGAATCAGCAGTCCAACGTTTTTTGCGCCACGTGTCGGTTTAATATCAGACGGTATTTTCACCTTTAAGCTGTCTTTGATAGGACAAAGACAAAAACTGTATTTTGTAAATATAATAATAGCAAACGTGAATTCACTGTGTAATCGTGTAACTTTGTTAGCAGCGCCCTCCTGAAATTCGCAGACAACACAGAGTAACATCCTCCTCTCTGCCCCTTAACGCTCTCTGGTCACTATGGTAACGTGTAAATATTTCTTTCAAAATAAGACACACAGCTACACCACGGGAAAAGACCCCGGGAAACAGAGTTAACCATAAATTTCACACCTGAGCCCAACTCTCCCGGCCCGGTACCAAACGGCTCACAGACCGGTACCGGTGCCCTGGTTGTTGGGGACCGCTGCTTTAAATTGGTGTCATCCAGCTTCATAGCTCAATACATCTGGGTATGACCCGCAAAAATAAAATGTATACATATGCAATAAAATGTACATGTTTTTTTTCTTTGTGACTGGAACATTTTATTTGTGGTGAAATTCATTATTAGTTCAGATAAAACAGGTAAAAAAGGAAGACTTGGCCCTGACTGTCAGCCTGGCAACAGTGCTGAAAGAAGCCTGGGGTTATCTCATTTTACTACATCAGTAGCCAGTAGTAAAATGACCTAGTCTGTGGAAGGGTTTTTGTAGAGCTGCAAACTATCCTTCCATGCAAAACAAAGTTCTTTTAAATGAGTGCAATGTCATTTCCTCTCCAGTTTTCAAGTTATCTGTCTTACATCAGGGGATCAAACCTCTGATTTCAAGCTTTTTTCAGAGGAGCCACAGTTTTCTGCAACGTATGCAGTGAGGATGTAACACGAGATATTTGACTTCTGAGAATAACATTTACATAGCTGCTCTACATTATTGTGGCATATTCTTCCACTGAAGAAGATAAGAAGGAAGCACCTTTAAAAAAAATTATTACCATGCTTTTTATTGTTTTTTAATGTCTCTGTAAAGAACTTTGAATCACCTTGTTGTTGAATTGTGCTATATAAATAAACTTGCCGTGCCTTACAGCACTTTCCTAAAAAAAAAGAAGAAGAGTGTACTGAAACTGTGCAGTCCATTATTGTAAAATGGACGTTACTGTCCAGACAGATTTGGGTTATTGGTCAGTTTCTATGTCGTGTGTGATCAAAACAGTCAGTCAGTTCATTCATATTTAGCAAAGAGTAACAATGCAGTGTAGGGGTTGTCATTTGGCGCATCCACGTGAATGTTATGAGCAACAATTCAGGTAAAAAGTCTAAGAAATCAGACAGAAACAAAACCAAACTTCTTCATGTGTTAGAGGGTAACAAGGCCAAGAGTGAGGCTTTCAAATGAATCATGAATCTGTCAAATTATTTGGATTTCTTGATAATTCTTTGAGTAAAAATTTGCTGCCACTCGTCCTCAGCCTGTGCTGTGAGGACCCAGATAGCGGTTTAGCAGAACTCTGGGAGGGTTATTCATTTAGACAAATTCATCCAGCTGCAGCCAGGTTTTTGAAGGAAAACAAAATAAATCTGTATTTTGATCAATTATTAAATCATTTATTAACTTAGAAAAGAGTAACATAATACTGGATAGTCCACATTTGATCATTTTACTGTTTGAGTCAAAAGTTCTATTTAGCTGATCTGGGAACAGACACGGACTCTGGGGACTAGTGATGTCATTCTGTTAAAATACATAATGGCAAAAAGAAACTAGCCCTCGCAGTCAATCACGATCACTTATGAGAAGTTTAAAGGCCTCAGCTGCTTATGCTGTGTATCTTAGACAAACTATACAGACTTGGTGTAATTTCCCCGGGTACACTCTGTGCTATGAAGCCTGATCAGACATCCACAATTACTTTGCTTCCACATCTGCAGCGTTATTGTTTGAAACGGCTGTTTTATGGTTGTGATCAGTTGCACAACTGTGGGATTTGTCTGTGCGTGACTGCGACTGAAAAACTTGTTGTGAGTGGTGATAGTTTCCATCTTATCTATTTTAATTCTTTTTATCACATTATCCCTCTGTTCAGCACTTTGGCCGACACTTGATGTCTTTTAAATGTGCTATATAAATAAAGATGACTTGACTTGAGTCACTTGGATGAGATGAAACGTTTCTCCCACTGACACTGCTGTGTGCAGATGAGCAGAATCAACTGTCCTGGCCTTTAAGGAACCACATCTAGCACTGGATATTTCATAATAAAAAATAAAAACAGAAATCTTGTTCCAATCCTTTGTTTGTTTGTTGTTATTGTGAACTGAAAAGCTTGTGGACCTGGAACTAAACGATGAGGTTTCCCTCTTATCTTCCACACAGGGATTCCATGTCTGTCTAACTTTACTCAAAGGCCACCGCTGGCCTGACCACTTTTCCCCTTCAGCGTGACTGACACACACACACACACACACACACACACACACACACACACACACACACACACACACACACACACACACACACACACACACACACACACACACACACACACACACACACACGGCTAAATAGAGGCAGCAGGCTGATAGCAGATAGCTTGTTGTGGTAGATGTTTCTTGTTGCCTTGCTACTCTTTTCATCAACACCCGAGATGAAAACCAAGGCCCACTCAACCGCAACATTAGAACTAAAGAATACACGCCCAGAAAATAAGCACACGCACACACAACTAAGGGAACAACTAAGCTGTAGTGCCTCTTCACCTCACTGTGCAATACCTTGTGCAATACTTTTTGTAAATAGTCAACGGTGCAATAGACTCAATACTTGAAATGTGCAATTCACTTGTATTTTTATTTTTATTCCTATTTATTCTATTCTATTTTATTTATATTTGTCTCTGTATTTATATATATATGTGTGTGTGTGTGTGTGTGTGTATGTGTGTATGTATGTATATATATATATATATATATATATATATCCTTCCTGCCTTCTTGGGACCTTTTTGTGCCACTGCTATGTGTTAAATGGCTGCCATTTCCACTGTGTTCAGTGGAATATAACCAAACTTGCCACAGGATAGTTTTTACCTGTCAATGTTAATATTCCAGTGTGAATTCCTTAAATCAGCCTAAAATGGCTGAGCAGCAGAAATCCCCACACCCATCACCCTGGGGACCATTTTCTGCCCATTGACTTCCATTATAAATGCTATTTTTCAACCCCAAATTATCATCATATGATTTTATTTTTTCTTCTTTTCTTGGATGTCAATGAAGACTCAGGGCCTTGAAGTTTTAATTTTTAAATTGCAAAAAAAATGCAAAAAAATAATGGCAGGTCAAAATGTATGTTGGTGCCAATCTTTGGTCCATCTAAAGGCCTACTTATAATGACAATCACATATTACTTCAACTGGTTTTTTGTGGAAATATTTAGTTTCGTTTTTTGGTTTTTGGGGCTTATAACACAGGGCGCTCATGTAATAACACTGGGATTTGAAGGGTTAAAACAACGAAAATATAATTAAAACTTTACATGAATATTTCAGGGAGAAGTAGTTTTACAAGGTTGGCTAATTTAAAGTGGAATAAGATATGGATATATGGTCTTTTTATGGCGTGGCTGAGAATGGTCCCTAGGGTGATGGGTGTGAGTTTTTTAAAGGATGGCAGGAGGGATATATATATATATATATATATACATATATATAATAATCTGTAACTGTAACTTCTGTCGGTGTTGTGCTTTTGGAAACCGAATTTCCCAGAGGAACCCACCCGAGGGATTAATAAAGTTCTATCTTATCTTATCTTACACACGTTACTCACACTGCTAGGCAGTACTTCCACTGTTGTATTGAAGAATTTATCTCCATTGGTCTCGATATTTCCACTGCGAAACAGGTACCTGCATTGTTAAAGAAAAGAGCACAGGTGGAATATAAATACACCAAACTGGTAACATCTACACACAAAGATGCTCCTGGGCTCAAATACTGCACGCAGCATTATTATCACGTCATATCAGTTTCATTTCTAAATTACATTTTCCTTTAAACTGGCGTTCATGTTCATTTGTGCAATGAAAAAAAACCCCCAACAAACTTCAACCTATCACTTTAAACTTTACTGCTCTAACATACAGAAATGATTCTGAATAATAACTGAAACCTGTGCAAAGATGTTTTAAACTGCTACAGCATCACTTGACAGGAGGAAAATATTTAAAATTGAACAAAGAAACTGTCATTTTTCTAGTTTTCGTCTTGATGCATTTTTGTAGTTGGTTCATATTATGGAGGGAAGTCATTCTTTGGAACCAAGCAAACAGCTGTGTGACTACCAGACAGTCCTGTCAGCACAGGATCACAGTCTGGCACATGTACTGTACAGGAAAAGTCATGAAGCTCATACAGTTAGAATGTTGACTTTCCAGAAAGACGTGCTGCAACCAATCATCGCTTTTTGTTCGACCATAACAGCACAGGTTTCACAAAACGAGTGACATACTGACTCTGATGCTCCAGTTTCTCTTTACTTAGTAGCACAAGGAGATTTAAACATTCTTAGGAAATACATCACACATTAAATAATCAGTTCTTATCAAATTTGGTAGAGAATATGAGTGCTAACGTTTTTTAAAAAGATTCTCAGATTACTATCTGAGTATCTTTTTCCTGTGCAGTATCTTTGATGTACTTAAGACTGCGCTCTTCTGGAGCCACTCGCCCAGTTTGGGCGTCACTGCCCTGAGTACTCCAATTACCACGGGGACTACTAATGCGTTCACCTTCCACATCTTCTCTCGCTCTTCTCTCAATCATTGGGACTTCTTGAGCCACCCATATTCCTTCTTCCTGATATCTGTTAGTTACACATTTTAAATCTCATGTTTTGAAAGCCCGGTTGGTTAGCCATCACTGTTTGTCTGTACATGTTCCACAGAATCTTAGCTCGGTCATTTTCAATCACCCTAGCGGGTGATAGTATACCGATGTTTCGGTATACTATGGCAGCCGCTTGGTTATGGCGTTCCATGTATGCTAGCATCTTGCACCAGCCTGCACCTGGGGTCTTGCCTGGTGTGATAGATCCCAGCCTCTGTGCTGTCAGACACTTCCTCTACCTGGTCCATTATGGTTCTTCTCCTTGCTCCTCTTCTTTCTCTGGTTTCTCACCAAGCACGTGGTTGGTTGTGGCCATCTTCCTGATGTACTCCTGGGTTTCTTGGGGATAAGGGCGGTCCGGCCTTAATTTTGGGTGCATCTCATCCGGTAGCAGCTGGTTCCTTTGTGCTGCTAGACATTCACTGAGTGCAGTTAGCTTCTTTAGCCAGCAGGAGTGAATCATGTCAGGGTGTGCTGCTGTCCAACTCTTTATAGTGGAAACCTTTTCTTGGATTTCTGCCATTGTGATGGTTGGTCCTGTTTAGGGAGGTTGCTGTGGTCTATTCTTAGATCCACTAGTCAATAAGGATTGTTGTTATACGTTGTGTCCTTCTCCTATATGTTCTTCCAGTATTGCTCCGTCTCCAGACTCTATGGGGTTGTTCTCACATTGCTTCCCTACTACTGAGAGTACAGCTTGGATAGTTCAGTGGGGCAGGGCTGGTTTATTCTCCTGGGTCCTATCGGTCTTGTTCAAGCAGTTAGCCAAGGCTTTGAGTCTTTGTTTGACTGTCTCTAAGGCCTCAGGTAGTGGCAGTTTGTTGTACAACAATCTGCCACTACAATCTTCATTAATCCTTTCTGCCATTCTGATAGTTGGCTAACCTCCCTCCATGCAGCCTTGATTTCCAGTTTTCCATGGAGGGTACAGCTCCTTGTAGCCGTTGTTCATCTTATAGTCAAGCATCTGAATGATCACCAGTATTGGGGAGTAATGGAATACATGTACCGCCGTTACGTATTTAAAATACAAACTATGAGTAACTGTATTTCGTTACAGTTACCATTTAAAAAGGTGGTATTCAGAATACAGTTACTTTGCTGAAATAAAGGGATTACACGGCGGTCTTTTCCTGTTTCATATGTTCGGCTATGCCCTCTCTATTTTTGGTTTCCACGCCCCAAACAAAACAGGCATTAAGAGGCTCTAATGTCTGTGTCTCAATCTCGCCGCCCATGTCACCACTGCTTGCAGCAGCATAATGACGTGAAGAAATATGTTAAAGAATTATTCACAAAAATGATTTAATATGAAGGCAGAGTGTTACAGGCATCGCCCTAAAGCATGCAGCCTGATGGGCAGTGTAGTCCGTGCTGCAGGGAGAATGGACTGCCATACCCGTTATGTGTCTGTGAGCGAGGAGGGAGAGAAAGGAAAAGTACGAGCTGTCACCGAGCAGAAACGGGAGCTGGAAGCATGTAAATATAATAATAACCACTGCAGCCAAGAAGAGTGCCTGACGAGCCCAGCTGTAAGTAAGCTGTTAAGACTCGACTGTACACCGTGTTCCTGTTTTCCTCTGAAACAATAAGTTCCGTTGGAGCAGCCTTTCAACGCCTCTTTCTAAAACTTGACCCAGACAACAAAGTAAAGCTAGTTTTCGGCTACGAGCCCGACGTATTAGCCAGAGGTCCCTTTACTACGGTTTGGAGCCGCGGACCTGTTTTATATACGCGAGGAATAGTTTTCTATACGAGATCGCTGCAAATATATTCAGATTTAAAAATCTAGTTGGTATTGATATGGAGAGTAACCTTCAGTAAAAGTAATAAATCACACAGCAATAGTACATTCATGTAGTTGTAAAAAGCAAGATAATATATTAAGTAATCCAAAGTATTCAGAATACGTTACTGTCACTGAGTAACGTAACGGAATACGTTACAGAATACATTTTGGGGCATGTAATCTGTAATCTGTAGTGGAATACATTTTAAAAGTAACCTTCCCAACACTGATGATCACTGTTGCTGTGGTGTACATCAGTCAGTTTCAGTAATGGTCACAGTAGGGATTGTTTCTAATGCTGCATTCACATCGTCTAGTAGACTTTCAGAGGGTACTTCATGTTTTCCAGCTTAGCCATGACCTTCACTTTCGGGTCAGCTGCTCTCACATTCAACACCTTCGACGCACCAGTTGCTATTAGGGCTTGGTACCCAATCTCTGAGGGTGGTGATAATGACATTTCCCCCTGACCCAACATCCTAGCTCTGCCTTGCCGCAGCATTTGTGCTGTACCTTGTCATCCTCTAGCTGCTGCTTGTTTCATGCGTGTGTATGAATGAAAGCAGTTTGTAAAGCAGTTTAATGTGCAGACTGGGTCACCATCATTTGTGTTTTTGTCCTCTTCTTTTCTTCTTTTTTTTTTTTTTTAAATAGAAAACATTCATTTGCAAAATTTACAGAATGTATGGAAAATAACTAAACAAACTAACCCAGAAGTGTAGACTGGCTGGGAGAAGTTGAAGAGGATGTAGTCACCCTGGAGGGGAGTTATTGCCCAGAAGAAATCTCGTCCTTCGTAAGCACTTTTCAAACTGTGCGTCTGGTAGTGTTTCAAAGTGCTGCTCACCTCTGCAGGTGGGTTATTGTGAGCCTTGTACAGCGTCTGCTTCCCAAAGTCTTTGTCCTGAAGTGGATAAGAGAAAGAAGAGAAAAATATCTTTGCACATACCACAGCACATCCACAGGCGAGAACACTTAACAGAAGGCCGCTGAAGGCCCCATCCAAAGTTGTGTTTCTTAATGTTTACAGGCCTCCCAAATACTGCACAGACTTTTTTAATGACCTCAGTGAACTGCTGTCTGTGATCTGTGTTGATTTTGACTGTGTAATTATTGCTGGGGATTTTAACATTCATGTGGACAACCCTCAGGACAAAGGGACTAAAGACCTGAGTAACACTCTGGGCAACTTTGGGCTGACTCAGCATGTAACAGAGGCCACACATAATAGAGGACACACTCTTGACCTACTGATCTCCAAAGGCCTGAGCATTTCAAAGGTTACTGTGTCTGATGTGGGCCTGTCTGATCATTACTGTGTTTTCTTTGAAAGTAAAATCTCAGCCCACACAAATATATCAACAACAGTGATCACAAAACGGTGTATAACTGAACACAGTAGTGCAATTTTTAACCAGGTCTTCCCATTAACACCTGACCTGTCCAGAGGGTCAGTCAATGAGCTCGTCAATAGCTTCAATGCTAACATGTTAAATGTAATGGACACTATTGCTCCCATTAAGGTGAAGGTTATCTCTGGAAGGAAAAAGTCTCCATGGAGAAACTCCACACTGGTGAAAAATGAAAAAAGAGAGTGTAGGAAAGCTGAGCGCAGATGGAGAAAAACAAACCTCCAGGTTCATTATGACATTTATAAAGAGAAACTTCACAATTATAATTTACAACTGAGGAGTGCAAGAAGGTCCTACTTCTCTGACATCATCACTAAAAACAGCCATAATGCTCGGGTCTTATTTTCTACAGTTGACAGGCTAACAAACCCTCCTGTGTCAGTGGCAGCTGAACTTCATTCGACCATGGCCTGCAATGACTTTGCCAAATTCTTCACTGAAAAAATCCAAAAAATTAGACAAGCAATTGGTACATCAACAGCAGATCCAGGATATGTACTGTGTCCACCAAAAAACTGTTTAAACACCATGAAACAGTTTCAACCTATTAACAGCAAAGACCTGGAGGACATCTTAGGTCAACTGAACTCCTCCTCCTGCTGTTTAGATGTCCTGCCAACAAGTTTTTTCAAAAAGGTCTCAAAGACTTTAGAGTCAGACCTGTTACAGATCGTCAACTTTTCTTTATTATCAGGTGTGTTTCCAGAACCACTAAAAACTGCTGTAATCAAACCTATACTGAAAAAGGACAATCTTGACAAGACACAAATGAACAACTACAGGCCGATCTCAAATCTCCCGTTTTTAAGTAAGATCATTGAAAAAGCAGTTTCTCAACAGCTCAGTTACTTCTTAAAACAGAATAATTGCTACGATGCCTTCCAGTCAGGTTTTAGACAGAACCACAGCACTGAAACCGCTCTGACCAAAGTGTTTAATGACATATGTCTGAATACAGACAGTGGAAAAATGTCAGTCCTAGTTTTACTGGATCTCAGTGCAGCATTTGATACAGTTGACCACAACATATTACTCAAACGACTGGAGAACTGGGCAGGTCTTTCAGGAACTGTACTAAACTGGTTCAAAA
Organism: Mchenga conophoros; assembly: GCF_057382185.1. Taxonomy (NCBI): domain Eukaryota; kingdom Metazoa; phylum Chordata; class Actinopteri; order Cichliformes; family Cichlidae; genus Mchenga; species Mchenga conophoros. The sequence continues at coordinate 2,852,942 of NC_140527.1, forward strand.
CATACGTAGAAAACAGGAAATACTTTGTATCAATAGGTAACTTCACATCTGAGCAGACAAGTATCACATGTGGAGTTCCCCAAGGTTCCATCTTGGGACCCCTTCTGTTTAACATCTACATGCTCCCACTGGCACAGATTATAAAGAACAACAAAATAAACTATCACAGCTATGCAGATGACACACAAATATATATCACAATGTCACCAGGAGACCGAGGCCCTGTACAGGCTCTTGGTAAATGCATTGAGGAAATCAATGACTGGTTGTGCCACAATTTTCTCCAGCTAAACAAAAACAAAACTGAAGTAATAGTCTTTGGTGCCAAAGAAAAACGATTACAGGTCACCAGAGAACTTCAATCTATACACCTAAAAACCACAAACCAGGTGAGAAATTTGGGTGTAGTGATGGATGCAGACCTAAACTTAGAAAAACACATTAAGACAATAACAAAGTCAGCTTACTATCACCTCAAGAATATATCAAGGATAAAAGATCTGATGTCTCAACAGGACCTGGAAAAACTAGTCCATGCATTCATCTTCAGTAGGCTTGATTACTGTAACAGCATCTTTACAGGTCTACCTAAAAAAATCAGTCAGACAACTACAGCTCATTCAGAACTCTGCTGCTCGAGTCCTCACTAAGACCAAAAAAGTGGACCACATCAGTCCAGCTCTGAGGTCTTTACACTGGCTGCCTGTCCGTCAGAGGATAGACTTTAAAGTTCTGATGCTGGTCTATAAAGCTCTGAATGGTTTAGGACCAAAATACATCAATGACCTCCTGACCCAGTATGAACCTTCCAGATCCCTCAGGTCATCTGGATCTGGTCTTTTATCAGTTCCCAGAGTCAGAACCAGACACGGAGAAGCTGCATTCAGCTTTTATGCTCCTTATATCTGGAACAAACTCCCAGAAAGCCTCAGATCAGCTGAAACACTCAGTTTATTTAAATCCAGGTTGAAGACTCACCTGTTCTCAGCTGCATTTGAATAAAGCACCAAATCCACACTTTAAGCTTAAATTTCAAAACTTACATTTAACTACTGATTTTATCTACTGTTCTGATTTTATCTGTTTTGATTTTATATACTGTTGTTTGTTTGTTTGTTTGTTTTTTGTTAATTAGTTAGTTAGTTTATTTGCTTGTTTTAATCAATTTTAAATCATGCTTTTTATTTGTTCTTGTTTCTAATGTCTCTGTAAAGCACTTTGAATCACCTTGTTGTTGAATTGTGCTATACAAATAAACTTGCCTTGCCTTAACAACATGAATGAATGATTCTGGGTCAATTCAAAACACATACAGTTAAAATGCTAAAGCTGCACATTCACATTATATGCCAGTGTTCATGTTAAATCAGGCTGTGCTGTCATGTAGCTACTCCATGACAAACACCATCATTCTTTCACACTCATCTCAGTCGCTTTCTCTTGTCTTGAACTCTATTGTCAGCTAAGCAAACAGCAGATCAACAACATTTTTTCTGCTCAGGTTAAACTGTACGGCTGATCCTATAGGGCCTTGGAGTTGACGTCACGCCGCAATGCACTGTGGGAGCGCGGCACCATTTCAGCAGGCCACGAATCAAAACAACCACACTGTGTTGGAAGGAAGATTGCTACGAACCACACTTAAAAGCAGCTCAAAATAAAAACGACGGTATAGAGACAGATTGCGTCCGGATGCAAAGACACGGTACTTGCAAAAAAAAGCGTGCACTGGAAATGTGGACCCGTATGAAATAACGACAGTGGAGTAGAAACACTAGGCCAACCGCTATTGACTTACGGTGTGTCCACACCGAACAGAGCGTCAGGTTTACATGTAAAGTCAATGGAAAAGTGCGATGACACGTGATTGCGGGTCCCGCGAAAATTCCGAAGCAGATTTGCGTCGCGAAAACACGTGAAACGCGCGTCAGTGTAGCGCGTCTGGCGCGTTTGACTCGCAAACAAACCCAGTTTTTGAGTTTTTGTGTTGCATTTTGTGCATACGCGCGTTTCGCGTCTACCGCTCGAGTTGGAAAAATCTGAACTCCAGCGTCAAATCGCGCCGCGACAACCAATCAGGAGCCTGGTGACGTGGCTCTGACCTAGGTCAAAGGGGCAGATCCAGCCAAAGCCCTTCATTCTTCAATGGAGGGATAACCCATAATGTTGTATTTAGGGGGTCTACATTTGTGCCTGAAGTGCATTGCCATGTAAATAATTAGCATTTACTGAATATGTACTTACTAAGTAACACTGTTCAAAAGTTGAATAAAGAAACAAATAAATGTTTGCCTTTAATTAAAACATCACATCAGTTACAATGTAGAATCAATGTATAGTTTACAAATGACAAAATGTTCACATAAAATCATGAGAGCATTTAAATAATATCACCCGCTGCTAGCATTCTGTCTCTTTTGAAAACTTATCACTACATATACAGCACAAGACTTTTGAGAGTATTTAACAAGAGCATTTCCCCTGGTTTTACTACCACACTGGGGCACATGTTCACCAAAACCTTCACCATCTTATCCAGAAGGGTCACCTCTTCACCCTCACATGGAAGAAGTAATCTGAGTGGCCTGGTGGTGTGTAGCATGTGGTTTGAAGCAGGGATTTCGTAGTGCCCCATGTGTAGCGCTGGAACCCAGTCAGGATTTGTTTCATCCGTTTCATAGACTGGTTTGCTGCAATAATGACAAACAATTAGCAACTCTATAAAGAGAATGTATATAATAATTATAATTCTATAACTGTTTATAACTTGCATAGTTCATATTTCTGTATAGTTTTCATATTTATATCCTGTTCATAGTCTGTACATACTTATAGTTATAGCATATTCATAACATACCTTCATACTGTGTACACTGTAACATACCCATAATTGACCCATATTTTGTACCCTCATACCTATAACAGACCCGTTTCTGTAATATAGCTATATTATGGCTAAAGCCCTTCTGGATGGATGCAAACTGCATTTCGTTGCCTGTACTTGTGACATGTGCAATGACAATAAAGTTGAATTCTATTATATATATATATATATCTACAAAATCACTCATTAGGATGTTTGTTCTAATTTGCTACGACCTCAGAGCGCATTGAAAATACAACTATTAGGCTATAAAGAGTAATATGAACTTATTTAGATCTTACCTGAATGAAAATGTCTGGAGCACCAACAGATATCTGGAGATGGAAGAGAACTGGATATCAGCTCATCTCACAGCTGCTATCCAGGCTAGACGCCTTCTTTCGGTAACATCCGACACATGAGCTCCCTCATGCTGCTTCCAGGTGGGGAAATGATAAAAACAGAGCCAATTTTCTAGCTTATTCCCTTCCCGATCGTGCGATCTAACATTACAACCGACAACACAGCAAGTGCGAACCACTGCTGATGCTTTCGCTCCTTTGTTTGGCCTGCTAAAATGGCGCCTCGGCGGTCACGCCCCCTCCCGTGACATCACGCTCCAAAGCCTTGAAGTGTTTCACAGGAATGCTTTTCATTGCTCAGCTGTCACACCTTATTTAACTCTACTAGTTTCACAGGTAGTTCACAGAGCTGTTTTACCACCCTGTTTTCCTTTAGCCTTCTTCTGTTGTTTAAGTCACGTTTGACACATTTCCTGGTTCATATTTGTAAAACAGGTTTTAAATATTTAAATCTGAAAAATATTTTACAAGTTTTCAATAAAGGCCTACTAATGTAACAGAAGAAAAGATGACTAGAAAAGCACCTTCTCTTTTACTCCCACTCAGGTGTCCTGACACCATTACCACCAGATTCTAGTAATATGCAACCCCTGCACATGTGACCCTTGAACCTCGTTATCAAATTACAGTTCAGATTACAGATTACAGTTCAGCGTTTAACACAATAGTGCCCTGCAGACTGTTCACAAAGCTGAGGGAACTGGGACTTAACAGCCGTCTGTGTGCATGGGTGTTGGACTTCCTCACTGGCAGAACTCAGGTGGTGAGGGTGGGCAGGTGCTTCTCCAACAGCATCACCATCAACACAGGAGCACCTCAGGGATGTGTCCTCTCGCCACTGCTCTACTCCCTCTACACTTCAGACTGTGTGGCCACCCACGGCTCCTACACCATTGTGAAGTTTGCTGACGACACAGTGGTGTTGGGTGCCATCTCCAACAACGATGAGGCGGCCTACATGGATGAAGTGAAGAATCTGGCATCGTGGTGCCAGGACAACCACCTCCAGCTGAACGTCAGCAAGACCAAGGAGCTGGTGGTGGACTTCAGAAGGGGTCAGCACAGAGACTACAAGCCCATTATCATCAATGGAGCTCCAGTGGAGAGGGTGCAGTCCTTCAAGTATCTTGGTGTCCACATCTCCTCAGACCTGACATGGGCTGCCCACATTCAGGTCCAGACCAAAAAGGCTAGGCAGCGCCTGTATCACCTACGACAACTGAGGAAGTTCAGGGTCTCTCCAAAGATCCTCAGGATTTTCTATACAGGCGCTGTGGAGAGCATCCTCACACAGAACATGACATCGTGGTTCGGGAACAGCTGTGTGAAGGACCATAAAGCTCTCCAGAGAGTGATCCGTACAGCAGAACGCTGCTGCAGGATTGCTCTCCCCCCGCTTCAGGACACCTACACCAGGAGATGCCGGACTAGAGCAGCGCAGATACTGAAGGACCCGTCCCATCCTGGCAACAAACTGTTCCAACTTCTGCAATCTGGTAGAAGGTTCCGCATCTTCCGGGCAAGGACAGAGAGACTCAAGAGGAGCTTCTATCCCCAAGCCATCCGTGCCCTAAACACACACACCCGCCCTCTCACATCATCTATAATTGACTGAGACAGGACTCTTCCAGACACTAAACCAAGGCACAATGTACATTTCAATTCCTTTAATTTTAAATATGTTTATATTGTCTATCCTGTAAAATAGTCAGATGTCTATTCATATTAATGTACAGAATTCACCTGCTTGCTGCTACTACTGCACATTCACCCAGTGTATATACTAATCTATATATATATATATATATATATAAGCATGCAGTTCCCTGTCAGTGCTTTTTGGCACAGACTGTACTCAGAGTTAGGCCTCTCTTATATTAAAACAATATAATCAGCAAATACGCATTCGGATTATATATTCAAACCCCAACAGAACTCTCACCTTCAGATGCTGCAGTTTCCCGGGCAGAGAAGAGTGGAGACCAACATGCTGAAAGAGGGAAGGCTTGTACCTCTGCTTGAGTAGTGCCTTCTGCTCTGTGCAGTGTTTCTATATACAATATGAGAACATGTGAGTTTGAAACGCACTGTAAAAGCTGCTCTTTACAACAACAACAAAAAAAACAAGCAATAGGAAAAAATGTACTGTTCAATGCTTTCTCAGTACTGGAAATACCATGCTTTGTATAGACAAGAGGTGTCATCTACATAGAGTGTGTAGAGTCTGAGTCCCAGATCTATTTAACCACAGATTTATTTAGAGATTTATGCTCCATTTTAACAAAAATCCTCAACAACAACGTGTTTTTTCTTATTTGTAGGGCTGTAACAAACAGCAAAGTGTGTAAAAAAAAATAATGAAGTGGTCTGACTCTTTCCCAAAACACAAATGAATCTATACTTTGCATTTCTTGACTCTTGATATAACTGACTTACATCATCTTTCTCGGGGTTGCAAACCTTCACCCACAGAATGTGATCCAGCAGCCAGTCAATAGGTTTGTCTCTGTGAAACATGAGGAAGAACTCGGCGATCATTGGGAGGTCCCGGGTGCGAAACAACTTGCCTGGAGAATCACACATACACACAAATGCATTCGTGTAATATTACCTAAAAAAATCCACACACACACACACAAAAATTACTTCAGTATTTTACACAAAAGCACACCTATAAATCCAAGCTGGGAGAACTCAAGGTAGAGCCATGGCTTTGAAGCTTCGTTTGTGGCGTAGGCCTTCATCTCGTCATAGTAGCCCGACTTAGCAACAACATCATCCTCTAACTGGAAATCAACAGACAACAAATAATAATTTGCTCCTTTATCCTTTTTCTTAGTTATCCTAAACGTAACAGGACTCTGTGCTGCACTTAGGCATTCGACCACACATTTTAGATCTGCTTAGCTTGTTAAAAACAGACGTGTCAGGAAGTAGACACTATTTATAAAAAGTTTAAACATAAGCACAGCTACAGCCCAATCAGACCACTCCTGGTGAAAAGGAGAAAGAGTTTACAACAGGCTATCATTTCAGACTTTTGTATTTCACATTTCTGTGATGTCATCTTTGGGTCTTCTGTAAGCATTTATAGTCTGGGCTCATCTGCAGTGCCCCTACCCAGACAAGCAATGTGAAAGCGAAAGATATATAAGGAAGAATTATAACATACAAAGCTACTCTGGCTGATATCACAAACAAATAAATGGTGCTAAAAATAACTTTCCTGAAACATGATATGCAAAACACAATAGAAATAAGGTGTTTAATAAATAATAACTAAAGTCTGACCCTAACCTGAACATAAAACGTTCCTTTGTCTTGAGCGTAGAGCATGAGGAAGCTGAAGTCCAGATTCTGTTTTGTTCGCCATCTAAAATCAAACAAGAAGCACAAATATAACCCGAGCAGAAATTCACTCACCTTTTTGGTTTTGGTACTCACTGTGTGTTTATACACCACTCTGCATTCAATAAATAACAGTTTATTGTTTAACACACCAAACACATTATAAGTCTCCTACTCTTCATCATTTATTTATTAGGTTATGTAGTGTATATGTTGGTTTTGTGTCCTCTGTGCCACTGCAGCAGCACCTACTCTATTTTCTGCACTATAAGGCGCTCTTAAAAATCCTTTAATATTCTCCAAAATCAACAGTGCGCCCTATAATCTGATGCGTCTTATGTATGAATTCTGGTTGTGCTTACTGACCTTGAACCGATTTTATGTGGTACACGGCGCTCAAAAATCTGTCAAAAAATGTTTTAGTACGACTTTGGTTGCTAAGAAGCCGCACAACTTGATGGATTGTTGGAGCATTACGGCTACCATAGGCAGGAGCCTCGCGCAGTAATCTGGGTCCTAAACTCCGTCATCCTCAGGTCCCAAAGTCAAACAAACACTGCAGCATCACTGAGAGTTAAAAACTGTCTAAATTCTTTCATCTTTAATAAAATGATCAGCATTGCTGCTTTACCAGGTGTAACAATTAAGTTTAACATCCAGGCATCCATGAACACAGAATGTATTAAATTTAACGGAGTTAGAAGTTAGCAGGAAGTTAGCTCGCTAGCTTCCACCTAAACATGATATAGCATGTTCTGACTGACAGATTTGTGAGAAAATTCAAACGTACAGCTCTGCTATCACTTCCAACATAAATGAAACTAAACAGCAGTGACGTTTGTAGCATTACTAAAGTTCGGCTACCTGGTATATAATGTTGTGCTACGTGATCGCTGGCGACACAGCTATGCTAGCATAACATAAACACAGTGAAGCTGGAGGATGAACGCTAACTTTTTTTCCCCACTCGACAAAAATGTTAATGCGAAGGTTCCCGATGGTTATGGACAAATGCAATTGCATGGCAGGATTCTGTAATGTATAATCTGGTGCGCCTTATGGTCCGAAAAATACGGTAAAAAACACTTCAGAATTACCATCACTGACAAAACATTTGTAGCATTTCGAGACTGCATCATGTGATTTTGTATATGCACCGTACTTGACTCTTTCTTTGGAGTCTCCAAAAGTCTCCTTAAGGCTGGCGAAGTCAGGGTAGTAATACTGTGAAGGAGAGATGACCTCCAGCAATCCAGACTGCACCTCCTTGGGAAAACTGCAAAGAATGAGCTAGTTAACTGCAGAGATCAACATCAAGATACAAAGGAAATAATAGACATTCTTTGTTAGTATTTAGAGGTTAATCAAACAGTTATGTGTATGCTAACAAAATATGTAATAACAAGTCTTATGAACTGTAGGGCGTTTCATTCTCACACTTTACCTAGCTGTCCTGAAAAGTTCTTCCTAAATCACAGATCAAACATTGTATTTGACCAACAGGCGTTTAGGTTAATCAGAGAACAAATTCCTGAAAACATATGCTGGGAACCAACTTTCACACTTTCCCGTTGCCGGGAGGAAGAGCAGCAACAACATTAAAAACCTGTTTTGTGACAGCTTTTGTTAGCATGTAGTAGAGGCTAATGTAAAGCATCAGTGCACATAGACTACACTGAAGCATTTGCGTAAACAGAAATGTAATCAGGCGTTTCCAGTTCCATTTTACCAGAACATCTAATTGAGTTCAAAAAAATGAATGAATGTATGAAGATAAGTTTTATACACTCCAGTGATACAGTCATTTAAGATTTGGACATTTCTTGTGTTCTCTTTGCATAAAATTACATGCCAATGTGTAGTTTTATGCTTACAGATTACCCCTGTTATCTCAGGTTTATTTCTTTTAATCTGTGGTTGAATCTCAAAGAAGAGAAATGGAAATGTAGCTGCCTAACTTTTCCTTTATTTGTAAAGCGATACATAAAACAGACCATTTCCATGTTGAAGTTGCACATAAAGAGAAATACTTCCCCAGTAGACAAATCTCACACGTATGACCATCAGCCATAGTTAGTCCATGGCTGACTAAAGAAAAATAGATTGGTGAATGCCCACATGCAATACAATCCTACTGTAATAATAAACATCTTATTTTTTATACACTTACAGACAGAAACAGCAGTCTGCTGCTGGTGCTGCAAGCAATAAAGAGCATGAAACTTAAGTCTAACGTGAACACTGATACAACAGAGAAACTGCCCCATGGGAGGCAATCTAGCTCACTTACTTCTTCATGATGGTCTCTGCTACACTGTTCACATAGTCTAAGTTTGTCTGAAAGACAGAGAGAGAGACAGGACTGGGTCAGTAATGGGGAGGGGGGGCATATTTGACTGAATTAATATAAAACTTGAGCTCCTCGAGGCTTTTGCAACAATGAATACACGCTGGTGCTCTTACAGACTGAGACTGTAACTGTGTAAGTCCTTTGAAGGCCAGACATATTATCAGTTTCAGTTTGGGGGTTGATAAAGACTCGTTGTGTTCCTGTTTATAGTTTTTGTTACTCACAAAAAAAAAAAAAACAATAAAAGAAAACCCCAAAGATGAGCAGGTATGAAAATCGTTAGGTGTTCATGTGTCCTTTCTCTCAGATGTCTAGCAAACAGCACATTATAGTCCATATGCAAGAGCACTCTCAGTGAGTCAGACTGACATCAGAAAAAAGTTCTTTAGTGGCACTGTATAACAGCTGTGTGTCACATCTCACCCAATATGTAAATCAGCATGTGGGAGCAAAGAAGGAAGCAAAGGTCATTCTGGTCCTGAATACTTATTTATGGTATTTATTTATGATTTATTATAATTTATGACATGCAATTGAAATTAATGGTTTGCAGTAGGGAACAATTTACCTTGTTCACCACTAAATTATGGTGTTTGAGTTCAGGAGTGTTATGAGGTCAGGTGCATTAGGATAGGCTAACAAACACTGATGTGCCTTAGGTAAGCCAAGCCAGCTGCTACACTGCATATCAAGGAATTTATTATAGGCAAGCTAAAATTAGCTAGCATAAACTGGAAAGGAAAAAAAACAACTTTAATCCAATGAAGCCCATCTGAGTGAGAGGGGAAAACCACATCCCCACAATGTGAAACTTTTACCACTGTGCTTGAGATTTGGTGGTTGTTTTTTAAAGTTATCAGCTAACTTTATAAATTAACCACCACCACATGAATGCACCGTAGCTAAGTTACATGTAGCTGGCTAACTATACCTTAGCATAATTGCATCGCAGCAGAAATTAAAGTTATATAGCAGGCCAAATTACTTCACTGGCTAACATAACTCTTCTTAGTAACTTGTGTTTAATATGAAACTACACTGTGTCTAGCAGGAAATGATCCAATGATTCAAAGCAAAGATATAAATAACTTACATTTGTTTTGTAAAGTAACAGCAAACTTACGGACAGTTAGCCAGCTAGAGTGTGTGTGTGTGTGTGTGTGTGTAACCTCAGCAACAAAGACGATGATGAGGAGATCCTGGCACTGTGATGAAGTCAGGCTAAATAGCAGAGAGCTAAGCGTGTTGACCAGGTAACTTTGCTTGTCACGCTTCACAGTGGGAATGCCAAGCACCACGGACACTGAGAGATGACAGGATAGAGAACCAGAGAAAAACTATAGTCACTGTCTGCTTCCATTAGCACAGCAGATGTAAAACTGACTATCCCTTATTTGACTCTTGCATTCACTTTATTTATTTATTTATATACACATATACATATATATATATACAGTCAGTGCGCCCCAGGGTGGCTGTGGCTACAATGTAGCTGCCACCACCAGTGTGTGAATGTGTGTGTGAATGGGTGGATGACTGGATATGTAAAGCACTTTGGGGTCCTTAGGGACTAGTAAAGCGCTATATAAATACAGGCCATTTGCCATTAGGGTTGCCAACCGTCCCTTAAAATACGGAATCGTCCCGTATTTAGAAACAAAAGTACACGTCCCGTATTGAGCTAATAAGGGACGCACTTTGTCCCGTAATACAGTGAGAATCAAAAGTAGTCTATAAATGTTAATGGAATTAACACTTTGTTTGAAAACATAATTCCCAGCCCCTCTCCTGCTTTGTGACCAATGAGCTGACAGCACACTTATGACAATTCGAGTATGACAATTCAGATTACCGCTCATCTCATTGGTCGAGGAAAGGTCGCTTGCGGAGAAAATACCGGAAGACAACAGATGACCACAACAAGAAGCATGGCCAACAGGGAAACAAACCCCGACACTGCGGTGCAAGTCTCGGATGACAGTACACCTAAAGCTGAGCAAACACTGTGCGATTTTTTCAGTCGCGTTATTCAGCTCCTGCTCAAACTGCACAATTGACTCGCAGGGGTTAGAAGTTGGTAGGTCACGATGCAGGTCTCACACTATACCGCCCGATGCTCTGATGCGACCTGAGTGCTCACACTGTGCCTCCATAACATGAAGGTTATAACAGAAAATCTGTCGCGCTCGCTCTCTCTGTCTTTCACTCACACAGACACACTACCACCATCAACTTTGCTAAATTGCTAATGAAAAACATGATCAGGCAGCTGTGATTGAGCAGCAGAGTAAATCCAACTATTTTCACGGTTGTTGTGGTCGTGATAATTTTGTGATGCCACATCGAAAAGGCTCGGATGAGCTTTCCAAAGTTCTACAAGTTGTGCCTCCATGGCTTGTGTCCAGATCACACGCTGCACAGCTGTGCTGCTCCATCTTTTTCACCAACGTTTACGTTTGCGCGTGAGCAGTGTGAGCGCCTGTGGTGACACCCTCACGAGCGATTGATGATCGGGAGCTGGTCGTGAGGTGTTAATCACTTCTCGTTACCCCACGTATACTACACGACGCATGATGAAGGCCAAAATCGGTCCGATCACTCAAAAATCGGCTCAAAATGGGCCTAAAACCGCACAGTGTGAGCCCAGCGTTAGAGCAGCAATGTTTGTTCCCCTCAGAGAAAGGGAAGAATGGGAAAAGGAAAACACCTGGCTGGAAAACGTTAATATGGGCATGTGCAGTGAATATCAGCGCTATGTGGCCAGAAGTGTGATAATATAACTTATTTTGTGTAAGACACAACTGCAAGGATAGATGATTACAACAAATTGATGACTAATACATAAAAGTAATACATAGATGAATAATGATGATGAGTTATGATGCGTAATCATGGGAACAAGCGGGTTTACAAACAGGAGCAGCTGATTAGCATTAGAAAAGCTGAAATAATACCTCAACTGAAGCCAACTGTACTAAATGCACTAAATGTGCACTGTTACAAGAATATTTTTCTTTCTATTGTTTTCTATTATTTTAAGTTAAGCAGGACAGAGTTCTTTTAAAGAAAGATTTACTTATATTCTCAAAAGTTAAGCATGACAGGCTTCTGTTTAAGAAAGAGACCTGTTTTACTGTGTTAATGTTGTCATTTTGAGCTAGAAATAAATGGCTAAATGATCATTTGTTTCCCATATGGTCATATCACAAAGAATATGCATCTACTTAAATCAACTTCAAGTCAAATGGTTAAAAAAATAATTTCACACACAAAAAAAGAGCTAGAAAATTCACCACACTGGGAAGGGTGAAGACAACTGGGTCGCCCGGCCCTGGCCACGAGGTGTCCCTTATTTATTTTTCAGGGAGTTGGCAACCCTATTTGCCATACACACACACACACACACACACACACACACACACACACACACACACAATCCTACCAAGATTCATTGAATAGTAGGGCTGTGCATTTTTATTAAATGTGAGGGCTTCATACCTCCACGACGTCCCTGTCCCAGCACTACATTAGGTACAAGGCTGCCCGGATGGAGTCTGAGGTGGGGCATGAAAATGTAAATATTGGGCTGAATGAATGTTTGCAAGCCTGTAGGTTGCTTTTCTGTTTCTGTAAACACAAAGAAAAAGGGATAGAGGCATGTGGTGTTATAGTTAGCACAGTTAGCACACAACATGCTAATAGGCCAGGTAAAAATATATGATTAACTTTCATATGTATTTTGTTTCCTATACATACAGGAAACTAAATAAATAGGAATTATGGCAGACAGACAAAATTTGAGACCTGTGCTCCTGTGTCAACCATCAACTGCAACTTCTGTAGATAAACTGCCCGTGGTACATTACACAGAGAGAAACCTGGGTGATCTCCTTATGTTTTACAAGTCAAATGACTTAGGTCCACATTTCTTTTGATTGTGTGGAAATGCTTAAACAAAGTACAGTTTCAGCTAGAGGTCTCTGTTGTGACTTTTTTTTTTTCTTCATTAAGCCAAAAAACACCAATTTAATTAACCAGATTCAGAGAAATCCTAGAAATACTGTGTATTCACCATTGCATGAACACTGACATTTTAACCCTGGAGAAACCATGGGGTCAAATTTGACCCCATGGTTTCCTAGTAAACCAATGGGGTCAGAGCCGACCCCATTGGTTCTCCAGGGTTAAGAAACATTTACAAAGTTTTAATAGGGTTGAGGTCAGGGCTGTGGCAAGGCCATTCTGAAAGAATAATGTTAGCCTGCTTCCATTCTAAAAGCAGCTTTGCTGTGTGTTTGTCCTGTTTGAACATTTAATTGTGTCCAAGTTTCAATCAACTAGCTCTTCATCTGATGTTACGTTAAAGAATTTAGAGCTAGTCCTCCTTCATTGTTCCGTCCACTTTGTGCAATGTTCCACTACCACTGGTGTCAAAAAAGCCCCAGAGCATGGAACCGTCACCACCATGCTTCACATTTGGCTTTACTGTTTAGGTTTGAAAGCCTCACCTTTACTCCTCCAAACATACCTTTGTCATTACAGCCAGATAGCGCAAGCTGCAAATTCCAGTCAAGCTCGAAGGGATCAGTTTTAGAGCAGAGGCCTTTTTTCTTGGCACGCCCTCCGTCCACAGCAATATAAAACTAACTTCAGTTCGGCAGGCTTGAGCCTCGTTGGCCTTTGAGTTGTTCTGAACCAATTTCCTCTCATCTGAGAGTGACACTTTGGGTCTTCTTCCAACTGAATAATCTGTACCAACTTACAGTTGTTTGAATTCATGACCTTGGAACCTCCAGTTGCTTAAAAAATGTCTCCAACAGATCTTCCAAACTACAATTTTTCCCCTTAGATCTTCGCTGAGTTACTTGGCCTATTATTCAGTCCAATAAATGCCATCAAACAGTGCAGTCGAACGAACTGCCAGTTTGAGTCAATCGTGATCACTAATAAGAAATGAACAGGCCTTGGCAAGTTCAAAGATGCTGTAGAACTTTAGCACCACGATTGTCTTTTTTATTGTTTTTTATCATTCTTATTACAAAGTTAAGAAATCTGTGTTTAAAGTTGAGTCCAGTGTTGCCTTACACATAAAAGAATGATTCCCAGTGAGTGGAGAATAGCATTGGTCAGTACATGCTATCCAGCATGGACTGTGTTCAGTGTTTTCAGCTTTAGGTCTGTTGATGCTGTGTACTGTATCCATGTAGTTATCTTTTTTGTTTCTAATATCTTGCTCTTATGACGCATTTCCAAAGACATTTGCCTTTATTCAAAGTCATAAAAACAAATAGTGCTGGGTTCTCTGCTACCCACCTTTAAAGCCTGTCCTGTTGTGGACAGAGTAAAGATAGGTGTCGTTGCCAGTTTTGGAAAGGTTCCTTAGCTGTTCCAGGATGCTGCTGAGATCCTGACTGACCTGCCCCCCCAGCTCCTCGGCCACCAGCAGACGCTTGTACAGGATCTGCAGGTCAGGCATCACTGTTGAACCTGGATGCATACAGCAAAGTTTAAAGAGTTAAGACACACTAGTTGTCAACAAACTGACTGCTTATCGGCTTAATTTCTAACTTAAAGTCACATCATTCCATAATAACCGCCCACCTTAAGCAGATATGTCCCTTCAGATGGTGGAAAGCCTAACTTGAGTCAACTTTCCTTATTTTATCTGAATGACCACAGAAAACAAATAAATATGCAAATCTTCAAAGAAGTTGGAATCAGTAAGCTTTTGTCATCTTTGCTTGGGAGCTGGCATTTCAGCATCTCCCCATATTTTTGTTTTCACAATGACATTCATGTTTCTAACAGACGCTTCTCTCTCTGTTTATACACCAGGCAGCTCTATTTATAGTGCAGACACGTCTGCAGCACTTGAAGAGATTCTTGTTTTCAATCACTCCAATCTCTTTGTTCAACTGCTTTCAACTCTCCGACATCAACGTTCACTCACGGAACATTTTCATGTAATCAGTTCACACTTTGTGCTTTTATCTGCCACTTTTATAAATGACAGTTGATTACTTTTGAAAGGACATGTTACACGTTCAACAATCAATTTTTTTTATATGCATGAATGACTTTGAGTTTTCCTAAGCTGTAGAGGCTCTTAGGGTCACATTAGTATTAGGGATGGGTACTGGGTTCTGACATAAATGGTAGTAACCAGACCGAAAAGCAGCGCACATTTCGGCAGAGATGGGCGGTAATGCGTTACTTGTAACGACGTAATGGGAAACTCACAGAGAAACTCGCGGATTCTTCAACTGACCGCGGCACACCTGCACCAGGGTAAACCTCCGCCTACCGCACTCCTGCTTTACAGGTGAAAATAGAGCAACAGGACCGCTGAGTCTTTGACTTTATTTATGTTCTGCTGTGTTTTACTTGCATCTATTTGAAAGACTGAGTGTAAACACAAAAATTATTTTATTTTATTTTATGTGCTGGAATGTGCAGAAAATAGCTTTAAATGTTAAACTAATTTCTTCCAGTCAGAGAATGTTGCATATAATTAAATGTTTTGCTTGATGCATAAAGTTAAAAGATTAAAACTAATAAAACAAGTTTTAAAAAGAGACTTTTCCATCTGATTACATTTTGTATGATGGATTATGCAGAAAAAGTAGAATTGGGCTGAAAGATCTATCGCTTTATCACCTCTTCAGGTTGTAAATCGTGTTTTTAAAAAGTAACTAAGTAACTAAGTAATTAATTACTTTTGAAAATAAGTAATCAGTAAAGTAACGGGATTACTTTTTGGGGGAAGTAATCAGTAATTAGTTACTGATTACTTTTTTCAAGTAACTTGACCAACACTGCATTTCGGTGCTTAATTTCGGTGCTTTTTTTTCCTGAGCTGTGATACACTTTGGATTCTAGCCAATCATTTTACGTTTCCGAGGATAGTAGGAGGGCCCAGGTACGTACGTTCTTTTAGAGCCGAGCTACAGATTAAAAATGTCCAAGGCGAAGCGGTCCAAAGTCTGGCTGTACTTCACAGCAAAAGATGAAAACTCAGCAGCCTGCAACAAGTGTTTTAAGGTGATACTGTAATACTGTCAAAGGAGGTAACACCTCGAATCTGATGAAACATCAGCTTTTTTAAAGCTGAGAAATGCACCGTACCTACTGCGGGTGTGGTCCTTGTTATCGGAGTTAGCAACATCCCCCAAAAACCCGAAGAGGAGAGTCCTGGCCCCTAGCCCTGCCAGTGTAGCAGAAATGATGATGATGCAGCAGCAGCCGTTCTTCTCTGCGTGAGTAGCTTCATGTTCGTGTGTAATTTATGTTGAGTAGGCCAACCACGTTATTACATTAATGCATGTACGGTGAACTATAGCTGCAGAAAAGGCTAACATTGTTATCTTTTTACAAAAAAACAGCTGAACATGAGAGGTTTTTGGACAAAGTTTGTGTTCTCCATTCTTTAAGCACCAGCACCGTTTCAAAAGTACCGGTGTGGCACCGGTATCGGATAAAACCTAAACGATACCCATCCCTTTTTTTTGTAGCGTGTAGCGTGCCCACCCCCAAGGTCCTATATGTATGTGTTATGAGAGTGTGAATAATGTGAATATCTAAGTTGTGGAATACAATTGAGGGTGGGTGAGGAGGAGTCTCATATAAGACTTTGTTTAGGCATTGTTGTAATGCAGGCTTGTAGGAACAAAGCACATCAGGTGCTCAAATTGATTAGAAGAGCACTCTGTATGTGCCTTTCCATTTAGCTTTTCTACAGCTAGCCGTATAGGTCTGCTTTTCTGTGGGCGGGTTTTGTCAACACAATACCTTCACAACAATGTAAAATGCAGCTACCCAACTTCACAGGTGTGGCTCTGGCATTAAGATGAAAGCTCTGGTATGAGAGCTCACCAGTATTGCAGCAGACTTAATGGTGTCTACAGTTATTGGAGTATTTATGATAGAACATTTACCTGCACAGCTTGAATATGTCAAAAAAAAAAAATCCTCAAATAACTCAAAATATACCAAATAAAGTTCTAGTATTAACTTCCGGTTTTAAACTACTATCCCACTATTAATAAAACTTTGTCAAGGTAAGGAGGAAAAAGGACAAGCCTAATGACAATGGCTCATTTCCATCAAGCGTCCCAATAAGCCACGACAGCAGCTGAGAGGAGCCCAGCTGTGAAGATACCTGTGCTTTCGCTGTTATGTTAAGATGTCTGTTGTCTGAGCTGCAGTGCCTTATTAATCATGCAAATATTATATGTTCAATAAAACTTTTGGTTTCATTAAAACTGTGTTTCAGCTTGCTAGGCCTTTACTCCCTTCTTTAAGTTGCTTGAAGACGTTTCACCTCTCATCCAAGAAGCTTCTTCAGTTCTAAGGTCAAATGGTGGAGAGTCCCAGATATAAACCTAGTGGGAGTGACCCCCCACTGATGATCCTCTAATCGCCTGAGCCAAGGTGTGAAACTGGGTGTGGGTCCCAATCAGCCAGAGTTTCGGGTGTGTTCATTGTGAAACCTGGCCCCACCTTATCATGTGAATTCCTGAGGTCAGATGGCCCAGGATGTGAGTGGGCGTTAAGGCGTCTGGGGAGGGATCTCAAAACTGGATTATAGATGGCAGAGAGTTGGTGTCGTAAACCCCGCCTCTGTTCAAAGATGGTCGCTCACAGTGGACATAGATGGCTTCTTTCACTCCTCTTTCAAACCATCTGTCCTCTCTGTCCAAAATGTGAACATTGGCATCCTCGAAAGAGTGACCTTTATCCTTAAGATGCAGATGGACTGCTGAGTCTTGTCCTGTGGAGGTGGCTCTTCTGTGTTGTGCCATGCAGAATCAGAATCAGAAACTTTATTGTCATTGTCATGAGAACAACGAAATTAAGAATGGTCCCCGATCATTGCATCATCCCTAGCAATATCAAAATATAAATAAAACAATAAAATTCAATAAATAAAATAGATAGAATACTTAAAATACTAATAAGATATAACAGTAAAACATTCACATACATTCCCACACACATGCTTCAGACCGTGCATAGATTAACACAAGAGTGGCGTGATGGACATTTTTTTGTAGTATTCAGATGTGTTATTGCAGTTGGATAACAGATGTGCGCTTGTGAAGTGGCTGTTTGGTCTCTCCAATGTAGAGGTCTGGGCATTCCTCGCTGCACTGTACTTTAAGAACGCCCATTTAGGATAGCCGCATGTTTTGAGTGCTTCCTTTACATGTGTGTGTTCCTTCTTTTTCCCTTCAGGCTTAGAGGGAACATGTTCTGCCCGGTGGTGTAGGGTCCTAATTACTCCAAGTTTGTGTTCCAGAGGGTGATGGGAGTCAAAGAGGAGGTACTGGTCCGTGTGTGTGGGCTTCCGGTAAATTTCGATGTTGAGTTTGCCGTTCTCTTCAATGTGCACGGCGCAGTCCAGAAAAGGCAAACAGTTGTCCTTTGTGTCTTCCCTGGTGAACTTGATGTTTTTATCCACAGCGTTAATGTGCGCAGTGAAGGATTCCACTTCTTGTGTCTTGATTTTGACCCAGGTGTCGTCCACATATCTGTACCAGTGGCTGGGTACTCTTCCTTTGAAAGAGCCAAGAGCCTTTCTCTCCACTTCCTCCATGTAAAGGTTGGCTACAATAGGTGATACGGGGGAGCCCATGGCACAGCCATGTTTTTGTCTGTAAAAGCCTTCGTTGTACTTGAAATATGTAGTGGTGAGGCAGAGGTCTAACAGTGTGCAGATCTGATCGGGTGTGAAGTTGGTCCTGTCCTCCAAGGAGCTGTCTTCTTGTAGAAAGAAGCCATCTAAGTCCACTGTGAGCGACCATCTTTGAACAGAGGCGGGGGTTTACGACACCAACTCTCTGCCATCTATAATCCAGTTTTGAGATCCCTTCCCAGACGCCTTAACGCCCACTCACATCCTGGGCCTTCTGACCTCAGGAATTCGCATGATAAGGTGGGGCCAGGTTTCACAATGAACACACCCGAAACTCTGGTTGATTGGGACCCACACCCAGTTTCACACCTTGGCTCAGGTGATTAGAGGATCATCAGGGGGTCCTTTTGTCCCTCTGTGGGGGGTCACTCCCACTAGGTTAACTGAACAAACAAACACATCCACACATGTGCAATAACACTAAGTGCAATAATCTTTTCTGGCATCGTTGTATTTTTACTCAGTTGTATACAGCATTCGTATTCTATTTTTATCTTATTGTATATTTTTATTCTATTTTATTCTACTGTATATAGTATATTATTTTATTCTATTCTGTACAGCTGTGTACTGTATTTATTCTTATTGTATTCTAATTTTTGCGTCATAACTTTTGCACTGTCCACTTCCTGCTGTGACAAAACAAATTTCCCACGTGTGGGACTAATAAAGGTTATCTTATCTTATCTTATCTTATCTTTATATCTGGGACTCTCCACCATTTGACCTTAGAACTTGAAGAAGCTTCTCGGATGAGAGGTGAAACGTCTTCAAGCAACTTAAAGAAGTCCAGACGCTTTTCTTTGCAAGCTCCTTTGACTACGATGACCTGGATGACTGAGAACCTTCACAGACATTTTACTCCCTTCTGTTTACCAGTAAAATAAGTATTTGTACCTAAAAGATAAACAAAGTCATTCGCAATAAAAATACAAGAGCTCGGAATGAGAAGAACAGAGTGAAAAAGCAACAGCAGAAAGCGTTTGTTCCTTGAATACCTCGCTGTTAGTAATGGAGCAGGTCGGCAGGCCGAGATGGTGGGTGTGTTGGCTTACTACTAAAACTCACACGGTGATGTTATGACGTTAGGGAAAGACTTTATAACCGGTATAACTTTCATTTTTTTTCTTAGGAAACAACATTTCCCACAGCCTCTTCAATAAGACGTTTGTACTCCATGTGAAACAGAGTGTTGTATACAGAGAGACCGTCGCCCGACGATCGAGAAGGTTATGCTAATAATTTGTAAAAATAAATAAATAATTTAAAAACATAAAAATGTAAAAGTTGCTCATGCTACGCTGTGACGCGAACTTTAACCCTGCGGTATTTTCTGTTTCCATGAGAATAAACAGCAGATGAGTATAAAGTTTCCGTTTGAGTCAGCATGTGAAAAGTAAAAGCAGGTACACTCACCTTCATCACTGGGAATCGATTTAATCCAAGTAACCGACACAAAACACCCGAACGCCAAGAGACATGCTAACTTATAGGGGTAAAACCTCATCTCATTCCTCACTCACAGTCCCACCGTCTTTGTGTGCCTACTTGCCGCCGATGGGACAACAGGTGGATGTGAGCGGACCAGGTAAATGCAGGTAAGTTAGAAGAAACGCTTAGTGTCTGGTCACAACTGTGATTCTAGCCTACGTCAAAGCCAAGCATCTACGCGTGTCCGCTTTCATGCTTTTCCGCATGTTGAAAACGTTGTTACACGGTCGCATGATGACAGTTCCTGACAAAACGCTGTGAAATTCTCCAAGAGCACAATCTGGCGTGTTGTAGGCACGCACGGCCAACAGCGACACCTGTTGGCCGTGTCATGGCGTTCACAGCCTCGGGCGAACCGGTCTATGACAGGAACCCACAGAACAATAAAATAAATAGTAGCAATCGAAAGTCGTACTATCTCTTTATGTAATATTTCAGGTTTAGCATGAGAAATAAACCTTAGCCCAAGTTTTAGTAGGCAGCACATTTTTAGTGTCACGTGTTTCGTAGTTCGCAGTATGGTTAAGGAAACGTGTGCTTCAAGGTAGCCTGTGTAAGTCCTTCTAAGTGACGGTACGGAATGTTGCCACTGACAATCTATGCTTACGTTGAGAGTATAATAGTACGAAACGTGCCATGTTTATATAGGCTACGGTGTGAGCCTCCGCTCGTGTGGGGATGTAGCTCAGTGGTAGAGCGCATGCTTTGCATGTATGAGGCCCCGGGTTCAATCCCCGGCATCTCCAACGTTTTTTTTGTTTTTTTGTTTTTTAATAAATTCATAAATTGACTGTTGGATTCTGTGTCCGAGTCAAATTTTCTCATTTTAAAAAAGTAGCAATTAGTAATATATATCTCGTTTCATGGTTAAGCTACTAGTTTGCCAAATGCACTAGTTACTCTGTGTTTGAAAGCACTGTTAGTATGATGTTCAAAACAAAAGCAGGAAGATCTCAAAGTAAAATTAAGTTAATTATTTATTTTAAAGTATATATTTTAATCGATGTCTGAGACAAAATACAAAGTGCAGGAAGTGACTGTTTCAGTTAGATGACATATCCCCGTTTCCCATATTTTAAAGACGATTTTAGGTTGTAAAGAACAATTATATTTTTGTCATTGTGTTCTGGCTGCTCAATCCAATTCCTTTGAGACTTCTTTCCTACCATCCATTTATTCTAAGTGGGGGGGATCACCGATTAACCAAACTCATGCATGTCTTTGGACTGCTGGAGGAAGACGGAGAGAATCCATGCACCACTCGGCACAGAGAGGGCATGGAGAATGGAGCAAAACCCAGAATCTTCTTGCTCTGAGTCAGCAGTATGGACAACCACACCACTGCCCACTTTACATATCATGAGATCCACCTGTGTAAGAAATTCAGAACCAAATGATTTGTCAGAAAAAGGTTCCCGTAGTTTTCATCACCATCATCACCTTTACTGGAACAGAGAGAACACTCAGGGCAACAGAAAATGCATCCGTAGCCAAATGCATTCAAAACTGGCAATACAGCATGTGCTATTGTACTATTCCAGCTGACAGCAGTGTCATTGTTGAACCAAGTAAGGATTTTATCCTGTTATGAATTTAAGAAAGATTTACATGAAATATCAAGTTAACTTTGTTGTGAGTTTCATAAAGTCTGATGATCTCAGTTCTGACATCTACATTAGTAATCACTCTTCACACTGCCTTCTTTGTGGTCATGACCTCTCCTCCACCCACAGCTCTGTTTGGGGTTTGCCATCATCAGATCACCAGGTCAGCTCCATCAGGACCAGGCTGGCCATTGTTAGCGCCATACAGTGCAGCCTGACCTCAGGCCAATGGCATATTCCATCATAAGGTAATCAGCTGCGGACACCCTGACTTCATGTCTGTTAAAATCATGGATACTGAAACAATATATTGTCTTTTAACAACTTGAGCTTCAAAATAACCACATGGCCTTCAGAACATCAGTCCCACTGCAACACAGATGTGCTCAGAGCGATCCCATGTGTGCAGCGCTTCAGAAAGGCTCATTCAGACAAGTTAACAGAGACACCATGCACACCAAAAAGGGCCATTTCTGTCACTACGGGTAACAGCAAGATGAACCACACACAGCCCCATTCACATATTTACCAAGATCCCCCCACCCATCATCCATCACCCATTACCCCAGAGTGACCTTTGACACCTCCCAGCAGCTGCATTTATCGGGAAATAGGCTGTTGTCATGGTGACTGAGGAGCAGTTTTATTTTCATTTACCCCTTAAACAGTGAACAAAAACACACAAGGAATAAAAAGTTTAAAATCTGACTTTCTTTGTAAATTATCCACATGTTTATCCCTGTATGGAAATATATATGGTAATGTTTCTGACTGCAAAAGTGTTTTAAGCTGGAGTACCATATGCTGTAACTAACCAGGACTAGAACAGTTGTTGTACTGTAATCTTAGCTTTTTAGACGTGGATATCACAGACAGTGCACTCTCATATACTGTAGCAGCTAAAGGAGACCATATTTTACAAAATCAGCTTCATGATGTACTCAGTAACCCTTGAAACAAGCAACTGAAGCCATGAGCCCACCAGGAAAGTAACTGCGATCATAGAATAAAGGAGCTTAGCGTTGTTTTCCCCTGTAGGTCTATACAAGCAAAATTATTTTGGCTGCCACAGTAGCTAACCCCCTGCTGGTAATTAAAAAGAACGCAGGTTCAAGGCAACTTTTCAAAGCCAGAAGCTGTCCACAATTAAAAACAGAGACAGGATCCATTAGGAATGTGAGTTATTGTCCTCTCCTGACGGAGTTTAAATATCTTCTTGTTCTGCTGTGTTACTATCCTATAAACAACTGCATTCCTCAGCATGTCTTACATGCATTTGCATGTAAGAAAAGCATGTCTTACATGCAACTGCATTCTTATTTGCAGTTTACACAAAATTTGCATCACACCAATCGTATCGTATTGCAATAAAAGAAGCAGCGAAGGACATTTTGTTCAACAAAGAAAGGGAAAAATTATTAGTAAAACATTTTACTATCTTTCTCATAATGAGAGGTAAAGGTCTTTGACAGAGGATTCACTGTTGGGGTGGAACGTTCAGTCACAAAACTGGTTGACTGGCCAGTGTTTGAACAGGAATACTGTCTGAGTTGACATTGCTCAATGTGCTCATTGATGGCTGCGATCCTTGAGCATTAGTGAGGTGTGTGAGGATGCGAGCAGAAGTTGAACCCATGGAAGTGCAGAAGAGTGATGAGTTAGATGAGGGAGTGACTTGGTTCTCTTGGTTCATGAGTCATGTTCTACTTGTACACCAGGAGGACGATTCACTCAGTCTTTGCTGTAATTTTTATAATTAAATACCCAGAAAAATGACACACACACACAAACACACACATATAACCCAGGACCCATGAAGACCAACAGGTTCTGGTGAAGACAGAGATGGAAATTGTTGTTAAGTTGTTACAGTAATTCATCAGCAGCTGTCTTTTTAAATTACTTAATGTTTCCCACTGAAAACACTGCTTGACTTTGCTGTGACGTGAGCACAGAAAGCAACAGAAAGCATAAAGCAAGTATAACAGTTTACATGAGACGGTTCAAAAGGAGCCTGAAATGAGCATTTGACTAATGCTAGTTAGGCCTGAACATTTGGCCCCTACAGCGAGGGCATCTGTAGACTCGTTTAGTGGTTTTGACCAGGGATAGGCCACTAATGATGTTCATGAACATCATGAATGACATGCACCATCACTGCTGGCTATGCATCCTGTGTGTCAGCACACCCGTGACAAATGTACTTCAGTCTAAGAAATTGAAGTCAAAGAGCAGAGAACGGTCAGTCCTGAGCATCAGTCCGTCACTGGATCTGCCTGTTCTGCTACAGACACACATAACAGGAATCAGGTTTCCTGAAAACACACTGCATTCGTCCTACACGTGTTTCTAGTTGCAGCTTTTTTCTCTCAGCAGAGAAAGACCAGATTAGATTGAGCTTCATGATCCCAGCAGGATGGTGCAGGGTTCACATGAAGGGGACTCACCAATGGAAGAAATAACATTAGCATTGACAAGAATATGGAGAACATGGCTTAGTGCAGTTCATGCTTTTTTCATTGACATGAACAGTAGGATATCAGTTGCATTTAAAGAAAGAGGCCAACATGAGACCACCCCTCCCACCAGTTCAGTGGATTAAACACA
This sequence comes from Mchenga conophoros, assembly GCF_057382185.1. NCBI lineage: Eukaryota > Metazoa > Chordata > Actinopteri > Cichliformes > Cichlidae > Mchenga > Mchenga conophoros. The sequence goes on from NC_140527.1 coordinate 2,877,261, forward strand.
AAGAAGAAACACAAGGAAAAAGCTGCAGCAGAACGAGAGGGAGCCACAAATCTGTCTTGGTTTTGTTTTAATCCTCATGTTAAGAGGATTGTGTGTAAAAATGTCATCATGAGAGAAGATACACATAAACATGCAGATGTTGCACACATGCAAAGGCACACACACGTGTCTAAACCCATCTTTACTGTGCATCACTAATCCTGCACGAGTCAAATGTTGCATTCTGCACTCACAGAGTATTGTGCCACAACTAATTGTTTTCAAATCAGATTTTCTTTGTTCATAAATTGTGTACTGAGGGCAAATAACTGACTGATAGGAGGAAAAACAAGTTGGGAAAAACCAAGGCACAATCTCGGGATAGAGGAAGGAAGATATTTCTGCAAAGATGAAACTCTTCATTTGTCATGCTGCTGTGGCAGTGGGTGGGGTAGGGGGTGGGGGTTAGGAGTCAGGCTTTGAGGAAACGAGCAGGAGAGTAGAAAGGACCCATCTGTTCCCATTGTGGCAAATGAAGAGAGAGCAGGGAGAAGCAGAAGGCAGAGCAGCAGGAAGGTAAGTGTTAAAAGCACTTTTCTCATCTTTAACTTGCTGTGATTCAGCTTTCAGACTAAATTTGGAGTTAGTGTAACTTAATGTAATGAATGAATGTGCCGTGGTCAGTGGTGTGAGATGTTAGGTTTCATTGTCAGATGGTGACAATATTACATGTGCAGGGACTAATACACAGCCTGAATTACTGTACAGCTGTGCCAATACCGCTGCTCGAATTCCTCCAAACTCTGCTTTTCATTTAAAGCCTGACTTAACTAGTCAAACGCTGTGAAATGCAAAAATAAGTCAGCTTTGGGGTTAAGACAAAAATGTATGCACTTACATTTTAGAGCATGAACTTTACCTGATCAGCTGCTTTGATGCAACGTGATTTGCCACCAAAGCAGTTCCTCTAATGTTCATTCCAGCTTGTTTAATTCAGAATGTTCTTTCTGACAGTCGGCTCCTTCGACCTTCGCCCTCTACTCTTGTGGCTGCTTTAATCTCATTACTTTAAAGCTGCCTTGTCCTCCATTCATCCTCCCTCCTCCTTCTCTGCCCCAGTGCTCTAACTGAAATGGTACACCCTCTAACTTAATTAATGGAGGCATCTTCTGATTGACATGGGCACACACATATCTAGCAGTGTCCTATGGGGCAGGGCACAATGCCCTCCTCTCTGTATTTTATGGAAATTCTCGTCCATCTCGTGATTGAATCTGGTAGGTTTCTCCACCCTGTGGGAATATACAACGTTTCCCATCAGCTTCTTTGACTCACTGCTTTAACGCGTCCGTGCTATTGTGACATGGAGTGTCACAGTGTGCTTCCTGTTCTTCTGTGACAGTTTTTGCACTTTACTTTCTAGCAGTAGCAAAAGTAGCCACAGGACGTGCATCACCACACAGGGAAGGTTGGGAAGGGCCTGGTTGCATGAAGAGATTTGATTGGGTAATCTAGTGTCACCGATAAAAATGAATGGATGGGCTGCTGTCAGTGCTTGTAGGGCCAGTGCACAGCAGACCTTCAATCCAGTCTGTGGCCTGTGTAACTATATCGACCAAAAAATGATATTGACACATCAGCACACCGGGCATGCCAGATTACCAGTAACTCTTTAGTGGATCTGTTAGACTGGAGTGCAAATTGCACAGCATCCAGAGACGTGCCATGAATAACCTTCATGATGATTGAGCGCCATGGGCAGCAGTCATGCAGGCAGGTAGCAGCTGTCCTCTTTGGGACTATGATGATGGTGGTGGATGTGAAGCACACTGGGACAGGCATTATTCTCTTATATTTTATTACATTGCAGGTGCAAATGTAATGTACTCATCTTTGTATCCTTCTGAGACCCAGAAAAAGGTTTTAGTTGGTCTCATTAATGCAGCCTTGTTGCATCACCAGCCAGAGGACATTCTTTCTTTCTCACCCGAGACATAAAGATGACTCGTGACTTTGACTGACTGCCAGATGCTGAGTTATACACCGGGTCCTGGCTATAACTAGGACCCAAGATAATCCGAGTCATGTCACATATACAGATATGCTGAATGATGCTTTCAATTTTAAGAGACGAGCACCTCCCTCTGGTTTGTAGTTGATCTGTTTTCTCATTAAAAAGTCTTTCTACCCAATTTCAAAAGAGTTGAACTCTAATGAAAAAACCTCCAAGGCCTAGCTTACACATTGCTTCTTATACATAATGGAAGATGAGTGCAGAACATACCAGTGTGTCCTCTGACCTTTCACCATCCCGGGACAGCTATTCGTCTGACTCCCTGCCTACAAACTGAGTGAAATCCTTTAAAATCTCATTCACAAATCAGAGTTAGTAATTCCTCTGTCCACTACAAAGGACACTTGATGGGTTTGTAGCATAAACCTATTCGCTGGAACGTTGAAGGCAATATAATTACACCGCAAAGCAAGACACGAAGTAGGCAAGCTTCATGTTACTCGTGCACGGGAGAGAACCGGACAAACGCCGTTCCTTCGCTTGGCCCCAGTTGCTCTCGTCCGTTCTCCCGTATCACTGTCCTTTTATTGAGGTTACATGAATATGCATAGGTTCATTAACATATGACGTCTACATACACAAAGAGTACCGTGTGTGTGTGTGTGTGTGTGTGTGTGTGTTACTGCTGATCAAAGGGTCATAAAAGCACACAAGCAAACATCCTTGGTCAGGAAGAGGGTAGACCCCCCCTCATCCTAGATAACACAGTAAGGAAGTCTAGCAGTTCATTTATACACAAAAAGCACTTAAACTAAAACAAATGTAACTACGTTAATCCTACCATAACAATTAAACAAGGTACGAACTTTCCCATGCTCCCAGTGTGGAATGCACACCAGGCCTCTGTAGCCTGTTAAAGATCACACAACTTATCACTACACAATTGATTATACACTTCTAAGCATCTATGGTTAAATATTTCTAAGCATAAATGAGTAAATGTTTCTAAGCATAAATGACAATCAACAATACAACTCTATCAACACTGAATAAAAGTTCTCTTTCAAAAGTGTTAACATTACTGCACATTTCTGAAATTCTACTAAATTGAAGATAACAATCTAATATTTGTCATGAACCGAGGTTCCGCGCACAAGCTGGACCCAGAAGCAGAACCAAAAGGGTCGAGGCGGCGGGTGCTGATCGTGATCCAAATCTCAGACGGGCAGGCGGACAGGCAGGTGGCTCACAACACGCCGAGTTGTGATCTGAGTACACAGGGCAGAGTAGTGTTAGTTCAGACGGATAAGTTTTCATAAGGGCTTTCCCGCAGGTGTGCGTTACCGTTGAGCGACGGCTACGGACTGGCGTGGAGCAGCAGGTAGGGCAGGATTAAATAGTCCACCTGGTGATCGCCTGGGATGGGATGCAGGTGTGGGGTTAGCAGCCACGCCCACGGGCATGGGCATCCCATCAGCACCCCGGACGCCGGGCCGTGGACCATGACAATATTGAAGAAACAATTTGAGGGTTCATTAAAATATTCAATTAAATTCAATTTTATTTACATAGCGCCAAATCACAACAATAGTCACCTCAAGGTGCTTTATATTGTAGGTAGACCCCTATCCAGTTGTTCAGTGATGACGCGACGAATCCTACTTCCGGGCCTAAAGTAGTCTGCGTTTAATATGGCTTTTGTGTTGTTAATGTTTAATGTTATGTATTTTCTTCTATTTGATCTCAAGAAGCTCCTAAAACAGTCAGCGATCACTGTTGACCTCCCTCGGCTTTTATTACCACTAATCATTTATTTAAGCTCAGTTTTTAAAACCTTAGGATGTAACTACAGCCCAGCCCATGCAGCAGTATATGAATGACTAACCTCGTATTGTGGATGGATTATCTCAGTTGTTCTCCTGGCTGAAGTTTGGTCCTTTTACAGCATCCTGCCATGCGATTATATTTGTTCCTGACCACCGAGAACACTCACGTTAACTTTTATCGAGTGGAAAATAAGTTAGCTTGTTTATATTATGCTAACATAGCTGTGTCGCTAGCGGTCACGTAGCACATCATTATATAGCAGCTAGCCCAACTTCAGTAACCCTACAAACGTCACTGCTGTTTAGTTTTCTGTCTTCATTTATGCTGGAAGTGATAGCTGAGTTGTACGTTTGAATTTGTTTCCAAAACCCCGCAGTCGGGACATGCTATATTGTATTTAGATAGAAGCTAGCGAGCTAACTCCCTGCTAACTTCTAACTCCGTTAAATGTCATAAATTCCGTTTTCATGGATGCCTGGATGTTAAACTCAATTGTTACACCTGGTAGAGCAGAACGCTGATCATTTTATTAAAGATGAAAGACTTTAGACAGTTTTTCAACTCTCAGTAATGCCATAGTGATCGTTTGATATATGGACCTGCAGCGGAGTTTAGACCCAGACACGGCTAGTGACGTCAGACTGAACAACCGGATATCATATCACTTAATCTGAAATGTGGGACCTCCAGTGCCTTTTCATTTGGAAAAGAACTCTGTTATTACTCTACTAGCCCAATCCCCCAAAATGTGGCATCAATAAAAGCCCAGCGTGTCCCCTCGACACCACAGTAGGACTCAGATTGCATAGATTCTGGTTGATGTAGAGGTTCATGTCCTTCACAGAGGACACAAATGAATTGCGGCCTTTTAAGAGAATATAGTGTTTTTTCTATTTTAATAACTGCAAAGAATGCAAACTTCTGTGACTGCTGTGAGGCGACAGAACTAACCACTGCACCCGACCTTGTGTCCGTGTCAAGCCACCCTCTGTACCACTGTGCAAAATGTTAAAATATTTTTGTTTACTTTGGATAACTTAAGGAAAACTCTTTAAATGTCGGGCTTTAGGGTTTTTTGCTGCCCTGTCTGTATCGTTGTCTTTAATGTTTTAAAATGCCTTTGCTTCATTTCCAGTGGATTTCCACACACTGAAAATACTGCTTTCCACTGAATATTCAGTTCCAAAAACATGTAATCAAGATGAAGATGTATATGACTTTCCTCTGCTTGAGCTGTGGATGGATGCAAACAACTTGTGCTGCTAGTGTGACTCTGTCACCATCCTCTGCACCAGTGACACCCACTCAAGATGAGAGCTCCAAACTTGTGGTAATAGAAACCATACAACTATTGATGGGAAATTAATAATATCTTTACCAACTCTCTCATATATTACATTGGTAGTGAGCTTTATATATAATATAGATACAGGACTGCAGGATAGAAATGGAAGAAGAACACCCTGTTAAAGAGATCATTTACCCCCTTTGTTAGGATTGGCTGATGAAGTATGGTTACCTCCCACCCTCAGACCCTTCCACCGGTCAGCTGCAGGCTTGGACAGGTGTCACCAGTGCTGTGAGGGCCATGCAAAGGTTTGCAGGCCTAAAAGACAGCGGAGTTGTAGGTGAGGAATACAGATGGTGTCTTAAAAAGATGTTTATGCTGCTTCTCAAATCTAGTGTTCTCTGTGTGATTGGATAGAGTCTGTTCTCTGGTGTCCAGATGAGGAGACAATGGCGGTGATGAACACGCCACGCTGCTCACTACCGGACCAGGAGGAATCATCCAACCAAGAGAAAATAAATATGAGGAGGCGGAGAAGATGGGCTGTCTCCATGTGGACGCGCAGGAACATCAACTGGAGGTGGGATAAAACTTGCGAGGAGACTGTGATCAGTTCGATGTAGTAGTTCACAATGGCTTCCTATTGTCAGTAAGCTGTGCTTGGTGAAGTATCTGCCACTCGGTGAGGTCTTTGCGTCTATCTTACCTCGTCAGGTTGCAATCATATCCCTCCTCTTCTCATCTGTCTCGGGAAACAATTCGCTCACTTATCTTCTACGCTTTAAGAGTGTGGGCCGAGCCAACGCCACTGGAGTTCCATGAGGTTTGTCAGATGCCACTTTTGACTAGAACTAGCCAAAGTCACACAGTCGATGAGTTTCATTCATTCTGTTTCCAGGTGGGCAGTCCGGATGCAGCTGACCTGCGGGTAGACTTCTTCCATGGTTACCATGGTGATGACTACCCCTTTGATGGGGCAGGTGGAGCAGTAGGCCACGCTTTCTTCCCCTCAGACCCAGCCCGGGCAGGAGTAGTTCATTTGGATGCGGAGGAAGAGTGGGCATTCAGACAGCCAGGTAGAACAACACTTCAAAAACATAAAAGTCTAACCTTTTATGAGTCTTTTAATAATAATAATAATAATAATAATAATAATGGATACTTTATTGATCCCCATGGGGAAATTACTTGTTTTTCTCTGCATTTGACCCATTCACTCAGTGAAGCAGTCTTTTGTCTTGTGTCTTCACATGGTGTAGATTAATGCAGCTTGGTGACCAAGCTTGACAGTGCTAGGCGGTAACTCAGTTATGGTCCTTTCTTGCTCCAAAGTTGCCAAATGGCAGTGGACAAAACAATAACACTGAGTCCAAAACCAGTGAGCTTTGGACCACAATGCTACCTCCATACACTCTATGGCCATACTATCCGGTTGTTCAGTGATGACGCGACGAATCCTACTTCCGGGTCTAAAGTAGTCTGCGTTTAATATGGCTTTTGTGTTGTTAACATGTTTAATGCTTTGTATTTTCTTCTATTTAATCTCAAAAAGCTCCTAAAACAGTCAGTGATCACTGTTGACCTCCCTCGGCTTTTATTACCGCTAATCATTTATTTAAGCTCAGTTTTTAAAACCTTAGGATGTAACTACAGCCCAGCCCATGCAGCAGTATATGAATGACTAACCTCGTATTGTGGATGGATTATCTCAGTTGTTCTCCTGGCTGAAGTTTGGTCCTTTTACAGCATCCTGCCATGCGATTACATTTGTTCCTGACCACCGAGAACACTCACGCTAACTTTTATTGAGTGGAAAAAAAGTTAGCTTGTTTATATTATGCTAACATAGCTGTGTCGCTAGCGGTCACGTAGCACATCATTATATACCAGCTAGCCCAACTTCAGTAACCCTACAAACGTCACTGCTGTTTAGTTTTCTGTCTTCATTTATGTTGGAAGTGATAGCAGAGCTGTACGTTTTAATTTGTTTCCAAAACCCCGCAGTCAGGACATGTTATATTGTATTTAGATAGAAGCTAGCGAGCTAACTCCGTGCTAACTTCTAACTCCGTTAAATGTCATAAATTCCGTTTTCATGGATGCCTGGATGTTAAACTCAGTTGTTACACCTGGTAGAGCAGAATGCTGATCATTTTATTGAAGATGAAAGACTTTAGACAGTTTTTCAACTCTCAGTAATGCCACAGTGATCGTTTGATATATGGACCTGCATCGGAGTTTAGGTCCAGACTCGGCTAGTGACGTCAGACTGAACAACCGGATACCAGTAAACCATGACTTGTTTCTCTTCTTCTTCTAATCAGGTCATCATTTTGTTTTCTGTTCCTCCTCTTCTGTTTCCTTCCCAGTCTCTGAGGGTACCGACCTGTTCACAGTGCTGGTTCATGAGTTTGGCCACGCACTGGGCCTTCCTCATTCCTCATCCCGTCACTCAGTCATGAGGCCATACTACCTGGGTCCTGTCGGAGACCCTCTCCACTACCGCCTGGGACCCCAAGACCTGGAGCACATCACTCAGCTCTATGGTGAAGCTTCTCACACCATGATTTAATCATTAATATTGATTATAGTTGATGTGTGAGGATGTGTAAACTAGACTGAATGTAAAATTTCAGTATTAGCACACATAGGATAATATAAAGTTTGATGTAAAAGGATAAACACTGAAGTGCAGTTTAAAGGATGGATGAGGACAGCTGTGAAATAGCTCCCTGGTCTGACCTCTGGTGTGTTTATTGAGGAAGGACAGAATTAGTTTCTTCACAGCTTTAGCCTCCACATTCAGCGAAGACTCTCATGAAAGCCTCATACTGTAAAATATAAAAACGAGGAAATGTCTGACTGCGCTGTTGCTCAGAAACCATTCTTAACTTTTTTCAGTTCATTTTGCTTTTGCATAATGTCATGAATGCTTGACAGGCAAACCGCTGTGTCTGTGGATATTCAAGCTTCTGCCCACATGTTCCAAAAAATACATCCTTCCACTCAGTGTCGTTCCAGGTTCATTAACTATATTTGCATCTCGGGTTTAACAATTTGTCATTGTGAAAATTTACTAACCACAATCCATTTTTTAATGTTTGGTACTTAAACTAATGAACATGTAAAATATATTATTCATTGGCACAACATTTTATACTAAGGTCTGTGGCTCCTAGAAGTTAAACTTGAATATCTTTGCCACAGATATGATATGAAATTGTTTCTGTGGTTTTAAGTGAAATGCAAAACTATCGTCTGACAAGTAGTTTATAAATGAATAATTTCACAATATGAAGCACGCTGGAGAGGAAACAAGCCTTTCTGTAAAATACTTGGTTACCAAATACTGTGGCAATAGTTTGGGACATTGAACTGTGTTGTACTAACCTTCTAAAATGAAGCTAAATGAGTAATCATCACAGTAGGCTGGGCTTAACCAAGCATGTGTGACACACTGGAAGTGACAGTAGCTCTGGCTGTGTCCCACCAACCTGCAGTTGTCAAGGGCGAGAATGCGGTGGACTCAAGAGCAGACTCAATTTGCTTAGAACTGTGTATAATTTATTGAAAAGAACAAAACGTGAACGGAACTGGGTTTAACAGAAACCATACGCAGAAACTAAAGGAAATCCGTGGGCGGAGAAACCGGCGTAGAGCACGGGGAAACTTCTAACGGGAACTTCTGTAAACACAGGAGAGAGATGTTACTGAATGGGAAAAAACGAGTAAGGGACAGAGGTACGGAGTGCCAGTGGATAGTCTTGGGCTTACTTGGAGACCCTAGTTATTAGGCGGGGAAAAGGCTGCCATGGGTGTATTCCAGAGAGGGTCAAGAGTGGAGAGTCCGGTCCAGATTCCGAGGAGGTGGAGAATACAGACTGAAGGGCAGGCTGAGGAGAAGTGGAGTATATAATCCTCGGGTTCCGAGCAGACGGGAGAACAGGATGGAGACCAAAACAGCACTACTGGTGAGTGCGATGGGTGGAGAATCACAGATGGTAGCAGGACGAACTGGCGAGGAGTGGCAGGCCGTGCTGGCTTAAAAACCCTCTAGGTGGAGCCCCGGAGATTGACAACAGGTGATGAGCTGGCCAACTCCACTCCCAGGGACAAATGACAGGAACCTGGACCACGCCCAACCAGACACTCCCACAGCATATGACAGTACCTCCCCCTCAAGGGCCGCCACCCGGCGACCCCCCAGACCGGGCCCTGCGAGGGGAGGAACGAAACGCAGCAATCAGGGACGGGTCCAGAATGAGCGACCGGGGAACCCAAGAACGCTCCTCAGGCCCATACCCCTCCCAGTCCACCAGGTACTGGACACCACGACCACGGCGGCGCACGTCAACGATCCGCCGGACCGAATAGGCCGGATGACCGTCCACGAGCCGGGCGGGAGGCGGGGGAACAGACGGCGGACACAGAGGACTGCTACGGACCGGCTTGACCTGAGAGACGTGAAACGTCGGGTGGACGCGCCAGGAGGCCGGGAGCCTGAGACGGACCGCCGAGGGGCCGACGACAGCAGTGATCACATAGGGGCCAACATAGCGGGGAGTCAACTTCCGAGAAAGCGACCGCAAGTGAATGTCCTTAGCACAAAGCCACACCCGTTGTCCAGGCCGATACGCCGGAGCGACAGAGCGGCGACGATCCGCATAATCCCGTTGCCGGTCGACAGTTGCAAGGAGAGCCCGTCGGACCCTCCGCCACACCCGCCGGCAGCGTCGAAGGTGATGCTGGACCGAAGGAACAGCCAAATTCGTCTCATCCTCTGGGAACAACGGTGGCTGATACCCCAGCGAGGCCTCAAAGGGCGACAAACCCGTTGCCGAAGACGTGAGAGAATTATGGGCATACTCCACCCAAGGCAACTGAGACGACCAGGCAGCCGGGTGCAGTGACGAGACGCAGCGAAGAGCGGATTCCAACTCCTGGTTCAAACGCTCAGTCTGGCCATTGGTCTGCGGATGGAAACCAGAACTCAAGTTGGCCTTGGCACCCAGGGCCGTACAGAAGGCCCTCCACACTCGGGAGACAAACTGAGGCCCCCTGTCAGACACAATCTCCGAGGGTATGCCATGAAGACGGAACACATGGTCTGTAAGGATCTGGGTGGTCTCTGCAGCCGTCGGCAGCTTGTCCAGGGCCACGAAGTGAGCCGCCTTGGAAAACCGATCAACTATGGACAGAACCACCGTCTTCCCCGAAGAGGCTGGGAGGCCGGTAACAAAATCCAAGGCGATATGAGACCAAGGCCTATGCGGGGTACTCAGCGGTCGGAGTAAGCCAGACGGGGGCCGATTAGAGGTCTTGTTACGGGCACAAACGGAACAGGCAGCCACATAAGCCTTCACATCCTTGTCCATAGAACGCCACCAGAAATACCTCTTCAACAGAGCCGTGGTCCTACTCACTCCCGGATGGCAAGTAAACTGGGCTGTATGGATCCAATGGATAACAGCCGACCGGGCGGCAGAGGGCACAAAACGCCGACCGGGCGGGCCAGTTCCCGGATCAACGTCGTCCCGTAGTCCTTGGCGTATAGCCTCCTCCACATCCCAGGTGAGGGAGCCAATCCTGCAGGTGGAAGGGAGAATGAGCTCCGGGTCCCGGGAGTCCGAGTCCGAGGAGTACTGGCGAGACAGAGCATCGGGTTTAAGATTCCTGGAACCCGGGCGATAGGAAATATCAAAGTTAAATCGGGCAAAGAAAAGGGACCACCGAGCCTGGCGGGAGTTCAGTCTCTTAGCCGTTCTGAGATAAGTCAGATTCTTGTGATCTGTCCAGATGATAAATGGATGTTCCGTCCCCTCCAGCCAGTGGCGCCACTCCTCCAAAGCCAACTTAATGGCCAGTTCGTTCTGTCAAGGGCGAGAATGCGGTGGACTCAAGAGCAGACTCAATTTGCTTAGAACTGTGTATAATTTATTGAAAAGAACAAAACTTGAACGGAACTGGGTTTAACAGAAACCATACGCAGAAACTAAAGGAAATCCGTGGGCGGAGAAACCGGCGTAGAGCACGGGGAAACTTCTAACGGGAACTTCTGTAAACACAGGAGAGAGATGTTACTGAATGGGAAAAAACGAGTAAGGGACAGAGGTACGGAGTGCCAGTGGATAGTCTTGGGCTTACTTGGAGACCCTAGTTATTAGGCGGGGAAAAGGCTGCCATGGGTGTATTCCAGAGAGGGTCAAGAGTGGAGAGTCCGGTCCAGATTCCGAGGAGGTGGAGAATACAGACTGAAGGGCAGGCTGAGGAGAAGTGGAGTATATAATCCTCGGGTTCCGAGCAGACGGGAGAACAGGATGGAGACCAAAACAGCACTACTGGTGAGTGCGATGGGTGGAGAATCACAGATGGTAGCAGGACGAACTGGCGAGGAGTGGCAGGCCGTGCTGGCTTAAAAACCCTCTAGGTGGAGCCCCGGAGATTGACAACAGGTGATGAGCTGGCCAACTCCACTCCCAGGGACAAATGACAGGAACCTGGACCACGCCCAACCAGACACTCCCACAGCATATGACAGCAGTGGTTCTTAGACTGTCAGGTGGGCCCCTTTAGTGGTGCATGGAGCCAACCGCAGAAGGAGCATTGAAGAACCAGTCAGTATAACCCAAAATGGATCACCGTGAACTCAGCAGGGAAGTGTTTGCAGAGGTCAGGAATGACGTTTTCCTATGGACCCATATAGTGCTGCAAGACTTTTTATATCTATCACTGCCCTTTAGATAGAAGCAGATTTGAGGCATTTCTGCATTGGCTAAATTTTTCCATTGAGAATCTACGTTTATATTCCAGTTAAATGGGGTTTAAGTCTGGAGACTGTGCTGGCCATCACCATCTTGTGATGTCTTCGGTAGTCAAAACATGACATCACTGTTTTGTACATTTTAGCACAATTTAATCCCACATTTGTGAAAGAAAAGAAAAACACTTTTTTGAAAAGTCTGTAACAAAACTGTCAAATCTGATAAAGGTTATTTAAATGCTGCAAAAGAAGAATGGATTGGAATAATAAAAATACGTATCCTAGCCTTAATTACTGGTTTATTAATAATGAATGATGCTCATAGTGAGTAAAAAGAGATTCACTTTTAATGTGTTTGTATAATATAATACAGATACATGAAAAACACTCCCAAAACAGAATAAATTGTTACAAATAAAAATCTTTACTGCAGACACTAATTTTACTAATTTAATAATAATAATTTTGTGTTGTAAGATTTATGGGTTTGTCTTATCCTGAAATCTTACTGATGGCTCTCTTCCTGCAGCTCGAAGTTTCTCTTCACAGCTTCTCTTCTCCACAGGGGCGGAGGGGGAATTTAGGTTTTTTTTAAAGCTTTTCCATTTAAATTGTTGTGATTTTTGATTTAGGCCAAATGAACAAGCTGCTGTCTACGGAGGCTCCTCGTATCACCACAGAGTTGCACCACAGAGGCCATCATCATCGTCGTCGTCAGCATCATCATAGGCATGGGTATGACTTACTGAGAGATTTTTCTGTTAATAACAATCATATTAATGTTATCATTATTAATAATAATACATTTAAGAATAAATAAAATCATAAGACTATAAAAAAAAAATAAAAAGCAGAGGATTCATGTGACAGGATGAGTAATTAAACCCATTTAAAGGAGTGTGTTTTGAGACGGGATGTGAAGATGGAGAGAGTCAGAGTTCTGAATGTCTGGCGAGATGGAATTCCAGAGGCGAGGAGCAGAGCAGCAGAAGGTCTAGATCCCATAAAAGCCAAACGGGGGAAGGGACGTTCACACGGACAGAAGGAGACAAAAACTCTTTGTCATAAATATGCTAGATGGCTACAAGAATTCTTACTGTGTGCCTCTTTTCTTCCATATTTTTGCAAAATCATCTAATATCAGTATTAAGATTTTAAATTTAATTTCAGCCACCAAAGATATTTACATAAACAAGCTAGATAAACAATAGATAGATTTTGTAAACAGGAAAATGTTTACAGTGCTAAGTTAACAGCTAATGCTAGCAAGTTCCGCCTGAAACAGCTACAACAGACAGACATTCGTTACCATCTGAGGACAGCGGCGAGTCTAGGATCAGAGCTTTGGGGGTGCTGAGCACCCAGAGAGCTGCCCAGCCAGGCAAGATAAATCATAAGATTCTGAAATTCATCAAGTCACTCTGTGCCTGGGTCCTCGTCTCAAAACATGACGTCACTGTTTTGTACATTTTAGCACAATTTAATCCCACATTTGTGAAAGAAAAGCAAAACACTTTTTTGCAAAGTCTGTAACAAAACCGTCAAATCTGATAAAGGTTATTTAAATGCTGCAAAAGAAGAATGGATTGGAATAATAAAAATACGTATCCTAGCCTTAATTACTGGTTTATTAATAATGAATGATGCTCATAGTGAGTAAAAAGTGAACTGAGTGCATTTTTTGGACAGAGATTCACTTTTAATGCGTTTGTATAATATAATACAGATACATGAAAAACACTCCCAAAACAGAATAAATTGTTACAAATAAAAATCTTTACTGCAGACACTAATTTTACTAATTTAATAATAATAATTTTGTGTTGTAAGATTTATGACTTTCATGCTTTCATAGTGGTCCTTAGGAGAGCTTGACATTTTTATCAGGTGGTCCACACTGTAAAAAGTGTGAGAAACACTGATAAGTGTGTGTGTGCTTTTGGAAAACATTTAAAGCTGCTGTACAGAATCTTTGAAACAAGCTTAAAACATTTGTAGAAACAGAGCATCTGCTTCTCTTTACAGCTCCTCACTCCACCAGGGCTGTTTGGCTCTTTCTGATAGTGAGCAAATGTGATGCACGTACATGCGGCAGTCATACAGACAACTGGATGGTCCAAAGGTTGGCCTCCCTATTACTGGCTGAGGTTTTAGTAGAGTTGTGGCTGAACCACATAAAAATATATCATTAATTTTAATCTCCCCGATCAATGATAATGTTATGTTGGAATGTTGTTAAAGAGGCTCAGAAATGTTTCAAACCAGTTTGTTTAGCAGATTCTGTACAGCAGCTTTAATATAGGGAGGACACAACTTCCAGATTGTGAGTAAAATCAGGTTTTTTCCTCTTTGTCAGTTTAACAGTTGCTGTTGTGCCTGTCACTGCTCCCTGTCTGTTTGCTTACCTGGTTCTTCCTGACCTTGTTCTTTCTCCTCACGTTCCCTCTTTCCTCTCTCCCTCTTTGGACTGACAATCATACACAAATATATTGTATTCAATTAGATGATAAATTACATTAATATGAAAAAAATACTATTAAGATCACTAACAAAAAGTCCTCTCTCAGTGTACTTTCAACCAAAAGGCAAATAACCAAACCACACAAACATCTAATAAAAGATAAATATTGAAACACTGATCCAACATTATTCTTGATTGACGGATCATTTGATTTTACACTTTTACCTGAATGTGGCTCCTTTTAAAAAAAATAATAAAAAAACTTCCTTATATCCATTATGAACCTGGCTGTCTGTCTGTACAAAAAATGGTAAATGGCCTGTATTTGTATAGCACTTTACTGGATGTGTAAAGCGCTATACTAAAGCGCTTTACACATCCAGTCATTCACCCATTCACACACACATTCACACACTGGTGATGGCAGCTACATTGTAGCCACAGCCACCCTGGGGCGCACTGACATGTCAGATGATTCATGGGGCGATTTTAGCCCATTTTTGGGCTAAATTCGCCCCTGTCTCAGGACAAAGAGTATGGCTGTGCTGTCTACTACTGTTAACCAAATGAAACCCCGACATTCCTTTAACAAGTATCCCTGTGTGCTTCTGCCCTTCAGCCCCTCCATAGATCACTGTAACACCAGTTTTGATGCTGTGGCAAAGATTCGAGGAGAAACTTTCTTCTTCAAAGGTCTGAAAACAGATTTTTATAAATGTAGTTTATTTAGTTTAACTATGGAAGATGTATCTATAGTAACAGGATACCACAATTCATTATTTTCATTGGGTCATCGCTTCAGGTCCGATGATGTGGAGGGTCAATGGCGGAGGCTTGGTGTCGGGGCGCGGTTCTTCAGTGAGGAGGTTGTGGAGGGGTCTACCCCCTGACCTGCTTCATCTTCAAGCTGTGCTGGAGAGGCGCTCGGATCATGCGATCATCTTTATCAGTGGTGCAGTACAGTAACCTACTTGTGAGAGGGGTAAAACGGTGTAAAGGCCACAACAGTCAGTGCAGATTACGCACCATAACTGGCTATTAAAATCGTTACTGAAACTGTTTAAAAAATCTAAGAAGATTCCTTATTTCTTTATTTCTGTAACAATTGATTGACGTGAGTTTTTTTTTAGCTCATATCTCTTCTAGCCTTTACATTTTGCACACTGAAGTACACTGAATGTGTTCTTCAAAATTGTCTTTTTCATAGAATTTGCCTATAGCAATTCCTGAATTACTTTTCAAGCAAGCAGTGATACGTTTGAGAGATAGTGATGTCTTCAGAAAGCAGAACTTGTTGAGATTTATGAGATTATTACTTACTTCCTGCTACTTTCAGAAGACCTACATGCACCTGTCCTATAGCTTCTTTGAACATCTCCTACAGTTTGGCTGTAGATTACATTCTCTATAACCAAAATACTTTTAGCATAGTTAAGGACTAAATTCTCCAGCATCAAAACTGATGTGTCCAATTATTAAACTTTATCTGGCCTTGGATGTGGCTTCAGGTTTTTAAACCTTTCCTTCTTATTTCTTTGGCAACAGACATCCACTGCCTAGAACATGCATGCAATGATAAAGTGAGAGTGTAAATACAAAATAATACATCAAAGCAGTCACAGTGGACAAGCTTAAACCTTTTTGAAACAATCGATGGTGTTTCACTGCGAATCATCGAACTGGCTTACTAACCTTTTCATGTGACGTCTCGCTGCAGGTCACCAGTTCTGGCTCTTCAAGGACCTGTCTCTGCAAGAAGGTTACCCTCAGCCCCTGTCTGCTCTCAGGACGGGCGTCAGCTTAGATTTAGCAGACACTGATAACGACGATGATGACGAGCAGGCAGCAGGAGCATTAGAGAGATGGGGCCTGGTCTGGGACCCGGAGGAGGGGGCTGTGTGGGGAAAAATTGGAGATGCCAAACAAGAGAATCAAGGAGACACCTGGACACAACTGCTCAAAGAGGGTGTGAATGGAATCACTACAGACACTAATGGTGAGGATCTGATTCATGTGTGAGATCTTTCTATTAAAGGATCAAATAAACGGACAAAGTTGACTTAATTTAACTAGAACCAGACTAAATTCAGTGAAGTTTCTTTTATTTCTCTCCAGGCTCTGTCTATCTCTTTAAAGGAGAGTCCTACTGGAAGTTCATGTTTCCAGGTTCATCACTGCATGATGGATACCCACGATCCTCTGCTGCAGACTGGCTGGGCTGCACTGACTCATCCTCACCTGGGATGCAGGACCTCTCCTTTTCACTGTCATCACCTGGAGGAAGAGAGGAGCTCAGGGAGAGTTGGAGATATCGGGGAGAGGAGGAAGAACTGATAAAAAGAAAGCGGGTCAGAGATGGAACTAAACACAAAGAGGTGCTGGACAGAGGTTCACACATCTGGACAAAATGCACATGCCGAAACGGAGCCCTGGGGGGCAGGACAACATTTTTGATAGCTGCCTTGCTGCAGGTTACATGGGCACTGTTAGCTGTTTAAAGGTGCACAATGAAAGAAAAAACTGAGGTTTTATTAGACTAAACAGAGTGTGTGTACAACCTTTCCACAAGCACTCGCATCCTCGCCCTGTACTCCTGTCTGAGTGTGAGATTAGAAATGTGCTGCTGGTTTCAGGTAGCAGCGGTGCTAATTACGAGTGCTATTTTAATTAGGAGGCATATTTATTTACCTGTCCACCAGTCATCCGGTCATATTGTGAGTTATGACCAGAAAACTGGTTCCATCTGTGAAGGACTGAAGTTGCCAAAATCAATTATTAACAAAAACAACAATAATAAATAATAATAATAATCACGCAGACATTAACTGACTGATAATTTGACATGCTTGTATTTACAGATATCAGTGTTTTAAATGTATGTATGGATCTCTGTATTACTTTTACATTCGTACTTTACAGCAATACTAATCTATCCCAGGCATCACAGACACCACACTAGAAAATGAAAGTGGTTTGGGGAAGTTAAAATTAAAGAGATCATTTTTAATATCATTTTGATAATATTTTAATTTCAGTTTGACCAGTTTCACCCCAAACCCACCGTAGCTTTTAAACTAAGTTTCTCTTTATACAGACAAAAAGTGGAGTAGTGGCTTTATTAAGTGGTTTTATTATTTCACCTTCCTGGTTAATTTCTCTTATTGCCGTCCCATAGGTGACAGTCTGCAAGCACACACTGTTTAAAAATAAGGATAAAAATCTATGAAGAAGGAGAATAAATGACATTATTATTATTTTTTATCAAAGCCTAAGTTTACTGCAGTTGAACACAACCTCCAACAGGGCAGTCAGTGATGGAGGTAGCCTTTAGCATGCAGCAGATTTGAGCAGTGTAAATGTACACCAACCAATTTGCACTTTTAATAACTCAAAGGGCAGCTGACCCTGACTCAGGTGACATCACTTAAGGACAGCTATCAAACTTAAAAACATTATCCTGCCACATGTTTCAGGTTCAAGGGTCTTTATTCGTCACATGCATAGTTATAACACACAATCAAATGTAACCTGACACGCTCCTTGACTTGAGCAAAAGGGGGGGGACATTATATAATATAACATATACATTAGGTGGATGTGCAGTAGTAGCATGTATGCAGCAAGCAGGTAAAGTCTGTACATTAAGTGAATTAAATAAGAACGGACAATCGCTTCTGAACACATAACAACACACGAGAGAAATAGTTTGAGCTCTATTTTCTGACCATTTATTTTTACCCATTTTCCATTCATCTTAACAGCATTTACATAAACTATGCATTTTAATGGTGCACGTGTGATGTACTCTCTTAGAAAAAGCATTTCTTACTGCGTCTTCCCTCCTCTGTCTTTTGTTGTTAGAGGT
The DNA here is from genome assembly GCF_057382185.1 of Mchenga conophoros. Lineage (NCBI taxonomy): Eukaryota > Metazoa > Chordata > Actinopteri > Cichliformes > Cichlidae > Mchenga > Mchenga conophoros. Next base: position 2,895,455 of record NC_140527.1, read on the forward strand.
TGTTGTTCTGGCCTGCTGCTGCTATTTCACATGCTTTTTACTTAGTTCGATGTGCTTATGAGCCCTTCTGTTATTTAAAGACTGCCTGCTTGTTCTGAACTCTGATTTTGATCATGATATTCCTGTAAATAGGGTTTGAAATGAAGTAACTGAAATATGTCAACTTTTGTCAAAGCATTCTGCAGCTGCTGCTTCAACTCCATAATCCACAACAAATGGGGAATATAGTAGAAAAAAATGATCAGTAACTCTAAATGTGTTTTATATTTGAGATTCCTGAAAGGAGCCACGCTTTGCTTTGTTGACAGTGCAAACCCTTGCACTTTTCTCACTGAGCTTCATGACGTTGTCACCTGAAATGGTTTCACCCCACAGGTTTGCCTTGTCAGGGTTCATCTCTGGAATTTCTTGCCTTCTTCATGGGATTTGGGATCATCAGTGCAGAAGTCAGGTTGGTACACAGCTGGCGGCCCTATTTAACAACTGTTAGAATTCATATTATGGCAAGAACCAATCAGGTTTCTTGTGAATGCTTCCAGTGACAATAGCCATCTGCAGCCACAAGATGGCAGGTATGTAAAGGATAGATACAAACAGACAAGGAGCTTTATGATGCTGAAATGAAAGGTGAGACATCATTTTTACTGTAGTACATTTTAGTTTATGACTATTTTTAGATTTGATTAGGCAGTCAGTCCTTGCCTTCCTTGTCTTAACAGAGCGCCGCTGTATCGTAGGACTGGTTAGAGTCTGATGTTGTACCTGGTATCTGCAGGACCCACTCTTCCAGTTTGTGGGTTACAGCTCCTTTACCACTGGGACTGCTGTTTCCCATGGTACTTCTCTATTTTCTCATGAACATTTTTCCTGATGTTGGTGCCGTAATGCTTGAATGGTTGGAAGATTATGGCATCGAGTTAAAAGGGGTTTCAGGTTACATCGTAAGCTACTACATAGAGGTCTAAATCAAGCATTCCAGTGTCTATGGATGTCTATGGATGTCTATGGATGTCTATGGATGGGGCATTTGAGAACATAAAATACCTTTCCAAAGAAACACACCCCTGCTGGGATAATAAGATGGACAAAGGAGGAGATAGAAGCCACCAACATCAAGACCAGGAAGCTCCTGACCATGCATGGAGGGTTTCACCCTAAGTCCAGCACCCTGAGGCTGTACGCTAAGCAGAAATCCTTCCAGTGGCTGGACAAAGCTGGACTGAAAGACAGCACAGTGGCACTAATCATGGCAGCACAGGAACAAGCTCTGAGCACAAGATCCATAGAGGCTGGGGTCAGACCCCACACTGTAAAATCTAATTAGTTCCCAGAACTCAAAAAAATTGGGGAAACTCGTTGACTCAAAAAAATTGAGTAAAGCTTAGCTAAAAATGACTAAATTAGGACAACTTATTTATTTTGAGTACTCTGTACAAGCTCATTTGTTCCCAGAACTCAAAAAAATTGGATCAAGTTTACGTAAGATGACCAAGTTAGGGCAACTTACTCATTTTGAGTACACTGTACAGCCTTGTTAGTTCCCAGAACTCAAAAAAATTAAGGAAACTCGTTGCCTCAAAAAAGTAAAGCTTACTTAAGATGACTGTTAGGACGACTTATACAGTGCAAGTCTGCAGTATTAAGAATAACTTGATATTTCTGACTCTACAATACTAATTGTTTACTTACTCACAAACATTTCATGTTCAACTAAAAGAAATATGATCAGAACCTGCCTCCCCCCCCTACTCTGGACCCACACCAATTCACATACCGGACACTGAGGAGGCCATAGCCATCGCACTCCACACAGCACCGAGCCACCTGGAACAACAGGGGAACTATGTCAGAATGCTCTTCATCGACTTCAGCTCTGCCTTTAACACAATCATTCCAGACATTTTGATCACCAAGTCAGCCAGCCTGGGGCTCCCGCCATCCACCTGCTCTTGGATAAAGGACTTCCTGGTCAACAGACCCCAGCGGGTGAAACTGGGTCCTCACCTCTCTTCCCCTCACACTCTCAGCACCAGCTCCCCCCAGGGCTGTGTACTAAGCCCACTACTCTACTCCCTCTACACATATGACTGCAGTCCCGCCCACCCAGAGAACATCATTGTCAAATTTGCTGATGACACAACAGTGATGGGGCTGATCACAGGAGGAAATGAGGCGGCTTACAGAGATGAGGTCCTGAGACTGGGAGAATGGTGTGCATCAAACAACCTGGCATTTAACATCACCAAGACCAAGGAACTCATCCTGGACTTCAGGCAGAACAGAACTACCCCTGCCCGCCTGCACATCAACAGAGAATGTGTAGAGCGAGTGGAGTCCTTCAAATTCCTTGGCTTCCACATCTCTGCAGACCTCTCCTGGTTAGCTAACACCACGGCCCTAGTCAAGAAAGCCCAGCAGCGGCTACAGTTCCTAAGGGTGCTCAGGAAGGAGCAACTAAACACCCTGCTGCTGGTGACCTTCTACAGATCCACCATCAAGAGCCTGCTGACCTGTGCAGTGACAGTGTGGCACGCCAGCTGCAGAGGGTGGTAAACACAGCACAAAAAATCATCGGCTGCCCATGTGTGGGCGATCGTGGCTCAAGAGTTGGGAGTTCGCCTTGTAATCGGAAGGTTGCCGGTTCGAGCCCCGGCTCCGACAGTCTCGGTCGTTGTGTCCTTGGGCAAGACACTTCACCCGTTGCCTACTGGTGGTGGTCAGAGGTCCCGGGGGCGCCAGTGTCCAGCGGCCTCGCCTCTGTCAGTGCGCCCCAGGGTGGCTGTGGCTACAATGTAGCTGCCATCACCAGTGTGTGTGAATGTGTGTGTGAATGGGTGAATGACTGGATGTGTAAAGCACTATACAAATACAGGCCATTTACCATTTGTCTGCTGTCTACAACTCCCGTTGTTTTAGTAGGTCCAGAAAGATTTTAAAGGACACTACCCACCCCGGCTGCCATCTTTTCAACCTCATGCCCTCTGGCAGGCGCTATAGATCCATAAGGGCCAGAACAAACAGACTCAGGGACAGCTTCTTCCCCAAAGCCATCACCGTACTCACCTCAAACTTGTACAAAAAGCAATCTGCACTGAAATATCATCAACTCTCTGCCGGTCTGTCTCTGTCAGTACTTTACTGTGTATTTATATTTATAGTAAGTGTATATTTAAATTATTGTATAGTCTTTATAATGTGCTATAAGCACGTGTGCACTTTTATAGAGCCGTTTCTAATTTCGTTATACTATGTATAATGACAAAGGCTTTCAACTTTCAACTTAATCGGAGCACTAGGTGCGGTGACTCCCAAGCTAGGCGAGTGGCTCCAGCAGATCCCAGGAACAACATCAGAGATCTCTGTCCAGAAGAGCGCAGTCCTGGGAACAGCTAAGATACTGCAGGACCCTCAAACTCCCAGGCCTCTGGTAGAGGACCCAAATCACCTGCAGGTGCGAGAGGGGAAAAACTTTCTTTTTTGTTCTTTTTATAGATTTTCAGTTGGATTCAGGTCAGGCGATTGGCTGGGCCATTCGCGCAACTTTATTTTTTATTCCTCTGAAACCATTTAAGAGTTTTCTTGGCTGGTCTTGGGTCATAATCTTCCTGAAACGTCTTTGTTTCATCTTCATCATGAAGATGGCAGCAGATTTTATTCCCTTCAATTATATGAAGTGTGCCTTTGCCATGTGCTTCAAGATGCTGTTGAAGACTCTACAGAGTCTTGGGTGGTGAGCATACATACACAGGGAAATCTAATTTGTCCACAGAACTGGGTGGAAATTATGCAAAAAGTAAAGTTTAAAAAATGAACTTAAAATAACTAAGTTAGCACAACATTGTGAGTAAACAGTACTGAGAATAACTTGATTCTTCTGAGTGAGCAAAACTAAATGTTTGCCGTCTTGACGCATGCTCAATCATCCAAGTAACTCTCCAGAAGTTGATTCTGTTCATACACACACACACACACACACACACACACACACACACACACACACACACACACACACACACACACACACACATATCTATCTATAGATATATCTACATATCTATAGATAGATAGATAGATAGATAGAAAATTAAATGTATATATTAATGAATATATATTCATTTGTAGTCTCAGCCCTGTGACATCCCACACTGGAACTCCCCCAGCTGGATAAGCTACACACTGAAAAGGGGAATCTTAAGATTCTATCTCATCAACGGTCTTTACTGCAAGTTCAGCTGTGAGGCTTTCCCATTACACTCATAGAAAGAGCAGCAATAAGATAAGCTGCATTGCTTCTCATTCAACTCAACAAGAGTAGTTTCTGATGAGATTGTGGAAAATTATGTGCATGTAAACCTGGAACATACTTTAACTCAGTGACGTCACTAAAATCAAAGCGTTTCATTAGGAACACATCGCAGCCCTCAGATGTTTGAGTTCAGTTATTAATGAATGTACAACTACCGAGAGACACAAAGAAGGCAGTAAAAAAAGCTAAAACCTCAAAAAGTGCAAACATTTTGAGGAACATTGTTCTTGTGAAAAGAATTCACTGAATTGTGGATTGTTCAGAGAAACATTGTGATTTTTCACTTTCACAAACAGACTGGTGGAAAACTTTGTGCTTCTGCATTCAAACCAAACAAGATAAGACAACCCAGCGGCTCTTCTCTCTCCCTATCACCACCATCACGTTGGTCAGGCCACACAGAGCCCTTTCCACCAATAAATTAGTCAACATTTCAGAACTGAGAAATAAAGACCTTTCTCACTTTTCAAATTGACTGACAGGTTTTTCTGCGATGTTCCATGGAAGCTCAAATCTTGGAACAAGTCAGGCCTCCAGAGAAACAAAAAAGAAATGGAGAGAAGATTAAAATTCAGCAAAGGAAATAGGTTAGTTATCATGAATCTACTCTATACTGCCAGAATGAATGATGACATTTAATGAGGTGTCATTTAAACCACAACTTCTGAGCAAATGAAAGAAACAAAAAAAACAACCTTATCCAAAACTCTTCAAACGTTTAAGCAGGTGAGTCAAACTATTACTAAGGGCCACTGTGGAAACCTGTCACATCAAGGGTCACTCACATATCATTTACTGACATGCTTTAATACCTCAAAAACTAAAATCAAATACAAATACCTTAGATGTTATATATGCATTCATAAATCTGGAAGCTGGACAGGCTCCAATGGATGGATGTTAAAGCAAAATAATTATTAAAGTGTGACAACAGATGTACTTTGAGGAATGACGAGCCAAAAGGCTTAACTTGTGATTGTTGTTTATTAAGTCATTAGATGATTAAATATGAGCATGTACGTGGATCTCTTGTGTTCAGAAACCAGGCACAGCTGCAGCCAACTTCCCTGAAGAGAGTAACCTCTCCCAGTAGTTCACAGAGTTTTATATGAGAATGTGCATCCGTCTAAGCAGTTGGTGGTGACGCCAGTTATCGTGTCTCCAACTGCCATAGGAGACAATTCTAACCACGTATCCTTGGCTGGTGACTTTGCTTCCACAAGTCTCCATCTTCCAGTCCTTACCAACGATTATCACCAGTTGCTAATAAGTCCAGGGACTTTGCAGATATCTCCCTGCCAGCCAACCCAGCACATGTCGTACAATGCTGTTTTTGCATCATTATAAAACCATGCTGGATCAGTTCTGCAGTTGTGTCATTTCAAGTTAAGTTTTTCCTAACAATGTTTTCTAAAGCCAAGGACCCTCAGAAAGAGCTGAGGCAGGGAGAACAGGGCATGATTAGAGCCTGAGTACACAGAGTTTGCTTAACATCATTCACAGTAATTTGTACAATTTAAATAAATAATAAAAGTTTACTTTAATCTCAGAGGCTCATCATGAAGACATGAGATTGATGCTATCTATCGTTACAGGTAACAGCTTCATGGAAACGTGCTACTCAAGTTGTTCTATGAGCTGAAAGCAGGAAGTGTGCAGTCTGGCTCTGGCAGCTCAGTAATGATGGGAGCACCTCTGACCTGAGAATCACAAGAAGCTTTCTTTCATTCACCTGATGGTTCCCAGGAACTTAATTTTGATATGTAAGCATTGTGAGTATACGTGGATATGCACTTTGTTGACTCTTTTGACGTCAGCCAAATAAGCAAGATGCAGGAGTTGGGGGAAATAGAGGAGGAGAGGGGAACGCACAGACATCCCAGAGGCCTGTGGGGGAAGATTTGGACAAGGAGTTTCTCACTTTCTCTGACAGTGACAGCAGTCTGAGGAGTGAGTTCATAAAGTAGAGATGACAAAGACAGATGGGGTCTTTTCTGCTACGGAGCTACAGATGGTTGAATTATTTCATTCATTCACTGAACAACGTGCACATTTTAATTGCTACACCTCTCCCCTTTGAAATAAAAACAGAAATCACTGCACACATAATTTGATGTACAATATAATTTAACTTAACCGCTTCAAAACAGTCAGATACATGCAGTTTAACATTTGTTTAAAAGCAACAGTAGGCCCACTACTGCAGGCATGGAGAAATTTCATAAGGAAATGTGTTGTGTCTCATTATAGCAGACATTATCACACAGAGAGATATTAGAGATAGAGCTATTAGTAAAGGTAAACACAGGAAATAAAGCAAACATTTAAGTGTTTTGTTTGTTTTTTCAGATATGACGCTGTCACGCTGGGTGAGCCATGTCTCAAACTGTGCAGTCGAAGGGGGAATTTAATATCAACACCAAGCGAAATATATACATATACAGTGATCTGGGGAAGGGGGGCTCCAGGTTCTTCGTTCAGTCTGTGGCAAAAACACACTCCATCTACAGGGAGTGCAGAATTATTAGGCAAATGAGTATTTTGTCCACATCATCCTCTTCATGCATGTTGTCTTACTCCAAGCTGTATAGGCTCGAAAGCCTACTACCAATTAAGCTTATTAGGTGATGTGCATCTCTGTAATGAGAAGGGGTGTGGTCTAATGACATCAACACCCTATATCAGGTGTGCATAATTATTAGGCAACGTCCTTTCCTTTGGCAAAATGGGTCAAAAGAAGGACTTGACAGGCTCAGAAAAGTCAAAAATAGTGAGATATCTTGCAGAGGGATGCAGCAGTCTCAAAATTGCAAAGCTTCTGAAGCGTGATCATCGAACAATCAGGCGTTTCATTCAAAATAGTCAACAGGGTCGCAAGAAGCGTGTGGAAAAACCAAGGCGCAAAATAACTGCCCATGAACTGAGAAAAGTCAAGCGTGCAGCTGCCAAGATGCCACTTGCCACCAGTTTGGCCATATTTCAGAGCTGCAACATCACTGGAGTGCCCAAAAGCACAAGGTGTGCAATACTCAGAGACATGGCCAAGGTAAGAAAGGCTGAAAGACGACCACCACTGAACAAGACACACAAGCTGAAACGTCAAGACTGGGCCAAGAAATATCTCAAGACTGGTTTTTCTAAGGTTTTATGGACTGATGAAATGAGAGTGAGTCTTGATGGGCCAGATGGATGGGCCCGTGGCTGGATTGGTAAAGGGCAGAGAGCTCCAGTCCGACTCAGACGCCAGCAAGGTGGAGGTGGAGTACTGGTTTGGGCTGGTATCATCAAAGATGAGCTTGTGGGGCCTTTTCGGGTTGAGGATGGAGTCAAGCTCAACTCCCAGTCCTACTGCCAGTTTCTGGAAGACACCTTCTTCAAGCAGTGGTACAGGAAGAAGTCTGCATCCTTCAAGAAAAACATGATTTTCATGCAGGACAATGCTCCATCACACACGTCCAAGTACTCCACAGCGTGGCTGGCAAGAAAGGGTATAAAAGAAGAAAAACTAATGACATGGCCTCCTTGTTCACCTGATCTGAACCCCATTGAGAACCTGTGGTCCATCATCAAATGTGAGATTTACAAGGAGGGAAAACAGTACACCTCTCTGAACAGTGTCTGGGAGGCTGTGGTTGCTGCTGCACGCAATGTTGATGGTGAACAGATCAAAACACTGACAGAATCCATGGATGGCAGGCTTTTGAGTGTCCTTGCAAAGAAAGGTGGCTATATTGGTCGCTGATTTGTTTTTGTTTTGTTTTTGAATGTCAGAAATGTATATTTGTGAATGTGGAGATGTTATATTGGTGTCACTGGTAAAAATAAGTAATTGAAATGGGTATATATTTGTTTTTTGTTAAGTTGCCTAATAATTATGCACAGTAATAGTCACCTGCACACACAGATATCCCCCTAAAATAGCTAAAACTAAAAACAAACTAAAAACTACTTCCAAAAACATTCAGCTTTGATATTAATGGGTTTTTTGGGTTCATTGAGAACATGGTTGTTGTTCAATAATAAAATTATTCCTCAAAAATACAACTTGCCTAATAATTCTGCACTCCCTGTACTCCATCTACTCCACCCAGATCCTCACTGATCCTCAGCCAAGAAGGATCCAGGGAGATCTGTATGAGGAGATGGACAAACAGCTGTTTGAAGAAAACCAGGAAACACAAGGGAATTCACTAAGAAGAGACTACACTAACTGAGGTAAGTACAACGATCCAGGGAGGAACAGTACGCCGCCCAGGTCTTAAGTACAGGCTGGAATGATCAGGAATGATGAGTCTGCAGAAGGCGCTGCCCTGGCGGGAGGGGGTGAAGACAGCAACCCAAGGCAAACCGGAGGACCATGACAGATGTTCTTTAGCTTGTGGTGGGGAGTTTTCTTCTTTGGCTCAACCAGTTTTTTTGTCTGAAGGTGTTTCCGGGTCTGGGGTGTGCTCAGACATTCAAACTGACCCTGTCTGTGGTTCTGTTTCTCCGTGGTTGATGTCTTCTTGCTTTCTTTATTTTTTGTGTTTTTATATGCTCCCTTTTTTCTGCCTGGTGGTGTAGGGTCCTGATGAACCCAAGTTTGTGCCCCAGTGGAGTGGATAGACCACAACCAGATGTGTGCTTAAGAAAATGAACCAAACAGCACTCCACAACGGCTCACACAATTCAAACACAGCCCAAGTAGGTAAGTACAGATTTGTATATTACACTTTGCTATAAACAAAAATATTTAATTAAGAAATTATTTATTGTTGTAGCATTTTATGTTATGCATATCCTACCAATGTGATATATTTATGTGTTATAAACCATATCAGTTTAGATAGTCGGCTACATCACATTTTTGCTGATTTTTTTTTAATTTATTTTACTTTCATCAGCCACAGATAAAGCTGAAAATCACAAAATCACAAGGAATATCAACTCCTCCATTCATTTAGGTATTGAGCAAATACATTTTAGCTTTCAATGTTTTTCTGAGGAAAAGGTTAACGTGTGTTCAGCCTTTGACACTTTGGACAGTTGGCCTCAGATTATCTTCAAAGTGTCATGCTTCAAAGTTTCCCAGACCTCGAGGCACTAAAGAAACCCCAAACCACAGACATACTTAGAGATGGTGTGAGGTTGTTTCCCTAGAAAGTTGTGTTTGTTTGCATCAAATAGTTGAAAAAAATGGATTACATGTTGATGACACACACACCAAAAACACATTTTTGATGCCAGATGTGTAAAAATCTAAGTAGGGTTTTTTTTTATTATTATTATTGTTACTAATTTCCGTTATCTTAAGTCAAATGTGAGGTAATTCCAGGATTTGTACATCGGAGTTTTGTTTTTGTTTTTTGCTATATTATATTATATTATATATATTATATTATATTATATTATATATATTATATTATATTATATTATATACATTATATTATATATACTATATTACTATATTGTTTTTATCTGTTGCTTTCAAAGAGGATCACGTAATAAATTATATATTAAATATATATTATATATATATATGTGTGTGTGTGTGTATGTATGATACGTTTCTTGAGTTTGCCAAATGTTATTGAAACAAGTGTAAAACACTGAAATTTCATCAGCAGTAATCGCAGAGTAAGGGCCTCGTATTTCTGCTGCCTAACCACAGCAGAAAGGGCAACTCTGCATTGTGTTTGCCACTTCCACTGTAGCTCAGCTTACTGGTGAAGTAACACAAACCCCACCTCCTCTGATGGACATCACCTACTGAGATGAACAGGTCTGATCCTATCTGGCCAAAAAGTAAAACAAGTATTTTCCCCAAAATGTCTAAACAGAGAATGCCGACGGCCTCTTACTCATTTCACATCCTTTTGTGTTTATTTAGTAACACTTTCATATTTGCAGAGTGGTTAACCTCAGTGAGCTGACAAACGAGGTGTGAGTCTCTCATAGGAACGTTTACAACGCGTTTCTACAACATGATGAATAATTTTGATGACCCCTTGACAAGTTTGTGTCCTGGTGTTTTTGGTGACCTTATATCAGCAACTTCAGATGAAAAGGTCTTACAGAACATTTAGAGTGAACTTTGGTCTGAATGAAAGGCTCCACAAATTAAAGATCTGCAAAGATATTTACATTAGAAAACATTAGAAAACGTGACTTTTGGTGAATCAGAAACAAAACTCATTGTCACATCTACGAGTACAACAACTGCTGTAAATGTATAAAAATATGGCCCGAGTGCTCATCAAGTCCCGAAAGAAGAAAACATCCATAAAGTTAAAGAAACATTAGACAGGGTGATTTATTTATTAAAATCACAAAAAAGCAAAAACAAGTTCAGTTATGGAAATTGTATTTGAATTTCCCAACTCCTATTGCAAAAGCAATAAGTAAAGCTGAGAGCTGAAGTTTGTCTTTAAAGTCTCAGTAAATGCATTTGTTCACAACTCTTTACTAACGAAGAGAAGAAGAAATGCTCAATGCATCATGGGAATCCCCAGCAGCCGAGGCCTGTGCAGCGTGACAGGGTCACCTGATCCAGGCCTAACTATATGCTTTATTAGAAGGGAAAGCTTGAAGCCTAATATTAAAAGTCTCTGATTTCCGAATCACTGTCGCTGTGATGATTTGAATCAGGGGTCTCAAACTCGTGGCCCGGGGGCCACTTGTGGCCCACGCCACCCATACTTGTGACCCCATATATTGACGTGAATAAATACAACGCAGTTTGACCCTTGAAGTTACTTGTTCTGTTCGTTGCTGAGTGCAATGTTAAAATACGTTTTTTTAAAAGCACAAAATGGTTTAATATGTGCAGCAGAGAGTACACACGTGTGAGCAGTCAAAAACTAATGTGTACACTTATGTCTGCATTAAATTTCAACAAATAGGAACAAAATTATAGCAGAGGTGCTGCCACGGGTCCGGACAGAAAAAGTGTTTAACTGGTAGTTTAATGAAAGGCTTCAGTTAGTTAAGAGTGAGAGGAAAAAATTTGTCTTGTTATACAAAATTTGAAATTTTAAAAATACAACAAAACATTAGAATTTTGGAAATGTTTGTGCTTTCTCATTTGTTTGTTTGCTTGTTTTTTGTGCTACTTGAACACTGAAGTGGCCCTCACAGGAGACGACAGTGATAGCAGTGGCCCACAGCTCATTTAAGCTTGAGACCCCTGCTTTAAATAAACCAAATAAACCTGATATTTTAAGAATCTTTGAAAATAAAGAGAGGTTGGAGAGTGACCTATAATTAGCTAGCACAGCTGGGTAAAGCGATACTGCCGTGTTAAAGACCTGTCAGGCCGGCATGGTCCATAAACACGCAGCTGCACCTCGTGGAAGGTCTTGCCAGAGGAAGCTGTTATAGCTGCAAAGGGCGGGCCAACATCACACCGCAAAATGTTGTAGATACACAAAACGTTACTTCACAACCCTTTTTATAACATGTTGTTGAAAGAAAGATGAAAAGGTGTCTGCTTCTTTTTTGTAATTAGTTTTGTTTTTTAACAAAGGCGTATGAGGTCATCTAGCAAAGCAAAATGAATTACATAACACAGACCAGTTCAAATGGAGATTTATGGGTATAAAATTAAGTTTAATTCATTTATACTGGAGACTAGCTTGATACCAAAGCGACGTGCACCTCTGTGCGCCCTAACTTCCTGAACTCTTCCATTTCGTATCCCTCTGATAAAGCAGCAATTCTCAGATGTGGCGAGGTGGTTTTACTTTCTAAGAATCGCTGCTGAGTTCGTCTGTGTCACAAACGAACGATATGTTAGGCTTTTAGTGCGAAAATGTGCTAGATTTTGTTTTGTTTGTCACGATACCTCTTTTAAAAAAATGATCTTTTAACTTTTTGTCTTCTTTCTTTCACACGGCAGCTTGAAAACCTTCAAAGCAAAATTAGTTTTGCAGAGGAAACAAAGCCACGTTGTTATCATTTTACTTCATCAGTGGAATTCTGTGTGAGGTTTGCACCCACATTGCCACCAACATTAACAAAGTGTCTTGGTCGGTAATTCCAGGGGAATGTAATGGAATAATTGAGCAAGATGGTGTCTAATGACTAAAATAAAGATGACAAGCAATCGACCAGTATGGAAGAGGAATATTTCCCCTCCAGTCTTTTCAAAACCTTTATCAGAGACTGCATATCCCTCCTACCCTTGCTCCACTACATTGGCCACCAGATACCAAACCAGTTTAAATCAGTTTAAGATACCAAACTCATTTAAACTTTTATTTATTACTTTAACCTAACCCCACCTCTCCTAACTCTTCCCACAGCCCGCCTCGATGCAAAAGGGATGGAGCAGCTGCAGTTAGCAAGCTGTCTGCTTTTAAATCACTCCTCAAAACTTGTTTTTACAAAAACGTCAATGTTCATTTAGTATTTATTTTAATAGGATCATTTATTCTCTTGTGTTTATTTCATATTTTAACTACTTTAACATGTTCAAAAGGCATGATATGTCAAAAGCTGATGTGACTGGTAAATGGTAAGCCGAACAGAGTGTCTAGTTTCAAAATGCAAGGATGGGGATGGTTCATAAAGCTAATCTTGACACTTTACTAATATCTGTCTTCACCACAGCAGCAACCCTTCACTGCAGCTGGGTGAAATACACTTTGTATTGAACACTTCTAGTGAACTCTGAAAACTTGGTCATGTACTGCTTGTTTTCAGTTCCTGATGTAATGTTCTTCTACCAAAATCATAATGAATGCTGTTCCAGAATCTGATCAAAATTCAGAACTGATCATTTGCATGGCTCGGGTGAAGACGTGCAAATTAGAGATGTTTGCCTTAATTTCTTTCCGTCACATAAAACACAGAGTTAAGGTTCTGAAAGGCTTGATTTTAATTTCAGTTAATAAGAGAATGTTAAGTAAGTCCGAGTCTTCGGTTTCACCCATTCTTCCACTACACTGTGTTCTCCATCACCCTTTTCTCACACAGTAAAAAGAGAAGCACAGATTAGCCCTCCGGTTGTGTTCACCTCCCGCCCCTTACTTTAGTGTTCCTGGTTAAGATGGACCGGTGTGATTTAACTGCTCTTAAATTAGCACAAAAACATTTTTTGCCACCAAATTCAGTCAGTAAGCGAGTGAGTGGATTCCCACAGGTGTAACAAGGTTGATTAAAACACTCAAAATTCAATGAAAGAGGTGCTCATCACTTTTATATGTTCAGGTGCATGGTCTGGAGCAGCGGTCCCCAACCCCCGGGCCTCGGACCGGTACCGGTCCGTGGGTCGTTTGGTACCGGTCCGCGAGAGTTGAGGGTCAGGTGTGAAATGTCTGGTTTTCAGGGTTTTTATCGGTTTCCAGCGTTATTTTGTTATCGTTTTTATCGTTAACTCTGTTTTCCTGGGTCTTTTCACGTGTGTTATGAATAAATTTTCTGTTTTTCAGTACCGGTACTAGTTTTATTTTGTTGTATTTATCTGCGACACCTTAAAGGCCGGTCCGTGAAAATATTGTCGGGCATAAACCGGTCCGTGGCGCAAAAAAAGGTTGGAGACCGCTGGTCTGGAGGATGTCAGAAGGCCTTGAGGCAATCAGATGTAAAACACAATATTTATGAGTGTTTTAAGTTGTAAATCAGTCAAATTGGACCCGAACACAACATGAAAGATTATTAAGCTTTTCTTGGGTGAATTTGACTTTTATTAAATGCCAACATTTATTTCCATAATAAAAGGTCAAACTTTACAGTTTCCAAAAGCACAAGTAATTACATGAAAATTAATATTTGTTCATCCAACTTTGTCTGACACATTTTATCTTACTAAACAACAGCAGGTTGCAGATTTCTATAACAAACAAATGTCAGTTACTTGCATAATTTTTCAGTATGTTTATAGGTTCACAAGAAAACAAGGGAGAATTTTTCTTCTCATTTCATTTCTCATCTCCACACATCTCCTCATATCTGCTTTCGCTGCTTGTGCCAAGACTGCTAGCCTGTGAGAGATAGCTTTTATTTGTCAGCTGCAGGTCTTTTGCCCACAACCGAGATGACAGACCTTGCTGACCGTACATACAATACAAACATCACATTGGGGAGACAGGTCAGGCTCGGTAGCGAGGAAAAAAACATGGAAATACGTAACACAGAAGGATAATACAGGAATGCATAGATATCAACACACCATAACACAATAAACACAGACAGCAGCATGGCAAAGAGTTCCAGTGTGTACATCTGATCTGGCACCGCTGCAATCTTCGACTGCGCCTCCAGCTGACCCGATGTCCACATCAGAGGGGAGGTAAGCGTTGGATCCGGGGTAGGGAGGGTGATGCGTCAGTGAGTGCTTATCAGTATATGTATGTGTGTGCGTGTCCATAGCTCAGCTGAGACAGTGTCCTTCGCCCTGCCAGGCTAAGTAAACAGTCTTCCAGCCAACCCAGGTGGCCTTGCATGGAATGGGAAGGAACAGGCTAAACACAGTCGTTATCAGGGTGTTGTTGTTCAGCTCCGGCCTTGAGCTCCGTAAGTCTTCAGTTTCACCCATTCTTCCACTACACTGTGTTCTCCATCACCCTTTTCTCACACTGTAAAAAGAGAAGCACAGATTAGCCCTCCGGTTGTGTTCACCTCCCGCCCCTTACTTTAGTGTTCCTGGTTAAGATGGACCGGTGTGATTTAACTGCTCTTAAATTAGCACAAAAACATTTTTTTGCCACCAAATTCAGTCAGTAAGCGAGTGAGTGGATTCCCACAGGTGTAACAAGGTTGATTAAAACACTCAAAATTCAATGAAAGAGGTGCTCATCACTTTTATATGTTCAGGTGCATGGTCTGGAGCAGCGGTCCCCAACCTCTGTAACTGGCATTGTGCATATAATGGCCAACAAAATAATACAACTGGTCATTCACTTAGCCCACAAAAATACTATTATTGTAAGATTCTTAGCCAACTAGACAAAAGCATGAATCTATGCATGTCTTTTGTTTTCTCTGCTATGCTACACAGAACTGTAAAGTCCACTGTGTCCTTCTCATGCTCCAAAAGATGAAATGTATGCAAAGTTACAACTGCAGTAACAGCAGAGATATTTTATTACAAGTCAACATGAAAATAATCACTGGAAAGTGACATTTACATGCATTTACTGCTAAATGGTAAATGGACTGGTTGTTATATAGTGCTTTACTACTCTTCTGAGCACTCAAAGCACTTTACAGTGCCTGCTTAGAGGCTGCCCACTGCTTCACTGAGAGAATGGTTCAATTGCAGAGAGAGTAATTTTCCCATGGGGATCAATAAACGACATTATTATCATTACAATATGATGAACTTGTTGTGATTTGGAGCTGTATAAATACAATCAAATTAAATTTTCTCCAAGTTCTACCATCGTGCTACATTGTTACCTGTTTCACCAAGTTGACACCAAGTCTCAGAGCTGCTGGCTGGATAAAACCTGATTTCAGTGCACAGCCACCAAACTACAAAAGAGAAAGTATCTGACTTATTTTCCTCTGTACAGTGACGGCCAGCTCTTCACAGAGGTGAGGAAATGCCGCGACAGTCATAAGTAGTGAGATCTCACTGATATGTGGCTAGCATGAGCACAAACATGCTGTATCAGTCTTGCCACCATGTCAGGGTCCTATTGACTAAGGACATCCTGTGTGGGAGCATCACCTAATGGACACACAAGTAGGGATTCCCCAAAGTTTGGAAATGTGTCGACCCGGTGTATTAAAAAGGTGGCAAGCTATCACCTATCCACAAACTCAGTAGAAGGTTCATGCAACAACACTTGGGACGAAAACTGATAAAGCTGTATAAACAGTTAACAGTTTATATATTTTAATTCAATTATTTGAATTAAAATATTGACTGAAAATCTAAAAGAATATTTCAGCGTAAGCTCTCAGGTCTATATCTATTATTGTCATCATGACTGGATCCTCTACCTCCACCTCTTCATGGATGCTGCTCCCAATGCTTCTGGCTCTTTTTGTCATTTCATCCTTTTCAGCTCCTGCTACCAATAATTGTGCATCAGCACGATCGGTACTATCGACCAAAACAGAGCTTAATGCTCTGAAGGTAAGCTGACCAACCAGTGAGTGAAAAATTGTATTGTGATTCTTTTTATGTGGTGGTACTTAGAACTATAAAGAAATTCAACAAAATTATGCACAAAACCATCTTTTAAAAAGCAGTCAGATGTTATTGTGTCCTGTCTGCTTTATCTGATTACATACTTTGTTATCCAAAGTGTTTCTCTTTTCGTTTAGGTTTTAGGTTGTTATATAGACGTGTAACGTAGGGTTTCAGTATGTCAGGGGTAAAACTTTGAATTGGTGAATCAAAAGCCTCTTCTCAGGGATTCACCTGCACCATTCTCATGTAAGCTACAAGAAAACTGCTGACTTTGTGTGGGTGAAGTGCGGAATAGATAGCTGATAAAGTAGCCGATGTTGCTGCTTGGCATCTATTTGACATTTAGGTTGTCTGTTACTGCTGTTGCTTCAACTCTGTTTCTCCTTTTGACAGGAGTGCTCTGACAAGTCCAGCAAAACTGTAAGCCTACAATTTATTTTTTCCCATTTGACACCTTGTGTTGCTTGAACTTATGACTTTTCTCACCAACTTCTCTGTCATTTTAATTGATTGGAGTTCAAATTCATGAGCCTGTTAGCCCTTAGCGGCCTCTGCTTTCTTTCTTTCTGAACAATGTCTATCTGTATTCCTGCTTCCTACATTATTTCCATTCATTATATATTTATATAATTACACTGCTCTTGCACTTGTGAGAAAACATATGAGTAATGATACTGAACCATGAGTAGTAAGTATTTCAGTGCACAACAAATTCTGTTCTAACGCTGGTCATTAGCGGTGGCGTTTTTATTTCCCGTGCTTTCATTCTGTGACTGTGATTGTTATATAACAGGAGGGAAGAGATTGGACTAACAACACAGCTTGCATTCATAAATCATTTCTAAAAAAAACAACAGAATATAAAATTATAATTCACACGAGGTTAAATGTGATATACAATAAGCAAACAGACTGATAATGCTTTTTTGACTGTCACTAAAAAATGTTCAAAAACGTTCACAAATGCATTTTCTATCATGCGTGCTCTATTCTGCATCTTTACCACTTCCTCTTTGCTTCCCTCTTATCTCATCTGAACTAATTTCAGCTATTCATGTGCAGCTTTGTTGACTGGAGGATGCTTGCTTTCTAATTCATCTCTTTTTTTACATACATACAGAAACACATCCTTATAAAGTGCACCCATCCACTTTCCTTCTTGTCAGTAGTTGAAACAAGTAAAACAAGTTGTAACTCTTGCATTTGTCCTCGTACTGAACAACAGCACAAGGACAAATGCTGGTTTACTGATTCAAGAATATGATGGCTCATCTCTGTTTTCTCACTGTGTTTTCTCAGCAGTTAAACATCTCCGTAGCACAATCGGTAAGTCGGAGTTATCATTACCAAGTGCCGTAATTTTCAATCATGAGAGGTTTTAAAAGGGGTGCATGTAGATGTAGGATAGGGAGACATGTAATGAAAACGAGCACAAAGATCCTTTAAAAGTGCTTACTCTTGGATTTATACTTTGTTAGGACACAACTGGGCATGAAAGCTGCTTCATGAACTGCATTGAATGAATGAATATGAATATTCTTTATTGTCATTGTCACAAGTACATTCGTCATTTAAAAAGTCCTGTCGCCGCTGTGTTGTAGCAACAGGGCTCAGCTCTGTTGCTTTGTGACCACAGAAAACACTATCCTGTGTGTGGTCTCATAACTAGTTCAAATATGATGTTTATGTTTCTCAGTTATAGTTCCCATTAGGGTATAAATTGAGGCATGCTTTCAAAAATCAAGTATAATTGTGGTACAAGTGTTAAATTGAGAAAATGGGGGATGTTAGAGATTTACTGTTCACTTTTAAATTCAGTCTGGGGGTTTAAACCATTTTAATCAAATTTCTAACGAATGTCTGTGTAAACTGACATTCTGACGTACTTACTATGTTATAACATGCAGGACTAAACCTGCTACATTCTGGGAGTTAAACAGCATAAGTAGGATACTTACAGCTACTTACAAGTAGGATTCCCAACGTTTGTACTAATGTTCCTGTGTTTCTCTGGAAAGAACTCTTCCATTCAGTATTTTATCGAGGGCATCAAGTTACTCAACTGTACAGACCCAAACTCACTCATCTCAAACCTGTCAGAGCGCCTGAAACGTTCCTCTCAGGTAAGCGATCATGACTGTTCATTTATGTTGAACCTAAAATCATTCATGTCACTTTTTAACATTAATCTCTGTTAATGTGTTTTCCTTTAGAGTATCGTGACGTCTGGGTGTGTGCAGACAGAACCGAATCAATCAATCGAACCAAAAGAGTTTCATAAGAAACTGGAAACGCTGTTTCATTGTTACAACAGTTGCTGAAAAACAGCGAAATTTACCACCTGATTCTTCTGTCGCAATACAACTGGCATCCAGATTCATTCTGAATCCTTTGTGTTCATGGAAAGTCTGGTTAAAGTGATTTGCTGCAACATTTGATGTTAGCTTATATGAAATTGTGTTCAACTACTTTTTCACAGAAAAATACTATTGTTTACACTTTCCTTTGATACACTTTTCCTATGGTAGAGACTGGCCGCATATTTAAGTTTGCTCTGTAGTTTGGGAAATAATGGACCACTGTATAAGTTCTCAACAAAAGAAAAGTCATTTTAAGTGCCCTGTAGGTCCCTGTGCCTCATAAATAATCTATTTAATCTGTCAGTGAGTAAATCAGACACTATCTCAGTATGACAGCAGTTCTTTTGTGGAATTTAACTTACTGATGCTGACCTGTTTTCAGATATGTTCTAATGTTGCTTTCTATTTATATTATTTATTATTTATTTATTAAAGTGCAAATTAAAAATGTTTACCTGTTACCGATTGTTTTTTTGTTTTCAAATATGCCATTTGGTTTGAGAACATAATGCTGATTGTAGTCGTGATTTTCTCTACACAACAATTTTTTTGCTTTCATGCTGCAATGACACAGCTCTGCCTGAGCTCTCATATTCTTCTATGGCATGCAAATATCCCACCAGCTCTCTTCCTGATCAGAAATCCTTTTATCCGTTTACAAACACAGCACCAAACAAACACTGCTGCAGCCACCTTTCTATAGAAAATCAATATTCTTTGAAAACATAACTTACAATACAGAGTTTTATGTTTTCTGGCACGAAACGTAATACTGACCATGCTGTATGTACAGCACTGAAGAGACGGGTTGATGCTGATGACAACTTTATTCTTCAGTTATCAAAGTGCTTTCCTCGATGTGGAACAGAGGAGGGATAGGTAAGAAAAACCAGCCTGTGCACTGGATTCTGCTTCCCTCTATAGGCTTTCAATCACACAGAGAGAGCGAGTTGCACATGTGCATTAGTGAAACTAAAAAGGAAGTGAGAATGCACCACAGCTGAAACAAACTGACAGTAACAGCTTCCAAACATGCAGCCACCACATAGAAAGGTAAAGTCATACTAAGAACCTGATAAATGAAAAGGAGCTAACGGTAAGGTAAAAGTGGTTACTGCTTAAACACTGTGCTAATCCACCACTTTCAATTCATGAGTAATATTAACACTACATCCACTGACAGGTTTTTGTTCATTTTTTGCAATAAATGTCCTTCACAATATTAAGTTTGTTGGGTAAGCAGGTTAAGTTCCAACACAAACCAGCCTTTTGGGTTGTGTCAGGACATGAAATACCTGCCAAATCTAACCTACTATTCAAACTAGGATTTATGTGAACGTAATGAGATTGAGCTTGATTTATTTACACCAGAGACTAACCCGGGACTAAAATAACTTGTTGCCGTCTCTCGGCTCTTACATCGTGGACTCTTCCATTTCGCAGCGCTCTCTGATAAAGCTCTCAGATGTGGCAAAGTGGTTTTACTTTCTAAGAATTATTGCTGTGTTCAACTGCGTCTTGTGTCAAACTAGCAAAAAGTAGAGAACGCCTTTTGATGTGGAAAGCTGCTAAATTTATCTTTTTTCAATACTATTTGATTGAAAATTTCTTTCACACGGCAACTGGCAAGGTTTCAAAGGAAAATTAGACTTCCCTTTTTATTGTCGGATAACAAGGGTTACAGTTGAAAACAAAGTCACATTCTTATAAAGACTTAATTTGTTGAAATTCACCAACATTAAGAAGGGAACGTAATGGGGTGTGTGATGGCAAGCCACACATGGTAAGCTCCACATTTCACCACCAGTTGATTCACTTTAGTTTACTTTGCAGTCACTACTTTAAATGTATTCTACTTATTGTTCAATATTGTTTCTTTATTAAATGTATTTGTTCTTCCATCACACCTTCCAGTGTTTATATGGTCAAAGTTGTGTTTTATGTTATATTAATACATCTTTCTTTGGGGTTTGGTTTCTTCTGTCTGGCAAAGGGCTGGAAGAGCTGAAGTTTTTGTTTTAAACTTTATTTAACAAACAATGAGTATACAACATACAAACAGATGAAGTATACAAAACAACAGAACATGAACACAAAAAGCCAGGGGTAAAAGAAAAAGGTAACAATTATAAGAATACACGCAAAAATTCACATACATATATTGTTGTGAGAGCCTTTTTGTTGGTGCAGTCTGATATTGATTGTATGTGCATGTGCACATCCTTAAAATAATGACAGAAATATGGTGTTTTGTTAGTAAACTTACATTTATGGATAAAAATTTAGCTAAAAGTATTAACAAATTTATCATAAAAAAACATTTATCATGCTTCTTGGGGAACTTAAAGAAACAGAATAAAACATTTTCCCATCGTAAAGAAAACTCCCTTAAAATATGGACAATAACAAAGCTGCTAAATTCCTTCCAGAATCTCTGTGTAAAAGAACAGTACCAAAAAAGATGTGTCACAGTTTCTGGATGATCCCCACAGAAAGTACAATTAGTATTTATGTCCCTTTTACATTTGGCCATGTAGTGACTGGCTGGATAACATTTATGTAGAATTTTAAATGAGACTTCTTTCACCTTATTTACAATCAAATATTTATGGGGGACCATCCAGACTGTCTTCCACTTGATATCTGGAACAAATCGGTTCCAATAAGATATTATATATGGGAGAGAGACGATATCTTCTTTGTTTGCCCCGTGTGTGTCATTTGCTGTTATGTTGTGGCAAGGATTTGTCCACCAGGGGGCAACAGTGGTTGGGGAGCTTTCAGTCTGTGGGGGCGCATGCCCCGGTTCTCTTAATAAAGAAGCAACTGTGAGCTAAACATGGTCTCCGTGGTTCCTTGGTCTTAGGATATCACATATGGCGACGAGGGTAAAAGCCAGGTTTTGCTGTGAAGTTACACCGTGCTAAGTGACTTATGAACTGAGGTTGGCAAGTGGTACAGTGCTAGCATCTGTGGGAAGTGGAGCGTAACCCTCAGTGTGGAATAATGGCTACCACTTTGGGCTCGGTGGCACCGTTCGACAGCGAGCTACAATCCTGGGAGGAATATTGTGAGATTTTGGATTACTTCTTTGTGGCGAATGATATTAAGGAGGAGGAGAAGAAGCGAGCGGTACTGTTGAGTTGCGTGGGCGCACAGACCTATGCCCTGATTAGGAACCTACTCAGTCCGGTCAAGCCAGGGGATCGTTCTTATGCTGAGTTGGTGGGATTGTTGAACAATCATTTTCACCCTAAGCCGAGTGAAATTGTGCAGCGGTGGAAGTTTAACACACGGAATAGAAGGCCGGAGGAAAGTGTGGGCGATTATGTAGCGGAGCTGAGGAAGCTCGCACAGGACTGTAACTTTGGTGACTCCCTGACGGTGATGCTGCGGGATCGTTTAGTATGTGGAATAAGCGACGACAGAATACAGCGCAGATTGTTAGCAGAGGATTCGCTAACATTTGAAAAGGTGCTGAAGTTTGCTCAAGCAATGGAGGCTGCTAACAGAGACATTGTGGATTTGAAGAGCATGACAGAACAGTCGCGATTCACTAAAGGATTAGGAGCCGTGAACAAGATGGAGGACGGCGGCTCGACGTCACAACAGGTTGTCAGGAAGTGCTACAGATGTGGAGGACTAAATCATGTGGCCAAGGACTGCAGGTTTGTTTCAGAAAAATGCCACAACTGTGGAAAGGTGGGACACATAAAAAGGGTTTGCCGAATGAAAATGGAACAAAAAGGAGGGCGTGGCAGACAAGGTAAACAAGCCCATTTCTTGGAAGAGGAGAATGTGGAGAGTGAGGAAGAAGGAGCTGAAATGCACCACATAAAGGCAAGTGTGACTATGTATAATGTGCATGAGGAGATTAGCATCCCAAGGGAAGAACCCATCAGACAGAAGCTAAAAGTAAATGGACAGAATGTGACATTTGAAGTAGACACAGGCTGTGGTTACACTATCATGTCGAAGGAGTCATTTAAAAAACTTTTTGAAGGCAGTAAGGCGCCCAAAGTAAGCAAGTGTGGAATCAAACTGAGAACGTATGGAGGCCACAAGGTACCCGTGTGAGGAGCAGCCCAAGTGCAGGTGGAATTCAGAGACAGTAAGAAAACACTGGATGTGGTGGTGGTTGAAGGGGCTGGAACTAGTTTGATGGGTCGGGGATGGATTAAGGCCCTCCAATTAGACTGGCAACCTGTACATAAGATAGAAGGCGGAGATGATGCCTTACAGCGGATACTGGCCAGACATGAAACAGTGTTTAAGGATGAGTTGGGAACGCTGAAGGGGTTTGCGGCAAAGATACATGTAGCCAGTGATGCCAAACCGTGCTTCTATAAGCCCCGATCAGTTCCGTTTGCTATGAAAAAGAAAGTGGAGCAGGAACTGGAGAGACTGTTGGAGGAGAAAATCATCCAACCAGTGAAATTCTCAGAGTGGGCCGCACCCATTGTACCCATACTAAAGCCAGACTCCAGCGCCAGAATTTGTGGTGACTACAAACTGACTGTTAACAAGGTGTCGCCTGTAGAACAATACCCCATTCCACGAATGGAGGACATGATAGCGGGGCTGGCGGGAGGAGAAAAATACACCAAGTTAGATATGAGTCACGCATATCAACAGGTTGTACTTGATGAGGAATCTAGAAAGTATGTCACAGTGAACACACACAAGGGTTTGTTTACATACACCAGGTTGCCATTTGGTGTGAGTTCAAGTCCTGCCATTTTTCAGCGCACCATGGAGAGTGTGTTGCAAGGTCTGACCAATGTCGCAGTGTATCTGGATGACATCATCCTGACGGGAAAGAATGACAAAGAACATCTTCAAACACTGGAGGGAGTGCTGCAGCGCTTGGAGGAGGCGGGCCTGCGCTTAAAAAGGAGCAAATGTCAATTCATGGAGAAGGAAGTGACATTTTTAGGACATCGGGTGGATAAGACCGGTTTACATCCAGTGCCAGTAAAAGTGAAAGCAGTGCAGGAGGCGCCACCCCCAAAATCAGTGACAGAGCTCAAAGCTTATTTGGGGTTGTTGAACTTCTATAATAAGTTCTTGCCAAACTTGTCCACACTGTTGGCCCCACTGCACAAGCTTCTGAGAAAGGGGGAACCATGGTGTTGGGGACCAGCACAGGAGAAGGTTTTCGGCAAATCAAAGGAACTGTTGCAGTCAAGCAGTGTATTGGTACACTATGATGAGCAAAAGGATTTAATTCTTTCTTGCGATGCGTCCCCCTATGGAGTGGGAGCAGTACTAGCTCACCGCATGCCAGATGGTCAGGAAAAACCCATTGGGTTTGCATCGCGTACCCTGAATGCAGCAGAAAAGAACTACTCACAGCTGGATAAAGAAGGATTGGCTG
This sequence comes from Mchenga conophoros, assembly GCF_057382185.1. Classification (NCBI taxonomy): domain Eukaryota; kingdom Metazoa; phylum Chordata; class Actinopteri; order Cichliformes; family Cichlidae; genus Mchenga; species Mchenga conophoros. The sequence goes on from NC_140527.1 coordinate 2,919,619, forward strand.
TGATATTTGGTGTACAGTATTTTCATAAGTACCTGTACGGCAGGAAGTTCATGATTATCACGGATCATAAGCCATTGATAAGTTTGTTCCATGAGTTGAAGGCCGTCCCTCAGATGGCGTCACAGAGGATCATGCGATGGGCAGTGTTATTAAGAGCCTATGAGTATGTCATTAAATACAGAGAAGGCAAAAATAACAGTAATGCTGATGGTCTGAGTCGTCTCCCTCTTCCAGAGAACCTCCCTAAAGAGGTGGCAGCTGAGGACCAAGTGTTGATGGTAGATCAGGACCAGGAGGGCGTGATGACATCTGAGCAGCTGCAAAGATGGACAACCAAAGATCCCATACTCTCCAGAGTGCGTGAGTATGCTATGAGAGGATGGCCCACTACGCAGCATCCTAATTTTCAGCCCTACAGACAGAGACAACAGGAGCTGAGTGTGCAGGATGGGTGTGTGCTGTGGGGGGCGAGGGTGGTGATACCAGAACAAGGTCGACGCCCCCTTTTGGAACAGCTACATCAGTCACACCCAGGAATGAGCCGCATGAAGGGCCTGGCCAGAAGCTACATGTGGTGGCCGCATATGGAGAATGACATTGAAGACAAGGTGAGGTCCTGCAGTACATGTCAAGAACATAGACACAGGCCACAAGAGGCACCGCTACACTCCTGGGAGTGGCCAGAAAAGCCCTGGAGAAGGATACATATCGATTATGCGGGCCCGTTTTTGGGTAAAATGTTCTTAGTAATAGTGGACGCCCACTCCAAATGGTTAGATGTGTATACAGTTCCATCCGCTACAGCAGCTGCAACCATAGACTGCCTGAGAAATTGTTTCAGCACGCACGGCCTTCCTGAGATGGTGGTCTCAGATAATGCCCAGTGTTTTGTAAGTGCACAAACTAAAGAGTTCATGGCAAAGAACGGAATCACTCACGTCACCTCCGCTCCATATCACCCCGCCTCCAATGGGTTAGCAGAAAGAGCAGTGCAAACGTTCAAAGAACTCATGAAAAAGAGTACTGGAGACACACTGGCAACCAAGTTAAACAGGGCTCTGTTTAGTTACAGAATCACACCACAGTCCACAACAGGGAAGTCTCCCGCTGAGTTGATGATGGGCCGGAAGTTGAGGTGTACTCTTGATCTCATACACCCTGACTTGAAACAAAAAGTGACAGCAAAACAAGATAGCCAAAGACGGTATCATGATAGACATGCCAAGGAACGCATGTTTGTTATTGGAGACACAGTATATACCAGAAACTATGGCAGAGGACCCAAATGGATACCAGGACTTATACAGGAGATGACGGGGCCTGTTTCCTACTTGGTGATGCTGGGCAATGGGACAGTGGTGAGGCGTCACGTCGATCAGCTGTTTGCCCGCCTGGAGCCGTACCTGGCAGCAGGAATGCCTGAAGGCCACCCAGGCGAGCCCCCAAAGGCAGCCCCAAACATCAGCACTGAGACAGGAGACGAGGATGAGAGACACATAGAGGTGCAAGTTACACCAGTGGTGAAGCCACATATGGAGAGTAGTGATTCGCTGGAATCACCTGCCACTGGGTTACGGCGATCGCAAAGGACCAAGAGAAAGCCGGAGCACCTGAGAGACTTTGTGCCGTGATTACGGTGAACTGTTATAGGTTAACCTAAGACTGTTGGACTAAAGGTTCACTATTCCGGAGTGAAATTTCAATAAAGGCTGGGGACGGGGTTGTTGCATTTTTTTTTTATAAAGGTGAAGTTTTTGGTTATGGGTATTTTCTGTAGTGATTAAAACTACAGAGTAGTTTAAGGGGGGAGGAATGTTATGTTGTGGCAAGGATTTGTCCACCAGGGGGCAACAGTGGTTGGGGAGCTTTCAGTCTGTGGGGGCGCATGCCCCGGTTCTCTTAATAAAGAAGCAACTGTGAGCTAAACATGGTCTCCGTGGTTCCTTGGTCTTAGGATATCACATTTGCTTTAGCTAAACCAGTATTTAAGTTCTCCCTGTGTCCTTTCAGCAGGTCAGTTTGTACGGACATGGGAGAAAAAAAAATTAAGACGGACTTTTGCGAGATCTGGCAAACGTTTTGCCAGATCTCGCAAAACAAACTCGGGATCTCGCAAAACTTTTGCGAGATCCCGAGTTTGTTCTGCGAGATCTCGCAAACCTTTGCGAGATCCCCACTTTGTTTTGCGAGATCTTGCAAAAGTCCGTCTCCCTGCAGGGCTCCGTAAGTTTGTCTTATGTTTGTTTGAGATTTCATTGTTATTTTGAGTTAAGTTTGTTAAGTTGACCTCTTTTAGTGGTCTGCCTGTTTAAGTTTTTTGGATTTGTTAAATATATTTTTTAATTAAGGCTACGTCCACACGTACACGGGTATTTTTGAAAACGGAGATTTTCCGTTTTCGTTTTAAAAAATAATCCCGTCCACACATAAAGGCAGAAATGAAAGAAAACGCTGCTAGGAACATGCCAAACCAACAGGTGGCGATGTAGTCCTAACCGTGCAGAAATGTTGGCCAATCAGAAGTCTAGAAGCCTCGGCGGGAAAAAGTAAACAAAGCTGGGGCATAGAAGCAGAACCGAGTCGTCTGTGTGGACGGACAGTAACTGTGTGTATATGTAAGCATTTAAACACTGCAGAGAGTAGAATTAACAGTATTGTAGAAATTCATTTCACCGAAACAATAACGTGGCGCACAGTGTGACGTCAAAAAATGCGCACACCTTTGACGCTGCGTTTTCTCCGTTTTTCTGTCCACACGTAAATGCAAAAAACTGAGTTTTTGAAAATATCCACCCTGGCAGGCGTTTTTAGAAATCTCCGTTTTCAGTGACCAAAAACGCCGTTTACGTGTGGACGAAAGGTGCAAACGCATAGAAAAATCTGCGTTTTCAAAAATACCCGGGTACTTGTGGACGTAGCCTAAGTATACCTGTGTCCTTTATGCTTTACTGCTTGGTCCCTGACAGGGTAATTGAACAAGCAACCAACTAAGATTTTTCTCTTGAGCTTAAAGGTTGATTGAAGAGGATCAACCTGAGCACCACCTCCACAGAGGTTAATGCAGTGTGTTTTTCTTTCCAGCCGGTAAGGTACAAAAGTATTTTTCTTCACATCTTCCACGCCTGAGGCAGGGGAGGAGGCTCGCAGGGTGACAGTGGAAAATAAGTGAGAGTGGAAGCTGGGCTTAGTACAAACTGGTGATGGGCAACAGGTGTGCCTGAAGTCTCCAGAAGCTCTGCCTTACCACTGAAAGAGACTGGTTAGTAGCTGCCCACCCACAGTCAGACAGAGGAAGAGAGATATGTGAAAGTTCCCACAGAAAATCACATTGTATGGCTTCCCTCTCTTTAATGCTGGATTATGCAGGGTTCCTTTTATTTGAAACGAACCTAACTGGTTGTGTCAGATACACTGTACACTGCCTCTATCTGGCAACAGAGCTCACTGCAGGCAGATGTGCAGTGCTGGTGGAGCAGATAGTGACACACTCCCTTTGAAAGACCATAAAACCAGCTTAAGGCGCAAAAGAAGACGTCACACACAACGCGCTCTGTTTAGACCCAGAGCAACAGTATTGTTTCGGTCTCGGTTGGTGGTCAGAGGGCCCGGTGGCGCCGGTGTCCGGCAGCCTCGCCTCTGTCAGTGCGCCCCAGGACATCTACAATGTAGCTGCCATCACCAGTGTGTGAATGTGTGTGTGACTGGATGTAGTATAAAGCGCTTTGGGGTCCTTAGGGACTAAGAAAAGCGCTATACAAATGCAGGCCATTAAACCTTCCTGTGCAGTTGACAATCTGACATGGAAGACTGAGAATGGCAACATCCCTTCAACTGGTTTTATGTCCCTTCCTGTGTTCGGTCACACTGGGCCAATACCACCAAGTTCACTTGCTACACTGGGATTAGCCCTCAGTGCCAGAGCAAAGATAGGATGGGGCCCGATTATTTAAGACCTTGTATGTGAGGAGCAGGACTTTGAATTCAATTCTGGATTTAACAGGAAGCCAAAACAGGAGAAGTCTGCTCTCTCTTTCTAGTCCCTGTCAGGACTCTTGCTGCAGCATTTTGGATCAGCTGAAGGCTTTTCAGGGAGTTTTTAGGACTTCCTGATAATAATGAATTACAGTCGTCCAGCCTGGAAGTAATAAATGCATGAACTAGTTTTTCAGCGTCACTCTGAGACAGGATTGCTCTAGTTTTAGAGATGTTGCACAAATGGAAGAAGAAAGGTAGGTCGTGGAAAAACTTCCAAGACCTACAGATTAAGCCTTTAGTCTCTGGTCCTAAAACTCACCTGTTGCTCTCCCTGTTGCAAATTCCACCACTTAACCTGAGTGCATATAATATATAGCTTTTTAAATTTTATGCTGCAAATTGGGTCTTTCTTCAGAGTCCATGGAATTGCTGTCATTGATTGGGACATTTAGGAGAGCACGATTGCTTTATTTCATTCTGAACAATGTCTGTTTGGATTCCTGCTTCGGTTTTTAAGTGGACGTATTGTTTGTGTGGACCGATTGTCCCCCACATTGGACAATCGGACCATCTCTCCCTGTTCCTCACACCTAGGTATTCACCACTCATCCAACGTGTGAAACCTGCTGTGAGGACAATTAAAGTGTGGCCAGAGGGGACAGAGGCAGTGCTCCAGGACAGATTTAAAAACACAGACTGGAATATGTTCACCCACACAGACCTGGACCAGTACGCCTCATCTGTACTGGATTACATCTCCAAAACCACAGACAGTGTCACCACCCAGAAACGGATCACCATGTACCCCAACCAGAAGCCTTGGATGAACCGGGATGTTCGTCTCCTCCTGAAGGCCCGCAACACCGCCTTTAGGTCAGGAGATGCACACGCCTACAGTACAGCCAGGGCTAATCTAAAGAAGGGCATCAAAAAAGCCAAACACCATTACAAAAAGAAGGTAGAAGAACACTTCTCCAACTCCAACCCCCGACGCATATGTCCGGCTGGATAACCGCTGCTCATCTACAATCACGATGAACACCGGTGTACCACAAGGCTGTGTGATGAGCCCTTTCCTCTACTCCCTCTTCACCCACGACTGCAGACCTGCTGATGGTTCCAACACCATCATTAAGTTTGCAGATGACACCACGGTGATTGGCCTCATCAGTGACAACGATGAGGCCGCCTACAGGGAGGAGGTGGATCGTCTGGCTGAGTGGTGCGACAGAAACAACCTGCTGCTTAACACCGAGAAGACCAAGGAGCTCATCGTGGACTACAGGAGGAATGCTGACCCACATCCACCCATCCACATTAAGGGGACGGCTGTGGAGCGTGTGAGCAGCTTCAAGTTCCTGGGAGTCCACATCTCCGAGGATCTCACCTGGACGACCAACTGCTCCAAGCTGGTCAAGAAGGCTCACCAGCGCCTCTTCTTCTTGAGGACTCTGAGGAAGAACCACCTGTCCTCAGACATCCTGGTGAACTTCTATCGCTGCACCATCGAGAGCATCCTGACCAACTGTATAACAGTCTGGTACGGGAACTGCTCTGCCTCGGACCGGAAGGCGTTGCAGAGGGTCGTGAAAACTGCCCAGCGCATCGCCGGAGCACCACTTCCTGCCATAAAAGACATCTACAGGAAGCGGTGTCTGAAAAGGGCTGGGAAAATCATCAGAGACCCCAGTCACCCATCACATGGACTCTTCACCCTCCTGCCCTCTGGGAGGCGCCACAGGAGCCTCCGGACTAAGACCACCAGGTACCGGAACAGCTTCTTCCCCACAGCTGTCAGACTCCTGAACTCTGCCTCCTGACATCTGACCCACGTTAACACATGGACTGAACATACACACACCCACAATGGACAACTGTACCCTCAAACACACAATAATAACATGGACTGAACCACCACTCACAACCACTAGCACTTTATATACCTCTGTAGAAACTATCTACACCCTCACTTATCTTAACTGCACTACTGTATAGCTCTGTGTAAATAATCATTCTGTACATTCGATAATCTTTAATCCTACAACTGTTTACAACTTGCATAGTTCCCATTTCTGTATAGCTGTATATCCCAGATTCTGTAAAGTTATTTATTTCATATTCTGTATAGTTTTTCATATTTATATCCTGTTCATATCCTGTACATAGCTTGTACTCACTACAGCCTGTACATACTTATAGTTATAGAATATTCACAACATACTTCATACCGTGTACATTATAACATACCATAATAGACCCATTTCTGTAATATACTCACATATCTATATTATTGCTAATATATATTGTAATATATCTATATCACTAAAGCACTTCTGGATGGATGCAAACTGCATTTCGTTGCCCTGTACCTGTGCATGTGCAATGACAATAAAGTTGAATTCAATTCTATTCTATTCTAATTCTATTCATTGTTCTAGTTTATAACTCAAGTGCGCTTGAACGTCAGACAAAAGCTGATAATTCTCTGGTAGACAGTAAAGTTCGTGGTTCCATCAGTTACTTTGGGCTCCTTTGCTGAGCCCCAGGCCACCACACCACCACGTTTGACTCTTGGTGTCATGTTCTTTTTATGAAACGTTGTGCTAGCTTTTGTCCAGATGTAACAGCACTCAAACCTTCCAAAAAGTCATTTTGTGTCATCAGTCCACAGACTGCTTTCACAGAAAAACACAAACACTGACCTTGACTGAGGCAACTGAGGCTTGCAGTTATTTAGATGTTGTTCTGGGTTCTTCTGTGACACTCCAGATAAACACCTGATAATTCTGGTTAGCTTTGGGAAACAACATTCAGGCTTCTGGGGTCTATCTCAGCTGCTTATCTAGCTAAACCTGATTAAAAAGCATGTGACAGTTTTAGATGAAATATATATAGACAACCATTCTCCACATAGATTTTAAGATAAATACACACAATAGTACCTACAGATATTAGAATACATATCAGAAATTTAGAAATAAGTAAAGGATGTGAGCAGGAAAGAGGAGAGTCCAATATGCAGGTGGTGCTGATGCAAAGTTACTGTAGCCTGAGTAAGTCAGTGTGTTGAACAATGAACACTCCTGCAAACATAACTGAGAATACAGTTTTGTTCAGCATTTTTACGTCTGTTGTAGCACAATACTCAGTGCTCACCATGCTGTGTGCATAACACAGAAAAACTGACCAAGCAGGCTCCAGAGAAGCTGTTTTGATGGAAGCTTTTGAATGTGCATAGCAAGGGGACACAAAATCCCAGACCTCGTTACAGACACTATTATTAGTTGGTTACTATTTTTCAACAGCTGTCCTGTGGTGATACAGAAGAATTATTAGTAATAACATGGACTCTTCAAACCAGTGTTACTCTGCTGCCCTCTAGAGGATTTCAAGCCAAACAGCAATCTGAGAGAGAGAGCGCGTGAGAGGGAGAGAGAGAGAGAGAGAGAGCGCGTGAGAGGGAGAGAGAGAGAGAGAGAGAGAGAGGGAGAGAGAGTTGCACATGTGCATTAGTGAAACTGTAAAGGAAGTAACGGTGCACAAGAAGTGCAACAAACTAACGCCATAACGGAGAGAACAGCTGCCAGCTACATCCAAACATGCAGCCACCACCGAGAAAGGTAAGGATACCAAGAATCTGACGTAAATGAGTAAAATATTCACACTGCACTGACTCCTCGGGGTTGGTTCACTTTTTCTGAAAATAATTCTTTTATGGCCTCATTCACTGTTTTGTCAGCTTTTGTTTTCCCTGCAACTCAAAAGCTAAAGAAATGAAACAACCTGGGATGTTACTGGGTTTGTATCAGCTGAGGTGTTGGCTCTCAATAACAAAGTGTTAACAGCCTCAACATGCTCGACTGATGAATAAGCTAGCTCCTAAACGCGTTAATAGGCAGTAATGTGCACGACCTGCTCAAAGCTAATGTTTGGGACCACTTCCAGTAATTGGAAATGTAAATGAAGCTTTCTAATATTTGTTGTCTTCAGCTAGAAGGTGCTGTACTTTTCTGTGGGCTTTTTCTCTTATACAGCAATAGAATGATACATTACAGAGATACCAACAACAGAAAATGACATAACACTGTTTAATAAGGTTTAATTATCTAAATAGACTGCTGTATTTGTGTCACAGGTTAGCATTGTTTGACCTATAAAATAGCCTTGTACCCTGCACCTGGCTGTCATTTTAGCTCACAATAACTATATTATGTAAAATTATTGTAATTATTGTATATACTATATTAAATATAATTTTAGGAATCTATAAAATGTTGTTGTGCACTTTTTGTTGTCACAGCATAACGTGGCACAAACCAGCAACTAATGTAGACTAGTGAATGTTGTTTTAGTCATTAGGCTTTGGTCAAGGAGGTTGTTTTTTTATGAACCTCTCCCAGTTCCAAGTCAGGCCAAACATTACCGGGTGTCCATTAGTGGGAGCCACCATAGTCAGCACTGAAGTTATAATCTGAAAAACTTCCGGTGAAACAAAGCCCACCAATATCGTCTTTTATCAATGAGACTTACTGCACAGCTGCCCCGTGTGTGAACAGGTAAAGGAGAGCCAGCAGATGAAAGTGGTGTTCTCAGAGCAGCTCAACAAGCTGCAGACCAAACAGCATCTGGACACCGAACTGCTGGAGGAGATCAGGTCTGACACACTGTCTGTCTCATGAGCAGGTGTTACGTTACACATGTCCTGTGTGTCATGTGTTGTTTTCTGTTTGCTCCCAAAGGTCCTTCAGTAAGCATCGCACGGCTATAGAGAAAGAATACGGTCAGGTGAGTAAACATGATCTATTCTAGTCCTGTCTGCTGCTGTTACTGACACTTTTCATTGTTTACTGGAAATGCTCAAAATATATTGATTTAAGACCCACATTAGTACCTGAGTGCTGGATTGGGTTTTGACTTGTGTGACGTCTGCACACATACACGGTTTGTGTATGTGTGTGTGTGTCCTCACACAGTTTTATTAGGCTTTTGTCCTACTGTTTTTCATTGATTAGTTCTAAAAGTAATAAGATAATAATATTTTTAGGACATTTGATATCCTGGAAATAAATATGAAATGTAAATAAATGACATTTTAAACCTACCTGGTGAGAGTAACTAACACTGGTATGGGTGGAAGGGGTTATTTGGTTAACCCTGTTATTTTTCAAGTGGAGTGAGAAAAAGTGGTTTCTACCTCGGGCTGAAGGTGTTGAAGGTATAAAGGTGCTACATTTGTTGCTGCTGTTCTGGCTTTTGATGCCACAGTGTTGGCAAAGCGGTAGTTGTGTGAGTCTAGTTTACCTAGGCCGAAAAGTGTTATTACTTTGCTACTGCTGCACATCAGGTAGTCAGCAAACCACTTAGGTGCAGGGATAGGGTTAGGTTGCATTTTAGCTGCATGCTAGGCACAGTTTCAAAGGATGTTACAGAAGTTTCAGAAGATTTTGCCTCTGCAGTTTTGAGCTGCAGTTTAAAATTAAGGTGCCTGCAGGGTTTACATTAATACTAGCAAGCCACCATATTTTGTCACAGAGTCTGAAAGGCTCAGGCGTGCATCTTTTACCCCATGTGTGGCCTTGCACCTAAATGGGGAGGGTTTTTTGACACCAAGCTGGAAAGGTGACGGTCTATGTTCAGCAGTCTGAAGGTTGACTTCTAACCTAGTCTCAGTCAGGTACAAACCACAGAAGTAGGTTTGCTGTGGAGTGTCTCTGCTGAGGACAAAGTCACTGCTTCTCTCACTTAATGTTACAAATCTCCTTGGTTTCAGCTCAGAGCTTTATGTGTTTTCACACCGTGGTGTAGAATGTTTCACGTAGAACATCTGAAAAGTATGTGAGTGGATGTGTGTCTGTATGCATGCATGCATGTGTGCCTGGCTTTGTTAGAGGACAACAAGGTAGCATTCTCCTACCTTTGCTGAAATACTATTAAACTGTTAACACTGACAACTGTTGATCATATTACAACATTTATAGCTGTAAAAAGCAAACTGAGCTGCCCGGTGGGAAGAGCCAAAGGGAATATGTAGCAAATCTCAGGGGGCTACAACAGCAAAATTAGGAGTGCCAGCTCCTTAGTTTAGTTTATGTTTGTCTTGCTACAAAAACCCTACTGTAAGAAGGTAAGCTCCACCTCCAGAGGGTCCAGTGGGTCATGTAATAATACTTTGATCACAGCTACTTCAGTCCACGGGCTGAAGTGTCCCTGTGTAAGATACTGAGCCTGTAATTCCCCTAATGCATCCACTGGGCTGTGAGTGTGTGTATGATAGTGTTGAAAGGCTGTGTGATTGTGCCAGTCCATTTAACAAGTTGCCAAAACAAAAAACTCACTTGACACATTTTCTTACATTTATTACATCCCTGTGTGAGGAAAGTTACTTTGTATGTTATAGAGGATGCACTTTTTCTTGTGTTTTTTCAGGCTCTTCAAAGGTTAGCTGTCCAGTACCAAAAGAGAGACTGGCAGAGAGGAAATACAGATGTGATCACTTCTGGGTAACTACACAACTTTACAGCATGCAATCTTCTTAACAGCTGTTATTGATTGTTGATTTTACTTTGAAAGACCAAACACTCGATTGGCTCTTTTTGCTGTTTGGAAGTTACATCAGCAAAACAGACATGTTAAGAAAAACGGATGATTCTGCAAGAACTTTTTTGTAGTTTGTGAAAAAACAGTAATTGGACAGCAGTGGTAATGTGGAAATATTTTGTTGTCGTAATCTCTTGATATATACATCACATTTGACTTGTTGCCCATTTGAGGAACTGCATTCAATTACTTAATGTACATAAAGCAGAATAATATTATATGTAATATTATTAATATGTGAACAAAAGTTGTTACCAAAGGAAATAAAATACTTTTAGATCAGCAATGTGCTGATGCTTATGTTGAAATAACTTGGCTCTCTCTAGAATAAACCTCTCAAGCATGCACCTTATAGCAGATAATAAATGGCTTATGACTAATTTAGAAGAGCATCGTTTAGCCTGAAAAAAGAGTTTGTTGCTTTATAAAACAGCCCTCCATAAAGCTAGACCGCCTTACTATTGATTACTGATTCATTATTGACTGAAGGTTTCTCTTCAACTACTTTCAATACTATTGAAATATATGTTGACTGCAGCTGATCTGAGTTAACTTCAGCAATTACTTCCAATGTCTTTTAGACCCTGATCCCAAGTCCTACTATTAATTAATGCTTCGATCTTAAATATGATCTCTTTTAATGTACATCAGGTCTCAGAGTGCATCACAGCACAGAAACAGCTTTAAAGGCTACAAATGATGATCTTGTGGCCTCTGACAGTGGACTCATCTCAGTGGTTTATTACAGCGATTAGAGCACGCTTTAGCTGCAATGTTTTGAATCATATCTGTCTAAGAGACTCTAATTTGTTGATGTAAATAGAGAGTCGTCTTAACATAGTGAGGTTCCACAGGGTTCTGTGCAGGGATCGGTTCTGTTTACATTATACATGCTTCGTTAGGCAGTAACATTAGAAGACATAGCATACATTTTCACTGATGTGCAGATGATGCTCAACTTTATCTATCCATGTGTCTGTAATAAGGTTTGCAAACCCTTTGGTGTGGGTCTCCTCTGGGTACTTTGGCTCCCAAAACAGACATGCATGGTTAATTAACTGGTGATCTGTGGATGTGAGGAGTCTAAAAGGCTTTAAGATTAAAGCACACAACAGTGTGTGAATGAATGGGTGTTGCGCTTTAATCTCTCTATCTCTCTGTGTCTAATAATGCAGTGATTGGTGAGACAAAGCATTGCTACAAAAGGCCACCCTGTGTGTGTTAGTAGTATCTGACATTGTGGAAGGTGTCTGTTGGTGGTGATATGAATGCAGTTTGTGTGCTTTCAGGAGTGTGTTCAGCGTGTGGCGCTCTGTGGTCGATGCTACAGCTCAGACTGCGGCATCGAGACTTTTCGCTGCAGAAGAATACCGTCGACTCAGTGGGCAAGTCTCCAAAAGTCTCCGCAGTGCAAAGGATGTCCGGGCTAAGAGAGTGAGACAGTGCACACAGATTAAACATTTCTGAACAACACTCACATAATGAAACATTTTTTTCCTGCCTTCCTCCCCTCATCCCCAAACGGTTGTGGCAGATGGCTGCCTCTCCCTGATCCTGGTTCTGAAGGAGGCGTTTTCCTGTTTAAAGGGTTTTCCTTCCCAATACTGTCAAAGCGCTTGTTTAAACCGGGCTGTTTAATTGATGGGCTTTCTCTCAGTTACTCTAGGGTCTTTACCTTACAGTATAAAGTGCCTCAATTCAACTGTTGTTGTGATTTGGCACTATATAAATAGAATTCAGTTTAATTTAGCTTAAAAAATGTATGAAATCTGATGCCTTTGGGTTGTGTGCATATGTGCGTTAGGGCCTGGAACGGCTGCAGAGGGTGCAGGCTGAAGTGGTGGATGCTCTACGGGAACTTCAAAGGGTCAAGAAGTGCTACCACGACTTCAGTCACATTGCCAGTATTGCACGTGAGAAAACTGCAGATGCACAGGCCAGGTCTGTGTTTCAATGCGGAGGTTTGAATCTTCTGCTAAGACTTTTGACCAGCATTTCATTTTGTTTTAAAATATTTTAAAAGTAACTAAAAGTCTGATTTTTAAGGTTGTATTAAATACATTTTGGAACAATGTTTGTCACTTCTATATATTTTATTCTACACTTGTACTCTTAAACTATTACTCATATTATTGTCACGACTTCTTTAATAAAACAGTAAAAAAGTTACTACTGCCGATGGGAGTTCAGCCAATAAGAGCTCAGCTTGCAGATTGAACGTTTCCCACAACTTGTATTTTATATAGAGCATTAACATAAATATGAAGCAATATGTTAAGTGCTGTAGTTTTCTCTTGTCTTGAATGACATAAATATGATTTCACTTTCTCTTCCAGAGCTAGAAAAAGTGAACATGGAATTTTTCACTTTAAAACAGGACTCCATAAAACGACCACAAAGGTACGGATGATTGAGCTGCTGAAATCTTATTTCTATGCAGAACTGTGTCCTGGTGTAAAGTGGTTTCTCCCCTGTGATTATGAGTTGTCCCAGGATAATCTCTCTTGCCTTTAATGCAAACCAAATTATATTATCACTCTATCCATCCATTTTCTTCCTGTTAACCAATGTTGGGTCGTAGTAGCAGCAGGCTAAGCTGGGTGTTCTGGGTTTCCTCTCCCAGTATGTCCATTTGCTTCCAGATCAGACTAAATGTTTAACCTCTCATGAGTTCTGGTTTCCTTTCCTCAAAATACTCAAGCTGAGTACATTTATTAGAATTAAAATTGAGACTAGAATAAAGTTTGTATTTTTATCTGATAATGTTATTTTATTATTACATTAATATAAGGTTCAGTTGCATTTACACAAAAGCAACTCCTTCAAAGATCTTAATCTGCGTCTGTACTTTCTCACTTTTTACTTGAGTACAGAAAAGAATCAGTAGTCCAACTTTTACCGGAGTATTTTTTAACACTTATTATCTGTATTTCACCTTAAGTACACAATGTCTGCACTTTTGCCACCTCTGCATTAGGATATAAACAACAACAGCAAAACATCCTAAAGAATGATCCCAGGAGGCATCATAATCAGATGACTCCTATTTTTCCGAGACTCCTTTCGAGGTCATTGGTAGGGTCTCCCAGGGGCGGGGCCACAATAAGAGATTAAAACAAAACCCCAAATGAGCTACAGCACTTCAACAAGAAGCTGTCAGGCTTGGCCGTCAGTTTGGTTCCACCACCTTGTGGGCCGTCCCCCACAGGGACAGGCGCTGGGGTCCTGAGCAAGGTGGTGGTTGACCCCCTGGGACGCAGGCTGTGTTTTTGTGAAGTGGAATGAGAAGGTTATTACACAGCACACACTGCTGAATTGTATAAATGTTGCCTGTTTGTGTGACATTGTGTTTGTGCTCACTTACATGTTTGCAGCTCACTGCCAGACTCAAAGAGTGCGATGACCGCTTGACTGAAGTTCGTAACGAGTATCTGCTGACATTAGCAGCAGTCAGAGCGCATCGGCAGCACTACTACACAAACGACTTACCATTTATTATGGAGGTAATCCACACACACTAACACCGTCAGTGTGCTACATTTATATTGACGTTTTTACAGATGGAATGGACCAAAATGTCCTTTCACAAAAAGCTTCATGGCTACTTTTTTTTAAGGAACTAGTGTCACCACAAGTGTTTGGATGACTGTTTTGCCACGTAGCGTTTAGCCTGCTGCCTGTACTGTATTTAATGAGAACACAGAGTTACAGGAAACACACATAACATAAGTGATTAGTCTTCAGCAGAAACTCAGTAGAAAATGTTTGAAAACTGACCTTTAGTGTCTGACCTCCTCAGCAAATGGATGGTGATATTTATGAGGATTTGAGATGCCATTTCACCCTGCTGTGTGGGACTGAGATGGACTGCTGTCTTCATACACACAAACAGTACAGCGGAGTGTGCGACAGTGTTGCAAAGGTTGGTGTTGTATATATGAACTACAAAAAAGAGAGATGAGATGCTTTGGCATGCTTTGTATATTTTATATATCGACACCTGTGGTCATTGGTCATCACAGGGCCTCAGACTGCAAATGATTGGTTCAATCTGTGATTAGTCCCATTGCACATTTGTCTATGTTGTAAACTGTGACAGTGTTGGATCATCATGTTAAACATGTCTTCTTAAAATAGAGTTGATACCTTGTGTGAGGATTTAGAGTTTTATTTTTGTAAGTGAATAATGAGAATGAATAAGAAGTAAAATAAACTGTAATCTGATTAGCCTGAATAAATGATGCATTGTGACAGATTCATAGTAAGACCCTCCTCACTATGAGGAAACCGTGATAACCACATTTAGAAACAATACTCTTTGAACATCCAGCTGCTTGTACAAATAAGTTCACCATCCAGCACACATGAGGTGAGAAGCATCATTTACATGTAGATGTATAGAAATGGCATAAACAGTTTCATGTGTGGACTTTGTGTAGATGTTGTTTGTAACCAAATCAAATCTGTCACTGCAGATAGTAAGCTCTAGACCGGGAGAAGCTGAATAAATCTCGAGATGTTCCCCTTAGCCTGTACTCTCTTGCCAGTTCAGAGTTATTCCCTGCACATTTTGAGTACATTTGACTTTCAGGTGTTCATCCAAAGTCGGTAGAAGTGAGAACATTGTATTTTTGTTCATGCTTTTCTAGCATTTGTGAAAAATTCAGCAGAATTTGCAGCGCTGCTGTTAATGAGAGTTATTTGTTTCTTTGAGGATGGTGTAACCTGCTTTTGTTTAATTCGTTTTTGTGTTGCAGGTGACCAGAGACAGAAATGTTCAGCAGTTTCTCCAAGATTCGGTATCGTTCAGCAAAACCCCTGAATTTACCTTCCAGCCTGCTCTGCGTGACAAGGTGTGTCTAAGGAAGACATGCTGACTGTAGTCCAAGTGCCACAGTGACAGTCCACAAATTGTAGTAGAGATTTAGTGATGAGCTCCATATTGAGATATTTGGCTCAGTTTAATACAATGAGAGAAAATGTGTGACTTGGCAAACATTGGCAAAAAATTTAGAATAGAATAGAATAGAATAGAGTCTCTGAGGGGGGTGCCAATTGCCCGCCCGCTGCCCTCCCCACCCGCTGCAATTTCCTCTTGCCTACAGTACAGCAGTTGAACCAGAGTGTGGTTGCATTATATGCTCACTCAATGCCCAATGCACATATCTGATCAGAAAACCACATGGTAGTAACTCATTGTGCATGTAGACACAGTTAATGCGACCTGCTTCAGAAAGTCATTCAAAGCGATTCAAGTGAACATGGCATAAGACCCTCCTTCTTCACAACCGTTTCCACCCTTTTTGGAAGATTCAGTACCATCTGTCCTTTCCCATTTCTCTCTTTAACATCCTGCCTATCCCACACCTCACCCCTGGTCCCTTCACTTACTACTTCAACCAGTTTACTCTTATTCTTTCTCTTCTGACATCCAACCGTTGTGGACTAATAAATTGGCACTGGCAACATTCACTCTTTAAACTCATGATCGTGTCTTCACTTTTCATCTCAATAACACTGTTACTGAACTGGTAAATATCTACTCTCCACAAACAGCATATCTGCCTTCTCTCCACAATATCAGCCACCTTTCTCCCTGTACCTGTCCATGCTCACACCTCCACACCTGCCCAGAGATGGGCAGTAACGCGTTACTGTAATCCGATTACTTTTTTCAAGTAACGAGTAAAGTAAGGGATTACTATTGCAAAAACGGTAATTAGATTACCGTTGCTTTCCCGTAGGAACGCTGCGTTACTGCGTTACTAAAACCGTGATTTTTTTGCGAGAATGTCTCATGACAGTGACGTAAGCGAGTGCGACGTTAGTGACAACAGCTGTGTGCAGATCAACAATGGATCACATATCGAGTGCAGAGAGAGTATGAGCGTGCAGCGTTTAAAGCGTGGAAGTACTGACCTTACTTTGAGTTTGATTCCATAAAAAGTGACAAAAACATTAGTGTCCGCTGTGCGTGGGAAGAAAACTTCTTTTTACAGCCAAAAAACCCCTAAACTTCCAACAAGCACCGAGTAGCTACGATGTAATGGGAAACTCACAGAGAAACTCGCGGATTCTTCCACTGACCGCAGCACACCTGCACCAGGGTAAACCTCCGCCTACCCCACTCCTGCTTTACAGGTGAAAATAGAGCAACAGGACCGCTGAGTCTTTGACTTTATTTATTTTCTGCTGTGTTTTACTTGCATCTGTTTGAGAGACTGAGTGTAAACACAAAAAATATTTTATTTTATGTGCTGGAATGTGCAGAAAATAGGTTTAAATGTTAAACTAATTTCTTCCAGTCAGAGAATGTTGCATATAATTAAATTTTTTAAAAGATTAAAACTAATAAAACAAGTTTTAAAAAAAGACTTTTCCATTTGATTACATTTTGTATGATGGATTATGTAGAAAAAGCAGAATTGGGCTGAAAGTTCTATCGCTTTATCACCTCTTCAGGTGAAGTAATCAGTAATTAGTTACTGATTACTTTTTTCAAGTAACTTGACCAACACTGCTCCTGCCTGTCTTTCTCTCTCACCCCCTGCAAACATTCCTTCTCCCTCTCCTGTTTCTGTCTTTAACAGTAACACAGGGACATTAACTCAGTCTCCAGCCTGGAAATCTCATTCTTGATGATCCACAAGCTTTATTTGGCAAGGATTTACAACAGATCATTTACTTTTTCAAATTCAAACTCCATGTTAGTTCTTGGTCATTCCAAAGGTTTTCTGTACTGCCAAATACTGAATTTTGTATTTAAAAACATTATTTTATCATTCATACAAAGTCTATATCTTAAAATGAATTACAAACTAAAGCTGTTAAGCTTTTAGTAAATTAGAAGGTTTTTTTCACTGAAATGTAATAAACCGTGACTATACTCTAAACTAAGAAATACTCAAATGAAAAAGTATCTGTGTAAATTCACATTGTGGTCGCTGGTACTCCTCTTCATAGGTGTCAGTTCTGCAGGAAGTTTGTAGTTCAGAAGAAGAGGGCTGCCTGGTGAAGGAGGCCAAGAAATGGACTGCCAAGGTGGCTAAAGACCACAAGATCGTTGCCCACGGAGAGAGGGTGAGAAACTAGAGGAAGAACCGTCACCATTGTGATGCAGTGGCTCCTTTCTGGTTTCCTGTATAATGTATAATTTTGCATTACGTTAACTTTAAGATCTGCTTTGTTTCATCAGGCTCTACAGATGTTAGAGAGCCGACTGAAGCTCCTATCCGGGGAGACGGCGCTCAGTGTGGAGCAGAAGATAGCAGAGGTACAGGAGAGCGTCAGGAAAGCCAAGGTACCGTATTTCCCGGACTACAAAGCCCACCTGAATATTAGCCGCACAAGCTAAAATCAGGGGAAAATCCTGTTTTGTACATACATTAGCCGCACCTGACTAAAAGCCGCAGGTGTTTCAATGTTGACTCATCATATGTAAGAGAATATGCACAAAGGGAATTGTCAGGAAAGAGATGGCTGTTTGGAGACATCACTTTTATTAATATTTTGAAAAACAAGTTATGGGTACATATTTGCACATGTAGTACATAACAGTAGCCTACAGCACACCAGAAAAATAGATTCGGCCTACCTTTTAGGCTCAGGTGCAGTGACACAGCTTTAACAAGAAGAAAAGTCAGTCATTCACCATCTTTCTCTTCTTCCTGCACTAAAACCACCAAAGTCCTCTTCTCCAATGTCGGAAACGAACAGGCTCAGGATGGCTTCGTCATCCACTCTCCGCTTCTCTCCTTCGTTGTCACTTTCAAAACCAAAGAAATCCTCGTTGTCAGTGTCGGAGTCGAACACCCTCAGAAGGGCCGTGGCGGTGTCCTCCTCTCCATCATGCAGCAGTCCAGCCCTTCAAAATCCGTTGGTGATCGTGGATGTTTTCGCACTTTTCCACGCTGTCAGAATCCACCGGTGGAGTTGAGCATAACTTGCTTTTCACAAGTTTATCGCCGCTCGTCATCCACGCCTCCCGCTGAATGCGTAGCGCTACTTTGAAGTTTGTTTTTCACGCTACTTAGTACGGCACTACGTTGCCTGGCGGACGGACATGTGACTAACATACCACTCTTGAACCCCGATCCTTCCGCCAGGCAACGTAGTGCCGTACAACAGCGGAACAAACAAAACAAATCGTCTTACGATATCACAAAAATCATGGACAATCCATAGAAAAGCCGCACCTGACTAAAAGCTGCAGGGTTCAAAGCTTGTGCAAAAAGTAGCGGCTTATAGCCCGACAATTACGGTACTTGTTTTTGAAAGTTTCTCCAGCCTATAAGTTCAAAATCCAACATTCAACATTATTGATACCACAAAGTATCAACACTATCAATCGTCAGATTAAAAACGCTCCAAAGCACAAAATCTGTTGCACTGGTGAAATAAAAATTGGTGCTGTATCAGTTTTGATCAGTTTTATATCATTAGCTGAATCTGAATCTGTGACATCACAGCAGTGACATCACCAATACCATACCAATCAGGCATAACTTCACGAGCACAGAGAGGTGAAGTGAATAACACAGACGGTGGGTTATATTAGGGAGCAATGAGTTTGGCAATATATAATAACGGCATCTGGAAATCTACATTATAATAGCTGAAATATGAAAGATGTCGTGTCTGTGTAGTTGAATTTGTCTCAGAGGGATTTAGATTTCGATGTTGCTCATGGTCGTTTAACTGAGGCACACAAAATCAGCTTGGTTTCAGCTTATGACCAAACCAAAGCTCAGGAAAATTCGCGAGTTACACAGAATCCGTACGACTCGGGGTTCAGAGTCACATGTCTGTGTGTGTCTAACTAAGTTTCCTGGTTTTTCAGCTGAACAGGGCGAAGGCCGAGGCTCGCCTGGCCCTGCTGTCAGAGAGCACACCAGGAACAGAACAATGGCTTCACGCTGCCATGAACCAGGTGGAAGAGGAGTTGGAGAGAGAGCGACATCTCAGCGAACAGAGGAAGTCTACTGAAGACTTTTCAGTATGCAAACAAACAAACACACAGATTGAGCTGCGTTTTCATCACATGGTGGCTTGCATGTCCTCTTTAGAGGCCTCTATCACTCGTAACGCAATACTCCTTTTGTCCTCTGGGGTCAAAAATGACCCCACTTCATTTGAGTGTTTTTTTAAAGTACATGGTATAAATTGTCAATCAGTTGTGTTACACCTTAAGTTTTACTTGTGTGTTTATGACTTTTTAGCCATACCCTTTTCTTTACCCAAGAGTCTTTGCCTCTGACCATGACCTGCAGACCAACCAGAGGTGTATCTGAGATGAAGAACATAGGGATATCATCCTGACCTCATTATTTGAAACTTTATTAGACTGTATAACTTTAATATAAGCCTCCACCACTGAAACATTATACATGTGACAGAAAGTAAGGAAAGCAAAATACGTTCTCTTTAACTTCAACTTTGCCCTGACCTTAAAATCAGCCGTCAGCCTCCAACACAACACAGGAAGTCGCTTTTTGTCTACAACAAAAACACACAAGTATGACTCCACAACATAATTGCACACAACAGATGTTACACACAGGGGAACAAACAGGCTAAAGACTATTTCAGATACAGAATTAACTTCAGTGCATGCTTGCTGGATGACACTTGTTTTATCACTCAGCGTGTCTTGCAGATGCTCTAAAAATATTTTTGGGATCAGAGTGGAGACGACACCCTTAAATCCTTTGTTTTGCAGGAGGATGAGTTTGAGCTGACTGACTTTGAGGACTACGATGATAATGGAGAGATCTTCACAGATCCAGTGTCAGCATCTGGAGTGTGTGTTTACCCTGCAGCCTGCAGAGGAATTTACAGCTATCAGGTAGTGATCATCAGCACCCCCCCCCCCCCCTCCCCACACACACACACTTTTTAAAACTTTTTTTTTAGCAAATTCAATGAATCAATGAGTCTAAAAGATCTGTACAAAGTCTAAAGCAGAGCTGTTAAGGTGTTTACAAGATGCTCAAGGCTGTTGTTGGTGCCATAGTGGTGCAGTGGATAGCATTGTTGCATCAAAGCAAGAAGGTCCTTCATCAGCTACCCCAAAGCATGCTCGAGCCCGATGTTGGAGATGTGAAATGAACAAAAAAGAAGTTTAAGTCAGGAGGATCTGGTGATGGCCTGCACGGGTCATAGAGGGGAGCCAATGATTTTTTGGGCGGTGCTCTTTACCCTCTGCGCAGCCTTCCTGTCCTCAGTAGTGGCCCCTAGGTATGAATCACCCAGGCAGTAGGAGAGGAGGCTCTCCACTGAGGAGCAGTAGATGGACAGCAGCAGGTTCTGGTCCAGGTTATTCCTCTTTAGGACATGGAGGAAGTCCAGCCGCTGCAGGGCCTTCTTTACCAGGGTGTTGGTGTTGATCCAGATGAGATCAGCTGAGATGTGGGTGCCCAGAAACCTGAAGGTGGAGACAGATTCCACCCATTCTCCATTTATAATGAGAGGAGGGTGGACCTGCCTGTGCCTCCTGAAGGACGTTCAGCTTCAGGTTATTTTCTGAGAACCAGCAGGACAAGTTCTCCACCTCTGCCCTTTACGCTGTCACATCTCCATCAGAGATGAGCCACAGTGGTGTCATTGGCATACTTGACGATGACATTGGTGGGTAGATCGGTTAGGGATGGGAGTGATGGTGGAGCCCTTCAGACGGGTGGGAATGACATTAGTCAGGAAGAGGTTGAACAGCCCAGTGAGGATCTCTGCCATTTGGTCCGTGCAGGCTTTAACCACATCCCCTGGGATGCTGCTTGCACCCCTCCTTAGGTTGGAAGAGCGCTTCACAGAAAACTGTCCCGAGTTCTGATCAGAGCCTGTACTTCACTCATCGTCCAAAGTTTTCGGTTAGCAAAAACACGGATGTCACATTCTCTACACAGCACTTGATGTAGAAAAGGACAGACTGAGTGTCTCTGGGGTCCTGCTGTTCAAAGCTGGACCAGTCTTTGCATACAGCACTGAACTGATGTTTTCATAAAATAAGCAGGTCTGTGTTATATTTTTTAGGTTTGTATCACTATAATGTTAATATAGAGTAATAACAGCTATTTGATAACCTGCATTAACAGGCTTACAGTTAAATAATGGAAAATTATCTCTTTTAGGCTAGCCAATCAGATGAGCTGTCAATCATGGAAGGGGAGGAGCTTCAAGTAATCGAGGATGGAGATATGGAGGACTGGCTGAAGGTAACAATACTGATGTGATACAGTATAATGTACTTTATTGGAAAGGTTACTCTGATGTTCTCTGTGCAGGTGTGTAACTCGTGTGGTCAGGTGGGCTACGTCCCTGAGCGGTATGTGCAGCTCCTGTGTCTGCCAGCAGAGGACAGCACTCCGCTGGACAGCTCATTCAGCTCCACCTCCTCCACTGTGACTAAAGAGACACCAGGGAGTAGAGGTCTGTGGCCATGTTTACACTTGCACTTGACGTCACATTACTTACTGTGCACTTTGTATAAATAAGTGCTGCCTCAGAGGGGAAATATTGACCCAGGCCCTACAAATCCTTCCTAAAACTTGGATCAAGTCTATTTTCATTCAGTCACTGAAAGTCATAAGAAATAACTGAAAAACTAAGATAAATTAAGAAGATGAATCTAAGATGTATTTTTTTCCAATTTCCGTAATATGAGTTTACACCATGTGCTCTGATGTGTCTCAGGTGTAGCCAGGGCTCTGTACTCCTACCAGGCTCAGAGCGCAGAGGAGCTTTCCTTCCAAGAGGGGGCGCTAATACACCTGATACGCCGTCCACGTGGAGAGGTGTGTGTTCTACGCTGCCGTTGGACGTTGGAGTGATCACAACCCTGGATTTGTAGAAAACAACGTAGAGCCCATCATGCACCAACAGCAATACTTTTTTTAAGAATGTTTGTTTTTTTGTCCCTACAAACATGACTGCTCTACATGAATGGATAGAGGGTGTGGCTTATTTAGCGATTTACAGTAAAAAACACCTCATAACAATTTAGCTCTTTCAAAGCTACAGAGGAAGGGAGGGAAACCCTAACAGCCACCAGCTTTTACCTCGCTTCAGTCACTCAGGGTGAAGACTGCAAATCTAAGTGAGTCTTTTTACAGGTTGATGATGGTTTTTGGGAGGGAGAGCTGAACGGACACGTCGGCGTCTTCCCATCGCTGATGGTAGAGCTTGTTCACAATGAAGAGGAGGATGAGGAAGAAAAAGGGGAGATGGAGGTGAGACTACATCCTGGTAATCAGAATCTTCTGAAATTCAAAAATCAGTTTTTCTGATGTTTATTTTCCTCTCCAGCCTCTTCCAACCCCAACCATGCCCCCTTTCTCCCCTCCCATCCCCACACCCTCAGCTCCTAGCTGTAATTCAGAACTGAGCGCTGCTTCTCCGAGCAGTATGGAGGACAAACAGCAGGCTGCTCTAATGGAGGGATCAAAGCTGGCAGGCAACAGACCGGGTAGAGTCTATTTCTCTGTTTTCTATCTAAAATGTGTCATTTGAGGTGTTTCACTCTGTGTCTATTGCACCGCCAGAGGCCGGAACCAGCAGCCACAGCTCTCCTGAGCACTCCAGCACTCCACTGAGACCAGTAGGTGCAACACCCACACGTATCTTATAGAAAATAAAAGCCTACCTCAGAGGAGGTATGGAAGCACAAGCCCAGACAGGGCATTTTAACAGGCAGGA
Organism: Mchenga conophoros; assembly: GCF_057382185.1. Taxonomy (NCBI): domain Eukaryota; kingdom Metazoa; phylum Chordata; class Actinopteri; order Cichliformes; family Cichlidae; genus Mchenga; species Mchenga conophoros. The sequence continues at coordinate 2,942,881 of NC_140527.1, forward strand.
AGAGACAAAGAAAAGGCAAAAGTTTGGAGGTGAGAGCAGGGACTTTAATTATAGGGATTATAATAATAAGCATGGAGATGAAGAAAGATAAGATAGAAGTTCATGTACAGCAGAGAGAGGTGGCAAAGAAAAGGCTTAAAGTGGGGAAATTTTGCCTCAGACAGTCAGAAATATTATAATTCTGATCATGCATCAGTACATTTTCATATTTTTATATCTATAAAAAGGAAGCTGACACTTGCCAGACTTTATCAGAGCTGTGAGCATCACAGCAGAGGCCTTTGTGTCAAAGTAGCTGAAGATAAAACACAGAAAAACATGAAGGTGATTTTCCTGTTCTGGGATTTTATAAAAATATTCTGCAGTACATCAAAAACGAAAGAAAACCATTAATCAGCATATGAACATTACCTGATGCTGCTGAAGTGAAGCAGAGCAAAGTTACAGCGGTTTGATTAGAGACACAGCTGAGTGTTTTGCAATTTTGCATAATTTTAAAAAGTTGAAATTTGTTCAGTATTGAACAGCAGAAATGAGGTTTTCTTTTCGGAAGTAAGTAAAAGTAAAAACAAGCAAGCGAATAATGCAGAAAACAGATGAGAGAGAGAGAGAGCCGTGCATGAAGTGAGATTTTATCCTGGTGGAAGCAAAACAGCAAAAGTCAGAGTGAATCCATGACGATGTTTATGTGAAGCGTAGTTTGGATCTTCTTTTGCTGCTGGTTCGGTCAATATTGTTTGGAGAGAGATAAAACTAACAGCTTTAGAATCGGCGCATAAAGGAGGAGTTCATGAATGTAGGAGATGAGAGCATGGGTGGTTAGTAAAGGAAGTGTAGAGGATTAGGAAAGGATGCCTGAGGAATGGAGAAGTGGTGTTCTGGTACTGATTTCAACAAGGATGATGTGCAGGTAGCTGTTGAAGGTACAGAGGTGGCGATCAGTGAGCAGCAGTAGGGCTTCATGCAGAGAAACAGCACCGTAGATGTGATGCTTGTGATGAGAGGGACAGATCAGGTTGATAATTTTGGAGACAAAGTTAGTGAGGAAAGGCTGAGATGGTTTGGACACATGCAGAGAGGATTCATAGATGTAGCAACGGAGGACACACAGAGGGCTGGTGTGACAGAAGAGGACGCTCAGTACAGGGTGACACGGAGACAGAGCTGGGACTAGCTGACGGAAGATTTGAATATCTTTGAGCTCACACAAATCAGTGCTTATTAAAACCCACATTTATTTTCTCTCTGTATTGTTTCAGTGTCGAGCACCTCCTCCACCTCCAACACAGAAGACTTCATCTCAGGCTTGAGACAGACTGGAGTCGTAGCTGTCTTGTTACAGCCAAAACATTGCTGATTTGTGCCATTTATGTATCGTCAGGTGGTTTTCTTGGTCATGTGAGGCGTCACACAAGTACAGTAGTTGCAATCTGTGTGTGTATCACCGCTCTGTTCATCGTCGCTTTTGCAGGAACAACAGGTTATCAAGAAAACATGGCAGCTTAGATCCAGAGCATTGTTTTTTAGTACTTGACCTTTTAAAGACTGCCAAAGCACTGTTACAAGGAATATCAAAATGCCAATTTTATTAATACAACTTGTAAAAATAAGAAATTGCACATGCAATACGACTTTGAACCACAAGATAGTCCAGCGAGTCTGTCCTGAATCCAAAATGAGACATTCCTATATGAGTATTACTAAAGCTACAGCTAGCTCAACAGTCAGGATTACAATATGTCCCCACTTGTTTGGGCAGCTAGAAGAGCAAAGAAGCATTACAAAATCATTTATATGTAAAGAATGTAATACTTGACATGAAACTTTTACAAAAAGTATCTTTTTCAAGCGGCATTGTAAAAACAACCTTAATTGATTGCAGTCGTGTGAAAAAGAAAGTTTTCACAGCACTCCATACACTTCTGTGAAAGCTTATATAGCACTACTTTTTTAATAGGAATTAACAAGTTACATGGCAGCCAACTGTTGATAATCAGATGCACTTGATTAACATAAAGAAGAGGTTTTGGCAGTTTGCTGGTCGGGAGCATGGAGGTGTGCAAACTCACTCCAAGTTCAGACTTTGCAATTGTCAGAGAATTGCAAAACACCCGAGCGCTACATCTTACACTCTTCAGACCCCAGTAAGTATGTTAAATATTAAAGTCAAATGTGCACAAACCCCAACTAATTGAAGCAACACTGTAAAGAAGAGTGGGCTAAAACTCCTGCACAATGTGTGATTCATAAAGAAATACAGAAAGTTGTTGTTGCTAAAGGTGGCTCTGCAGCTATGCAACCCTTCCAAAATGCAACCCATCCTTCCCACATGACTACACAATCGCGTGTTAAACTTGGACCTCTTAAGTTTTAGTGTAGCAATCACTAACAAACACAGTTCAGATGTAACATTAGGTATTTGTTTTATTTTCATGAAGTCTAACATTAGCTAGCATACATGCTATTCTAAATGGCAACAGTTAAGCTAGTTAGCATGTCGAAGGCTAACATATGATCTACTTGTTTACCCTTATATTATGATATTATAATAACAAGGCTAGTGTCATAATTAAACAATTTGCTTTTGGATTTTTTGAAATATCCTCTTCTATATAATTGTTTTTGTACTGTAAGTCATTGTTGTGGAATAAATTAAGTTATTAAATTTGGAGTTTGTTTGGTTATTTATGTAAGTCATTACCACCTGAATCACTTGGCTCTTGTGGCATTATCTAATAAGGAAAAAAGACACACTCAGAGCTTTCAGAAGCACAGACCAGAGTTTTGTTTTGTTTTTTATTGCATCAGAATATATTATAATCCATCTGCTTATTTACATTTTCTTTAGTGTTTGTATAATATTTTACAAATATTCCAAGCTCATCACAAGAAACATCTCTCAAACACTCACACTCCAGGATTTGATCAAGCCAATTATAGTAGTTATTTTTGTTTGCTTGCTTATTTATTTCAGGTTTTGCAGCTTTCAGTGGCGCTTCAGTAGCAGCACGAGTTCTTATCTCAATGAACCACACAAATTCCAAGAACTGGTTTTATCTTGTCAGCCTGAAGCAGAAGAAAAAAATGCAACTAAAGTGAAAACCAGATGACGAGTCATGTGACTTTACATACTTTTTCTACTAACAAATATCACGTTTGTTTGTCAGTATAGCATCAGTTCCTCACACGCGGACAGTACAGGTGATATGTGAAGTATAGACCTGCCTTTATTCTGGTTTTAACTTCGATCAGTCAATACATAATCTGACCTCTGCATAAAAACACAGCACTGTCCATGAGGTCAACTTTTATATTTAAAGAAAAGAAATCTGTGAAATTCATTGCAATTGAAGCTCGGAATGAGATATCTTAGCAACAAATGGTTCTGAATAACTCGATGCGATGCTGCAATCCAGTAAACTTGACTCATGATTTAAGTTGAATTCATTAACCTGTAGAAAACAGACAGACTGATCTAATCATGGTTAACCAGGAACATAGTATCAGTGTTTAAATCATCGGCTTCATTTTGACCGAATACAATTATGTGAATGAAAATCCAGCTTTACATGGAATCATATTGTTATCATCACCACAAAAAGAATAGGTCTTAAATCATGGGCTCCATATTTTTTTATAATCCAGTCACTATACTGTATTTGAGCTTTATTTTTAATTGTACTTAGTCTAACTGGAAATTTTGATATGTTAGAGGTAATTAAGAATGTCAAGTTTTCACTTCAACTGTAAAAATAAAAAATAAAATAGAACATTAATGAATCATCTGCACTGAACTATACTTTTTATTAATCTCTGTCTCTCTTCCACAGCATGTCTTTATCCTGTCTTCCTTCTCTCACCCCAACCAATCACAGCAGATGGCCCCGCCCCTCCCTGAGCCTGGTTCTGCTGGAGGTTTCTTCCTGTTAAAAGGGAGTTTTTCCTTCTCACAGTCGCCAAACTGCTTGCTCATAGGGGGTCATATGATTGTTGGGCTTTTCTCTGTATCTACTGTACAATATAAAGCGCCTTGAGGCAACTGTTGATGTGATTTGGCGCTGTATAAATAAAATTGAATTGAAGAGAAAATAAGCTACAGACACCTGCTCTGTTAAGGCAAATCATAGGCAGTTCATATAGTTATTTTTATGTTTTCAAAGAGTATATAATATATATGCATGTAATGCCGAGTTAACTGTTATGGGTGTTTAATTATAGTGCATAAGTGAAAAAAAAACTTGTGTCTTTCATATACACATATCCAGCTGTGTAAAACAAACAGCCCTGTGAACGTATCATGTTGAAAAGTACAGACATGTTAATGCTGCTAGAAAAGTTTGCTGGAGAATAATGGAAATACACGCTAACGCATGAAGATGCTATATGTTCATTCATTTATAGCCATGCATAACACTGCACAAGGAGGCAAGCCACTCAGAGAATGGAATGAAAAGCGAACGCATGGGAAAAAATGAAAACTGGGACACTAGACCAGGGACTTCTGGGTTTGTTTCTCACAAGGACAGGAAATAATGCTGAACTCTGAACTGTGTCTCTTAAACTTTCTGTTTTAACACAGCTGTGAGTCCCAGGGCTCGAAACACACAAGAAAGTATAAAGCTGAATAAATACAGATTAGCCCCATTTTAAGGCTACATCATTGAGAGCTAAGTGAGATCAAATTTGTCTATAGCTTATATTGTAGCTTGCTAAACAAGCATATAACTTTGTGCTCCATTCTCTTGTTCAAAGATGGCCAAAACACCAATATTGTGGTTTCTGTCAGTAGTACGGAAAGTTGTATATTAACATTTCACATCCTGTTGTTCTCCCTGCTTTATGAGAGTGTTTTAGGCTTTTCTTCATGAAGTGAGGGAGGTTCGATACATTCAAAGATCAATTATATGATAATGTAGTCTGATAGCTATAGCAGCTTCAAACAAATTAAAACTTGTGTGGTTATCAGTGCTCAGCCTCATCAGTTATTTTAGTGACTAAATGAGTAAAGTGTCGTTACACAAAAATGGAACTAAATTTCTAAACAACTAAAAGCAGACAATAAGTCTTCTTCTGGCCTCTGGAATATATAAGTAGCTAAGTATGCTTCTGTAGTTGAAGCATATAATGACCTTGTTACTATTAATATTCATTAAATTAGACAATATATAGACATAAAAGTAAAGTTATAAATAAATAAAGAATGAATAATATCACCCTGGTTTTACTCTGACACGTGGCCTTTCTTCATATAACCATGTTCAAGTTTCACAGCTACGATCAACTGTACAATCAAATATTGCAAACAGAGTGCATGCATCAATAGAGATCCAGTCTATTCACTTTTATTTTATATCATGTAAAATGTTACAAGTTGCAGTTTAGCATTCCCAATATTTTGAAAATGTACACCTTTACATTATTTTTATTTTTAAGTTTACTTGGAAGTTGCCTGCAGGTTGACAGCTTCTTGGGAAGAAAGTGCAGCTTAGTCGTCCAAACGACCAGCAGACAGTTTGCTGCTCTGCTTTCCAATATTGTTTTTGCATCAGTTTAATGTTGAAAATAACATGTTTGATTTATGCATTTATTTACTTATGCATTCATATTTAAACGACAGAAAGCTAAGCCATGGTGTGGGGTTAAAGAGGTTTGTATTTGCCAATGAAAGTGTCTAGCACCATCATAAAAGGCAAAGGTTCTTGAACAAAGTAACAGTGTGCAAGTCCTTATCGGGGCACTACTACTGACAGGGCACATACAGAAGAGTGTATATCATAAATGTTCTGCTGTCAAGGTAAAGTTCTTTGTTGTGCTGTCACCTACTCTCCTATGAATGACAGTTAGCAGTAATTTAGCACAAATATTAATTTGGGGGAAAGAAAATGGAATAATAGGACTGTTTGAACCAGCTTGCAACATTTGCACCTTTATATAGCATAGCATCAAACACAATTACAACTTAATGGAGAGCCAGCACATTAATAAATCTCCAGCTGCCCATGGAGTCATTATGGCTCCACTTTGCTTCACAATCCAATGGATGTGTTGTAAAGAATTACTGTTTCAACCATCAGCTAGACCATCTTACATCTCAACAGCCTGCTGATCCACAGGTCATACTACAGCCATTAGTAAAAGGATATCACTTTATGTAAAAGTGATGGGCTCTGCTATCACCTCAGCTATAGCTAGCTTAGTGCTCATGTCCATGCACTAAATGTGAAAGAAATAACCTTCAAGTACATATCTTCTGCAGTTCAGCCAATAAACACACTTTTTTAATTCAAAGACGAAGCAAACCTAAGTTTCTGTAACACCAGGTGTTCAACATAAAATTACACCTGCAATACACAGGAACCATTCATTCAGGATCTAGTGTGGTCACTAGTGTTTTTAGGCCCATCATGATTAGATTTGCCAGCCATCGTATGAATATGCTCATCTTTGACTCGAGTTATTTAACAAACAACCATTTTGTGTTCATTTCTGTGTGGTATGAAATCTTGAAAGACAGTGAACACCATCTGTTCATGTTGAATATAAAAGCAAACTTAAAAATCACACAATTCAACACTCCTCAGGAGTTTCGTTAGCATGCTAAAGTCTGCTAATTACCCCTGAAGTCAAAGTACAGCTGAGGCTAATAGGAACATGATTTCTTTTAGCAGCTGTGGAATTAAAACCTACGGAGCCCCACAAGGGACAAAAAAATGACAATGAACTTTTGTGAGATCCAGAGTTACTTTTGCGAGATCTCGCAAAATAGGCCGCATCCTTCGCAGGTCGCATTTGAAGGCCGAGTCGGTGTATCCTTCGTGGTCCAAACTATCCCAGAATTCATAGCGCACCCCAGCCACTTCCAGTTTCCAACAATGGTGGCAGCTACTTAGTTTTAATATTACTCTTTCTGGGTCTCAAAATAAACTAAACTAAGATATTTTGAGGCAAGAATGTAGCTGTGTAAACTTCAAACATCTGCTCGGTTTATCAAGACATCACATATTTGCAAAAGCGCTCCGACGTTTTCGAAGACATCTGTTACCCACCGGCTTGAACCTGACCGCGAGGTCGAGGCTTACTAGAGCCGGGGGGAGGACCATACTCCCGGCACACTGTGCCTCGACCTCACGGTCAGCTTCGAGCTGGCGACCTCTGAAGGATGCGGCCTATTTCGCGAGATCTCGCAAAAGTTCATCTCCATTTTTTTTCTCCAATGTCCCTTGTGGGGCTCTGTAATAAACCAGCATGTGGGAAAGAATAATAATTTTGACGTGATCGTGGAGCTAGACAAAAAGTTATTGAGATGCATCTCGAGAAAAACTTGATGAAATGTCAAAAAATGTCAATGCAATCATTCTAAAAGATACAGAAATTTCATTCAAGATCACCAGAGGTATTGAGATTCATTCAGAATGAATGTCTGTAAAAAATTGACTCAATGACTGATCCATCCAATTTATATCTAAACAACTTTGTTGAAAAACACTTTGAGAGTTTTGAGGTAAAACTGGATGTTCTATGTCATCTTTTGTGAGATAAACAAAAGAACAAGGATCACTAAACATCAGTTTCATCGGGAAATTTGAAGTAATGTCAGTGGTTGATAAGGTAACATCACCTATAGTTGTGTTATTTTCTTGTAATCCTGTTTCAGCCACTTTAATTTCTCTTTACATTTCTTCACTATGAGGTGAGTATTTTTTTTAGAAAAACTAAATTGCATCTTTGCTGTCAGTTCTCTTCTTTCTGATTTGGTCCATTTTTAGGGCTCATGTTAAAACTGTTGTTTGTATGGTAATATTTTGCCAGATCTACATTCATGTGATTGACCAAACTGTATCTGGACAAATCACTGTATGTTTGCTTCACTTATGTCCTACTCTTACACACAGCCCAAAAACAGATCTAATAACTTGAATTTTTAGCTACGCAGTAAAAAGTTCCTCCATCGGTTCCCAGAACTTTGACAAAGCTCCGGCTGTGAGAAAGTGTGTAGAGCTTAGAGGATTCCCATCATTTGGGGATATTTGGTACTGAAGTGCTTAGTATGGACCAAAGTGTGAACTGAAGAGTGGTTATCCATTATATAAAGACAATTTGAAATTTGTGTGGATGGCTTTTCAATCAAGCATCCAGTCCAGTCCCCCTACAGTGTAACCAGTTAATAATTAAAAATATGCTCATGGTTATTTTATAAGAATGCCTTATTCTACTCAGTGGTGGCAACAGTCACTTTCTTTAGATCAGCACTGGACACTTAACTTTTCACCACTTTGTGACTTCAGCTGTCAGTCCTTTTCCATCTTCAGCTCCACTTCTTCCTCCATTAACTGTGCTCCTTCCACCTGCATCACCTTGCAGTCTCTAATATCTTCCATTTCCATCATGTCCTCCTTCTCTTGACTCAAAGACGGGATAACCTCTACACCAGAAGTTTTTCCGCTCTGGCTCTCAGGTTGTGTAGCACCTGGTACAAAATCTTCTCCTTCAGCTGATCTGATAACCCTCTTGTCTGTTTCAGCTCCAAGTTCATAATCGTCTTCTTTCTGGTCGTTAGTGGTTGACTTCTCTTCTTCCACCATTGTGACAACAGAGAACTCCCTCTGGCTGTCAGGACTGGCTTTAACAATGGTCACACTACTTATTCTGCCACCTTGAGGTGAGGAGGGAGACAGGCTAGAAGGTGACAAAGGTAAACTGCTTGATCTGTCTTTAAAAAGTTGTTCAGGTGAAGATGAAAGGGCAGAGCTTTTAGACTCCCCTGCTGCAACTGGTGACAGTTTAATTTTTTTTAGAATTCCAGGTCTCTTAAATTCTAATTTTTCTTCAGCTTTGGGCATTGTGGTGCCTTCAAGCTCTCTCTCCGGAGCCCGGGCTTGTGATGGACTATAAGTTTGTCTAAAGGATGAATAGGAAACAGGTGATTGGCTAGACATTTCTTGGTGAAGTGGGAGTTTCGGGCTTGGTGTGAGGACACGAGGAAGTTCTCCTTTTACAGCTTCTGGTGGCATATTTTTTGAGCCAACTTTGGGACTTGCTGCCCCTGCTAGGGGGGATGTAGGAGTTTTTAATGAAGAAACTGAAGATGGCGTCTTGATTGGGAAGGAAGATGAAGGGGATGAATCTAGGGTTAAACCTGGTTCCATATCTGAACCAGAGCTTAGGTCTTGAATAAGCTGAGAACCTGTCCTGGAACAGGCGTCAAGCTGACCAGTATGAGTGACAGAAGTGAAACCTGGAATTGATGTGGGCATAGGTACAATGGGTGTAGATGTCTGCAGTGGACCAAACTCATATGCCTCTTCAGGTTTTATCCACTGACCCTCAACATTTACTCCCTTCTCAGATGGAATAGGAAGAGAACTTGGGGCAGAAACAACTGTACTCCCGGATGAAGACTGGATCTTTTTACAAGGTTCAGGATTGAGCAGAGTTTTAATCTGGGAAGAAGGAGAATTAAGAGAACTTGATGTTTTGTTCTCCTGTTGTAGCTCAGTCTCAAGTATGGAATCAGATTTAGTGCCATGCTGAAGATCAACTTTAATGTTCTTAACAGGCACGGGCTCTTCCAGCACTACAGGTTGCTGCTGAACAGCAAATTTAACCCCTCCAATATCTTTGCCCGTCTCCTCCCCTACCTTCATACCTACAGGGTCACTGCCCCGCCTTAGCCCAAATATAGTCACGCTCTTTTTTCTTCTTCCCACATTTGCAGATACTCCACTGGCACTTTCTGAAGGTCGGCGGACTTCCTTAAACATGCTTCTCAGGTTGTATCCGCCATCTTTCCTATCATCGCTGTCTTGGGATTGGTCCAGCTGGTCCCCTGAAATGGCCAATGGACTTGGCCCACCATGAGACTTTTTATCAGTGTGTGTCACTCGGAACCTGAAAGGATTTCAATAAATTAATTACAAATCCTCTTATTTGTCACTACTTTATCTCTGTGTCTGTCCAGTTCTTCATTATTACCTGCCAACAGAGAACACAGTCTGTTCCCCAGGTCGTTGCTTGGCACGTAGGGTTCTGCTTTGTCTGCGGCCTTTTTTAGATTTAATCTGGGCACAGAGGTGGCAGGAGTTGTGGTCGGTGCCTGAGTGAACTGTGTGGAGATGGGGAGGAATACCACCAATGGACTCCTTACGCAACCTGGCCATTAACATGAGCAAAGTTTTGAAATTAGATTAAATACCTTTCTACCTTAAATAGATCAGAATGTTTTATCCAGCTCAATCCCCTCAGTGCCTTGATTTTACAAGAAACCTGAAGCTACCTTACAGTCTCTGGCTCTAAGATGTTAATGTCCAAATCAACCCCATATTTTGGAAAATGGGGAAAAAAGTGAAGTCCTAGAACATTTAGATCACACTTAGGCTACGTCCACACGTACCCGGGTATTTTTGAAAACGAAAACGGAAAATCTCCGTTTGCAAAAATACCCGTGTACGTGTGGACGTAGCCTTAGATTATTAGAGTCTCAGTGACGTTCACATAGGCAGATTCTTGAAGAATGCCCAGATCATCCTTATGACTGGGTCATAAAATGTGATAAAATGTGTAATTCTTTAACGGTTAATGCAATAATTGTTAGAGGTCATATAAAAAAGTAAAGATTACCATGTAGTGTAACATAGCTTTAGCTGAATAAGCATACCTGGGGTCATGACGTACGCAGACTTTATGGTTTCCCAACATCTCATTGAAGGCTTCCATATTTGCTAGAGGACACAAATAAAAGAAGTAAATAGTAAATTAACAGGAATACAACTTCTACCGTTAGGTCCTGGGTCCGTGATCCAGTTTTATGTATCTGGACATTTTTGTTCCGGTTTATTTAATGCTCTAAAATGTAGTTTATGTTCCTGGCTTTGGTTCTTATTGTTGCGTTTCTGCCTTGTGTAGTATTTGCATCTGTTTGTCTTGTAGTTTTAAGGTTTCTGTTTCTATGCATGTTACATGTCACCCTTGTCATTTTACTCCCAGTCCTAGTGTCACATTCACATGTTTCTGCGTCTTGGTGTTAGGTCCAGTTCCTGTTCCTGTCTCGTCAACCTGATTAGTGTGAGCTCTGTTCCCACCTGAAGCCTGTTCCCTCATTACCCATCCCATGACATTATGAAGGAACTGCCCACTCCCACCCATGAAATAGCCTTTAAGTCAATAGTCCAGTTACTTTTGGTCCCTTTAAAAAGAGCGAGGCACACGTCGAGGAGCTGAAACTCCTAAACCGGGGGTGCATCCCTACTCCAACACAGCTGAATCATATGGTTGGATTACCTCTTCAGCATGCCATCAAGTCTGACAAAGGCCTGATAACAAGCCAATCAAACGAGCCATTTGATTCAGGTGTGTTGGAACAAGGATGCATCTAAAAGCTGCAGGACAGTAGCTCTCGAGGACTGAAGTTGGACACCCCTGTCCTAAACCCTTCATCCAATTTGAATGTGGATACCCTTAAATGAAAGTTGAGAGTCTACATCAGGGGTCTTGAGGGCCGGTGTCCTGCAGCTTTTAGCTCTCACCCTGGGTCAGCACACCTGTATCAAATGAATAGTTCATTACCAGGCCTCTGGAGAACTTCAGACCCCTGGTCTACACATCATTTCCATGACCATTATATAACTATAATTGGAATATGTTATAGGTTTAGAATTTCCAAATTCCAACAAGAAATTAAAAAAATATTGAGAAAATATTGGTGGGTTCTGTCACCTTCATTTTGTATGATACATTTAAGGATCTGCTCCACCGTGTCCTGGTTCTCTTCATCCTCATCTGAAACACAGTAAAACAAACACATTCATCTTCTAGCTGATAAATTCCTTTTATTTTGTTCTTAAAACATAAGAGAGTGAAAGTCAAGATATGGGCCTGAATGCAGGACCTGGCAGAAGGTGGCAAGCAGACCAGCCAACCATCTCTGGAGCTCCACTATTCAGGTTTACTCTGCTGGCATTTGTCTGTACCAGGACAGCCACAAGGTAATGGGGCTATTTACTCAAAGCTGGGGATCTGGTGTGTGCCTATGAGAGCATGTCCACACACCAGTGGGCGTGGGTGCGGAACAAGTGGTGGTGGTCAGATTTCTAAAGTGTGCCGTAGTTCAGTCTGGAAGGTGCTCAGCTGATGTGTGTCATCAAAAGAAGACACTTCAGTGATTCTTAATGGCAGAAAGGCCATGTACTGTCAGGGAGAGACTCACCTACTCACTTCTGCTTTTCACAGTGCTGCAAGCAGCAATGCTAGCCGGCACTGTAAGCTAGAGGCACGTGATTCACATCACTTCAGTTTTATTTGCACACCGCTTATTGCAGTATAACGCAGGGAGTGTTCAAGGTCAGCTGATCCAGACCCAAAACGGAAAGCTTTAAGACTAATCTTAACATTTTTGTCAGAAGAGGGACCTGAAAGTTGAAGGCTCTGCCTCCCATCCTACTTTTTACCACAAGTAAAGTGCGCTCTAACGAGGTACTATGCTACACTGAGGTCTTTAAGATAACATGGAATTCATCCCAGAGGAAATGAAGGGAAGCCAGTAAAACTGCTCTCTTTCTAGTCCCTGTCTGCTCCCACTGCAGCATTTGGATCAACTGAAGGATTTTCTGGGAGTTTTTAGGTAATAATAATTATGATGAATTACAGTAGTGAAACTACAAGTAACAAATGCAAGTGGTAAATGAACTGGTTGTTATACAGCGCTTTTCTATGCTTAACTGCTTTCTATCTAACATTCACACACATACTTCGATGGATCCATCGGCGAGCAACTTGTGTTCAGTATCTTGCCCAAGGATACTTGGCACACAGACTCGAGCAGCCAGGGATCAAACCGCCAACTTTCCGATTAGCGGATGGTCTGCTCTACTATCTGTTAAGCTACACGACTGGCATCTCAGCTTCACGCTAAGACCGAATGTTTCTCATTTTAAATTTACTGTCACGGGTCTGTGACTCAGTGTTTTGCGTTTGTTGATTAATTTATATTCTTCGATTATTGTTATTCAGGGTTTTGGATATTCCTTAAGTTGGCCTGTGTATAATCTCAGTCTCTGGGTTTTTCTCTCTGCCTGTTTCATGTTTCCTGTTTTATTTTGGGTCGAGTACAATAACCTCAGTTTTATCTGAATTAAGAAGCAGGAAATTAGAGGTCATCCAGGTCTTTGTCTCTTTGGTGTGTGTTATCTGAAGCTGGGTATCATCTGCATAGCAGTGAAAATGTCTGCTATGGTTTCTAATAGCAATGGGAACTATTTAGAATTCAACTTATTTTAATTATGTAGCGCAAACTCAAAACAACAGTTGCATCAGTGCGCTTCATATTGCACGGTAAAGACCCTACAACAATACAAAGAAAGAGAAAACCCAACAACCCAAACAGTGGGAAGGAAAAACACCCGTTTAACAGGAAGAAACTTCCAGCAGAACCAGGCTCAGGGAGGGGCATCTATCTGCCACGACTGGTTGGGGTGGAGAGGAAGAAGAGACAAGAGATTAATGATAACAAATGACTACATGCAGAGAGGTGTATAAACACATTGTGGGTGGAAAAGGTGAATGAAAATCAAAATTTCCACAGAACCCTGTGGAACTTTATAATTCCAGCCTTATTGTGTTATGAAGACTCCCCGATTCCGTGAACCAATTGGAGTCTATTAGAGAGTTATGTAATAGACTAGCTACTAACCAAACCACTGCAGTGCCTTAATATGTGCAGCACATACTATAATATCTGTAATAAAATATTGTGCTGGGGTCTAGCGCAGAGATGAGTCCCCCGCAGAGATCATAAGATCATCTGTAACCTTCACTAAAGCCGTTCCTGTGCTGTGAATTTGAAACCTGACTGAAAGTCTTCAAATGAACCTCTGCAGATGATCTGTTAGCTGGTTTACAACTACTCTTTCAAGAATCTTCTAGATAAAAGGAAGGTTGGAGATATGCCTACATTTAGCGAAGACAGCTGCGTCAAGCGATGGCTGTTTAAGTAACAGTTTAACTACTGCCAGCCTAAAGTCCTGTGGTACGTGTCGGTATTTGGTTCATTTATTAAGGAAAAGATTTTTGGAGGTTAACTCAGAACAACTGGAGCAAAAAATGTAAATAAATATCAATAGTATTGAAAGCAGCTGCAGGTAGTGATACATCTGCGAGATGGTTATGAATGATCTTTTCTTTAACAATTAAAACATTCATGAAGGGAAAGCTTTGCTCAACAGAGCTCTGACTTTCAGCCTGGCTACAATCACTGATTACCAGTAAGATGTTCTAGTTTTACAAAGTATTTCTCCAGGCTAAATGATGATCTTTGAAATTAGCGAGACGCTATTTCCTCTCCAGCTTACGAGTCATCTGCTTTAACGTGCACATCTGTGACATGACAAGCACACGAGCACAGCCACTACGATAGATGTGTTAGCAAGCTAACAATAGCCCACTGTTTGTCATTGTTGTGGTTAAATAAATGAATGCAGCTTTAATCCTCTATTTATGTTACTAACAGACACTGTCACAAACAACAAAATGTTTCTGTTCGCTCTGTATTATTGTAGAGTCTTTATCTTACAATATAAAGCACCTTAATGCAACTGTTGCTGTGATTTCTTGCTATACAAATAAAATTGGATCATATACATTACTCATAGTACTCTAATAGTAATCTATTACAAATATATATGTAATTGTCACATGCACAATAATGCCAGTATGGCTAACTTAAACCTTATTTTACTTTCTGTCTTCCTTGATTAGCCTTTTCTCTCCAACCCACCGTCTGCATTTTCTCCTAGCTTCTCCTCCTCCTCCTCATCCCCCACGTCTGTTCGACAGTGATAGCCCTTCTTCTTCAAGAGGTGGCAGATTAGGAAGCCCAGCAGTCCCGTAAGAAAGAAAAGGAAGACCACCAGAAACATTATGTAGGGTGGAGGCGTCCCTGCCCCCATGGCTTCTAATTCAGTCATAATGTGGCTTCAACCTGAAACAAAACAGAATCCATGTCATCCTTGAACTCCACTGTTGGGACAGTAATGATCTAAGCAGGAACATTTTTTCAGAGGCTGCAACATTAACATCAATATTAGGTTAAGAGGATAGAGAGACTCCTCTAGAGGAAGTGGACGTGAAACAGAGCAGGAAGAAATGTGTGTCATACTACGTGCATGCCTCATCTGTAGTAGTTAATGCAAATGCCACACACACATCTACTGTTGTCTTATTATAGGCAGTTAGGCTGTGAAGGGTTGTTTTCTAACGTTTAGCATGACTACGCTTTAACAGGGTGTATGAGTTGTGAAAGTTACGTACGTGTTTTCTATCATAAACTAATTATTATTTAGTTGAAAGTTTTGTCATGGTCCTCCTGTGCGTCTCCACCATCTCTCTTTGTCTCTGCGTCTGATATTGTGCTTGTTGCTCTGTGTGTGGGTGTTTTTACCAGCCTCACAGAGGCGGGATCCTCCTGGAAGCTCCGCCCTCTGCACCTGAATCAATCAAGCACCTGTGGCTCAGCTGGCACTCAGCTGTTTGCTACTTAAGCTGGGACCTGACCTTCAGTCTTTGCCTGAGTGTTGTCTAACTGTAGTCGTCTGCACTGTGTCTCTCTGCAAGGCTCTGTTTCAGTTTACTGGCTAAAGAGTTTAATGCGTCTCTTCCTGTGGCAGGACGGCCCAGTGGAGTTTGGAGAAAGTGTTTGTTGCTTGGCGGATTCTCGAGAGTCTCAGAGGATCGGGAACTCTGATTCACCGACCTTCCTTCCAGGGAATTTTGTACAAATAGGACGTTTGAACTGAGAACTTCAAAAAGACTTTGTATAGAGTACTGTCTGCACCAACACTGTAAATAATCTCAGTCCTGCAGACAAACCGTGACAAATGTACCTTTATTTAAAACACCTGTTTGTCTAATTCAGAATAGTCTCAAGAATTATATATGTATCTTACATTAAACCTAATAATTATTCTATTAACACCAGTAATTGTAACACTCATATAATCTTTTTAGTGGTATTTTGGATTATATTACAGATTGCGTGAAGTTTTTTTAAACATACCAACAGAAAGCCATGGAGGCAGACATGATTAACAAAAAGATCCAAAGATGTATTTTTGATTGCATTAACCCCACAAACACAAAATCCAACTAAGCCCACAAAGGGAATCCAAAATCTCCTGGAAATAGGAGTAAGAACAGGAATCATGAGGGAAAGCAAGCAGGCTGATGACACAACAAATCCCACACACGTGTTCATGTAGTTCCTGAAAAAATTCCAAATCATTGACATTTTCTTATGGTTAAAAAAAAGCTTATGTGTAGTAGATCTTAGACAAACACAGATCTGGAAAAAGGTGTCACCTGCAAACGTCTCAACCACTCAATCTTTTTCCTGCTCATTGTTTACCATACTCGTCTTATTCTTCATTTACTTTGCTTTGGTTATTGTAAAGTCTCTTAGGCTCTGCCCAGGCAACAGTTTCACCTACAAATACACATTATAGGTTCAGAACTCAGCTTTTTGTCTGTTAAGCAACAAATATTCCTGTAACAAATATTTCTTACCAGGTTCACTGCCTGCGTGGACACATCGGAACTTGTGAAAGTCTGCGATGTTACTAAAAAACAAGCTACTAAAAGAAACCAATAACAACAAAGCAAAAACGCTGTTCAGATTTAGCCGATAAACATTGTTTCCAATGAGTGTGGTGGATAAGAAACTATCATACAGCGTGTGCCCCTCCAGTCTGGCTTCCCTTTAGCCCCACCTTTTCTGTCTATCTCCAGAGAAGAGATGGGGGCGCAGGGCAACCACGTCCTTTTTATTCACAAAAAGAAATGTTACAAAATCTTTTACAAGTAAAGCTTTATGCCTGTAGTACAACTTGTGCTTTAATGTAGTGATACTACAAACTGTATCATAGAGAAAGGTTAGAGTCATGTATTTGTAGTATTACTGTGTATATGTACATTTTACATAACGTGATTATGAATAACATACTTGCATACATGTACTGTATGGTGTAACATATGACTGCTTATCAGTTTGGCCCTCCAGCTGGCTTATCAGCATCCAGTTACGCCCTTGCATGCATGCACGCGCACACACACACACATGCACACACACACACATGCACACACACACACACATGCACACACACACACATGCACACACACACATACTGTATTAGCACTTGTTCCCTTTGAAAGTGTTTTTAAGCAGTGATAACAAATATCATTAGGATCATATTCAAAATAGAAAATCTTTGTGAATTGAATAGTTATGTGGCAATTATTCAAAATGTAAAGTTCACAGAGGAGGCAAAAATACACATCTTTACTTGAGTAGAAGTACAGATACCTGTGTTAAAAAATACTATGGTAAAAATTTTTTAAAAAGTACTGATTCAACTTTTTTACTCAAGTAAAAGTGAGAAAGTACTGTCTCTGAATGTACTCAAAGTAAAAAGCAGCTCTTTGAAGGATATTTCTACCAGCTACTTTTGTGGAAATCTCCTGGAACCTTGTGATATATTAATATAATAAACAAAATAATATTAATATATAACTTTATTTGTGTAGCTCAGTTCAAAAACACAGATATACAAAGTGCTTGACAGTTTAAATAAAAGCCACATGTTCCAACACAGAGACATGTGAACAGACAGGGTTACACATTCACTTTAACATTGGGTGGGATCGCCAGTAACAATTAGAAGACCTGATCAGAGACGTCACTGCAGTGATAAGGTTTCAGGAGTTCTGATATATAAGCAGGGTCCTGTTTATGAAGAGCTTCATATGGTAAAAGAGGGGGATTGTAAAGCTGATTCTATGCAGGACTCAGAGATGTGAAAAGCCAGCTATGATAATCATGGCAAAGGAAAGTGAAGGTGTTTACTAAAGGTTTCAGATGCCCGAATGACAGGAAAGATTTGCTTTGCAATGTTTCTGAGGTGGAGAAAGCCAGACTGGGTGAGCTTAGAAATCTCAGATTCAAAATTCAGTATTGGTGAAACATGATAACAAGGTTCTTAGCAAATGTTTTGATGTCGCTGGAAAGGGGGGCAATGTACTGACTGACCTCGTTAGAGAAAGCGTCGAACACGAGAACATCAGCTTTACTGACACTGAGATGGAGCAGAGGGAGGGGTTCGCTGAGGTATGAGAAGCTGCTGAGAAAAGTAAAGCTGTGTGTCGTCTACATAGCAAAGGTAAGAGTGTTAAGTGAATAGTCTGAGGGTTATATCCATCTCCCCCTCTCTCTCTGCAGATAAGTCAAGCAGGACTAAAATAAATGTTCATCTTCATCCAAGCAAATAGGTCATTTGTACTGAAGCTGTTTCCGTGGTGTGGCTTTGTCTGCAACCAGATTGGAGTTTACCAAACATACTGTTTACCTCAACTAGCTGAAGGAGCTAATGAGCCAAAATCCGTCAGGAAAATCAGACTCAGACAACAGAACTGAATGAGAGACCTGGTTGAAAGGGCACCGACCTGAACAATGACCTGATCCTATCGATCTTCCCAGTAAAGTCTTTGCAGTCATTAGAAGCTGTGCGTGGAAGGCCACAAACTGAGGAGTGTGGATTGTGTTTATCACCACTGATCAAACTAAAAAAATGAGATGTTGTTGGTTCTTTAATGAGCTGAGTGTGGTTAGGAACTCCCTCATGTGGAAGTTAGAAAGAGTTATAACTGCAGACACACTTCAGAGGCAGAAGCTTACACAGCACAGTCATTAGATTATTATTAAAAATGGTCAATATGAGACATTTCCATCTGCTTTTTTTATTGATAAGCATCATGATTTTAAAAAAGGACACTTATTTGTACTTGTTGCAGAGACTGGGCCTCCCTTTGGATTCTGCTTTTTAATTCATTACCTGCGCTCTGACTGTTAAATGCCACCAGGATTGCAGCTGAAAGAATATTAACTAAAACTGTCTTAAATATTTAATTATAGTCCTGCAGGATGTTGTCCTACTGATAGAGTTGGACAAAATCTGTTAAGTACTTTTCTCTGACTTTCCTTCCTTGAATACTCATGCAGTGCTTTTAATACTAGACTTTTGTGCAGTACTGTTCATTCATAGTTATAAAAGGTCAGAGGGGAAACCGCATGCTAACTTAGCGAGCTGATAAGCAGCTTTGCTCTTTCTAATTCCCAGATAATTGAAAGATAAAGAATTTAATAAACAAAAAATGCAAAACAAACAACACCGTATTCATTTTGTAACCTTTTGACCTTTTTATTTTTATAAGTTACATTCTTGGCGTGAGCGTTTCGAGTGCATACTACCAGAACTGTCATCAGGGATGATTTGCCTTTGCTGTATTTAACATTTGATTTAATACTGTATTTAACTGAAAGACTTACTCCTCAGTGTTGCACTTCTCTGTCTACAGGCTGTATTCTCAGAGATTTTCTTCCCTCTTCCTCCTACTTTCCAGTCCCAGCCTCTCTTCCTTTCCTTTTTATGGAATTCTGTTTAACGTCTGTTTTTCAGAGTGAATACTCCAGGGGCTAAAGGGAACCCCAAGAGGAGTAATGTCTCATAGTTTGTTTGCTTTTCTAACTGAACTGTTCGTTCATTTGGCTGTTGTTCTCATGTAGAAGAACTACGATGAAGCATTTACACACAAAACTAGAAACGGATTGGAAATACTTGTGCACTCACTCTGAAATCTTGGGGGGAGACATATTTAGCCTCACTTGGTTTTCTGCAGACAGCTAGACCTTCACCTGCTCCCAGTTATATTGTTGCAGCCTTGATTGCCACGGCTTCAGTGCTGACTCACTCGTCACATGGCCTTCGTGGATGACAGACGCCTATTCGGTTGTTTTTTCTGAAGTTTCGACGACTTTTTCTCTATGAAATGTTTTGTGAGGAATTTTTCATAATCAGAGTGGAGCATCTGTGCACAGAGGAAATTAGCTTGTAAATTTAGGATTTCACATTATGCTCATTTTGGAGTATAATCGACATCTCAAAGGACTCGAATATCCAACTTGTAAATGCAACACCCAGCATTTCATCTAACTTCACAGTAAAAACACTTTCTGTCATATACAAAAGCAAATGTCATTCCAAAGACATTCAGCGAGCGCCTCCTACCCGACTCCCACTGAATCAGCTGATTTTTTTTAATGCTAACTTAAACATATCTGATGCAGCCATGAAAATGATTTGCCCTTTTCTTGTATGAAACCTTGTACATAGCTAGCTACATACTTTCATCATTTTTAATCTCTCATAACTTCTTAAGTAGAAGACTTACACATCATAAAGCCAATCTCTCTTTTGGCTTTAGCAAGAACGAGCACTCAAAGGACATTTTTAAAAACCCAATAAAACACATTACAAATGCTGTAATAGTTTTGATCAGCCGTCTATACCACATGGTGACATGACCCTTTAAATATACAGAAAAAGACTATTCAATTTTCCTCAAATAAACGATCGAAAACAGATCCTGTCAGGATTCACACGGACAAAACCAGACACAAATCCATCCAGGATCACAAAAGCAGTTTTGCTGTGATACATCTCATAAGAATGATGCTCAAGGTCAGTCATGGAAAACAGGCCTTCATTTCTGGCACTTGCAGTGGATGCAACGTTTGTTTCCCCGTAGATTTAAACAGAGCTTAAATTTGTTTGAAAACCTTGTATACCCGTCTCCTGTACGTAGACGTTACAAGGGATCAAAACTTCAGTCAAAAGAACACAGTTGTAAGGCCCTGTAACTAGGATCATTTTAATGGATAAGTGGAATGGAAATTGCACAATAATGTTACGTTATTGTACAAAAACCCATCAGGTGAAACTCTCAGAATGACGGAGACACATTATCACACTAACAGTCTCCTCTCTCTCGCTCTCCCATCTTAAAGAACCAAAGAGCTCAGAGAAGCAGAGAGATGACTCAGCATCCTCATGACCTCAATAGTATCTCTTCCCTGTTTGTTTCACGATATGCTTGCAACGCTGCCTTACGTCAAAGAACGCTGACATCAAGATCTATAACAATTTGCATGTGCTACATCAGAGAGGGAGGAGAACGTTCTAGACCACTCTGTTGGTAGTTTAATATTAACTTTATTCTATTTCTATAATTAGCTTTTAAAATGTCCATGGATATGAAAACTGAGTGGCAAGGACTCATTTTACACAGTAAAACTCCCAACGTGTTTAAACTGGTTAACATGAAAGTACTGCTAGTGATAATACAACTGGTCAGATGGGAACACGTTTACATCATTCTTGCTTCTCCATGATGTCTTTTATTGTCTGCATTTAACAGTGTTATTACCTGAGATAACTCTGGTCCCACCGTACATATTTAGATGAACTTCTTTCTAACTGGACCAGGCTTTAAGTCACTGCAGCACTAGCTGCACTTTTCAGCCATAGATGTTATCTCAGTCTTTTATATACAGTCTTTGTTTCCAATATTTTCACACTTTCGAGTATAAAGGGATGATGGAACACTGTGTTGCATGAGCCCGTGCATAATTCGCCTCCGTGGTGGGAGGAATGCATCACACCATTTCTTCAGATTTGTCAGCAGCTGTACTCATGCTGGCGAGGCTCTTTTTTAACTTACGTCAAAGGTTTTGTAGTGGATTCAGATACAATACGTTGGGAGGGCCCTGAAGTCCACATATTTTCCTCTTGAGCTTGTGAAAATATAATAACTTTGCCTTGTGGCATGAAATAGCAGCTGATGTTAAACTGTCGCCACAAAGTAGCGAACATGGTCAGCAGTACTTAATGTGGTTGCAGCATTAAGACCATGACAAACAAAACACTATTCCACATATCATTACGATGAGCAACGAGTACTCGGCAGGTTAGGCAGTGGGTCCATGCTGTTGCCTCCCATCTGCAATCTCAACAGAAACTGCAATAGCCAATGAGCAGTCATACCTGCCCCCCTTCATCACATCGGTTTGGTTTGGTTTTTCTAAACCAAGACAACAATATGAACACACTCATCTCTAGGCATTTCCTAGTTAGTTAGCTAGGACTAATTAGGCAATACTTAGCTGTATATAGTTAGACAACAAAGCCCATTAGTTTTGGCTGGAAGCATGCACTTAGTATTGTTAGGTATTTTAGCACCATGGGAGCATTTACTGGATATTGTTTTATAGTGACATTATGCAGGAAAACTCTGTCATTCAATAAGGCCCCTTTGTTTTAGTTATTTTTCTCTTTGACCCAAGAATTGATGTGTGAGAATCACAGGCTGGTACAAGGTTGAAATACCACAGAGATCACTCCCTCAGCTACATTAGTTTCTTAATCTTTTAGACGCCTGTTGAGGCCAAATGGTTTGTTTCAGATTTCACTAATGAAAGAACTCTTTGTTTTGTGCCTTGAAAATATGTCGCTGAGATAATCACAATTGTAGCTGAACTGATAAACTACACAAAGGATGCTTCTTCACCCATGGGCAGGAAGACGCTGCCTTATCTTGGTCTGTACTGGTTTAAACTGATAAATCTGCTGTCTCATGAATTTTACCCTCTATATAAACTGTTGTACTTGTGAATAAAGTTGAGTCACTTTGGGAAGACAATCTAAAGCAGTCTCTGTTTTCTTGTTCTCCCAAGCTGCTCCCGAGCTCGTACTAACACGCTGAATGGCATGCTTGAATATTACTTGAGAATATATTTGACTGTGTTACAGACTAAGGGACATTCTCTGCTGATAGGTGAAGGTACATTCTCTTTTTTTTTTTTTTTTTTTTTTTTTTAAATGACATCAGAAACAGCAGTATGCGACATTACGTGATGGCAGAGCTTCAGTTCATCCTTTGTCATTTTTTTTTTTTTTTAATAAATAGGACAGGGGGAATGAATGAGAGAAAGAGGGGGAGAGAAAGAAAGAAAACCAAAGGGGAGAAGAGACGGTGAGAAGGGGGGGGAAGAGAGAGAAAAAAAAAAAAAGAACTCCTGGGTCACCTGTATGGAGAAAAAAAAAAAAAAAAAACAAACAAAAAAAACAAACAGAGGAGACAGCAAACAACAAAGAGCAACATAATAATAGAGAAAACAAAGCACCATCACAATAAACTAGCTAGTCATAGATATCAATATTTACTAAATAATAAACGATATTGTGCAGCACGCAAGATAGACAGCGCACAGTGTGCTTTGAGGCAGCAGCCAAGAAAGCTTTAGTCCGCGTCTGTGAATACCCATGTGTGCATACCTGTGTGGATCAGCATGCTTGCATTCCAAAGGTTTCTCCATGTAATGATCTGCTAGGGAGTGTGGGGGGGCCACAGCCCCGTCCTCCAGGGTGTGAAGCGGGTATGGAGGAGATCAAAACTCCAGACATCCAGAGGCCCCCAGAACACAAGAGACCAAGGAAGACCAACAGAGGGGCAGCTGCGCCACTGTCCCAGTAAGAGCTGAGGAGAGTCCCAGATGAGGGCTCGCCCAGCAGCTGCGGAGCAGAAGTCAGGGGGAGTTGCAGTGACGCGCCCGTGAGCTCCGCCGGCCCCCAGCTGCGCCTGAGTGACCGAGCCCCAGGCCGAGAGGCCGGGGGCACCCCACCTCCAAAGGGGCCCGAGCGAGCCCCAGGCCCCAGGCCCCGACAAGCGGCCGCCAAGGAGTGAGCCGGTGTGTACCCGGACGCCCACCCCCAGACACAAAGAACCACCAACACACCGACACCTGAGGGAGTCCGCCACCGGCAGGGGAAGTGGTGGTGGGTGGAGATAGGCCTCCAAACCTTGGAGGGCCTGAGGTGTCCCCAGAGAGGTGGCGTCTGATACCCAACCTGACATATAGACACAGACATACAGGCACACACAGACACAAACATCCATTCCCACCCTCATGCTCTCAGGTGAAGGTACATTCTCTGCTGATAGACGTCCACGCCTCGGAGGAAGTCGATCCACGGATTAGGCCTTGGAAACCGTTTCCTTCAAGTATCATCATACTGCCATCATAATAAGCTGTAACAACACTGTAAACTAGTAGCACAATTTCAAGTGTTTATGTTCATCTTAACCACAGACTGTACGTAAAGGTTGGACACAGCCCAATGCATTTGGTTAGTATTTTATGACCAGCTGCCATCTTGGTACACTATATTGCCAAAAGTATTCACTCATTCATCCAAATGCTCATTCCTTCCATTGCCACATGTGTATAAAATCAAGCACCCAGGCATGCAGACTGCAGACTGGGTCCCTGTCAGGGACTAAGACTGCATAGAGCCGCTGAACCCAAGCCTTACATCACCAAACACAATGCAAAGTGTGGATGCAGTGGTGTAAAGCACGCTGCCACTGACTCTAGAGCAGTGGAAACACGTCCTCTGAAGTGACAAATCACGCTTCTTGCTGGAGTGAATGAGACAAAAAACTAACCTGGAGAGTGTTTGTTTATGTCACTGGGGATGTTTGAACTGATTTTTTTATTCATTCATGTGGTTATTTATTCTTTGGACCTTCTGTTGTTTTTATATTTTCATTTCACACCCAGTTATGAACAGCACATGGCAGTCATTTCTTTAAGTGGCTGAAATCATTCATATAGTTCTGTATATACAGCTTGAATCATATCAGCATGAGTGCAATCTGATAAATATTTGACCAGCTTCCTGTGGGGGGGCTGCGAGGAGAGGAAAACCATTCCAGGGAGGAGGGATTTTTATTATTATTCTGGGCCAGAAAATCATTAATCGTATCTTAAGGTCATTAAAGACCCGCTGGAGCTTACCTCTTAGCATCAAACACACCGACGTGCTTTTAGCACCGATGATAGATTACGACATCGCTCTCTGATTGTAGAGTGATCCAAGAGAATCACCAAACATAATTGGGAAATGTTAAACTTTTATACGTTTTTTTAAACCCCTGCAAATATTTCATTGAATCAAAGACAACTGCCTTCTCAATCGGGTCACACGGGATCCATATTCCCGTTTCCGAAATGTACTGGCAGCCTGAGAATCGTCCCTGTTTTGTGAAGATTTCTAAAGTAAATGTAACACTAAGATTGGACGAATTAGTGAATCAACGTCAGCCGAATTCACAAGTGCTGCCCATATATTCCTAAAATGCCGAGCACTCTATTTTATTCGATAAATGTGCCGTCTGAAACGGCACAAAACTTTAAATCCTGGCGATTCGTAATAGAGTTTGGCGCGTAATTTTTCTTAGCCTCGAAAGGCTACAGTACTGCGTGTTTCGGGTCTGTGGTCTATGCCATCATCGACCATAGCGCTGATTCACTCCATTATTCAGCTCACCTGGTCAACAGCAGCAAAAGCCCACCAGCATCCTCGTCACTGTGCTCACATTCCGATACCTGAGAGGACAGCGGTCCCCCACACCCAGCGTGAGAACGTCTCCTGAAGGTTAAATACGAGGCAGTACCACAACACAGACACACCTAGCTCGGATCCTCACCTTCAGCCAGGCAGGCTGGGACACAGCCTGGTCCTCTCACACTCAGTGTACCTGCCGGTTTTGATAACGTCCCATACTGCAGCCTTCTCTCCGTGTCCTCTGGCCCGAAGGGGACGATGAGGTTTGCTGTCAGCTGAGGAGAGCAGGATGACAGGAAGCTCGGAGGCATGTGTGCTCCATAGGCAGCTAGTGCTGCAACTTTGAATTTAACCTTTGTGTCTCCACACAGTCAGCTAAGCTGCAGGCTGACTCTTTATGTTTCTCTTTCTGCTCGTTTAAAGATGTTGTCAGGTGGGGACATGAATATTTGATTTTTCAAAGCCATTTTTCTGATAGACGTTTATTATAGACGTGACTGTTAAAAGAATAAACTAAAAAAAAGTCGCAGGCTTTAAGTAAAATAAAATGCACATGTTTTTTGGGCCAGTGGCCAGCCATTGATCAGAACAGATAACAGCAGCATCTCTGGGGATGTGAGGACTGAGGAGTTATATCTACAATCTTTGTTTATTGTCCAGCTGGATCAGCTCACCATGCCTTCTTGTTTTCTATGGTATGGTATTCTTCTCATTAGTGCTTTTTAAAATAGACCTAATATGCTTTGTTTGTTGTCATATACAGTGGTATTTGTTATAAGGAACCCCATTAGCTTCCACAACAGTGGTTGCTTCCTTTTTTCTGTACAGAAATCTAAACCAAAGCTACAAAGTTTGAAGATTCATTTTCTGATCTTCTATGTTTGATCATTTAAATATTAATCATATTTGCTATTTAATTTCTATATTAGACAACGATAACACAAGTAAACACTAAATTTCTGTAGCCACACCCAGGTCTGATTACTGCCACGCCTGTTATTAATCAGGAAATCGCTTACGAAGGACAAAGTGGAGTAGACCAAAAGATCCTGAAAAGCCAGATATCATGACCCAAGGTAATTTAGGAACAAATGAGAAGCACGGCAATTGAGATCTCAGAGTCTGGACGAGATGATAAAGCCCTTTCTAAAGCTGTGGGACTCCAGCAAATGATAGTGAGAGCCATTATCCACAAATGGCCAACACTAGTGATGTGCAAATCAAGCAATGAACCAGTATTGAACCACTTCATGAGTTGTATAGAAAACAGATGAATTCACTTAGACCCCCGGAGAGCAGTCATTTTGGTTTTCTACCTTAGACCCCCGCGGAGTCATCATTTTGCGTTTCTACCTTTAAAAGCCGGAGAGCAGTCAGTCAAATGCTGGAAGTGGAAGCTAAATTGGCTAGTCATTCATATGTATATTAGGTCGTTACCTAGGAATTCTGGAGGGAGGGGAGTGGGGGTGAGTGATTGAGGGGGTGGGGGAGTGGAGTGTTTCAGTTCGCCATCTTAGGGAGAAATCAACACATGTCCTTTGTTGCTGACATTTATTGATGAAAACAGTACAAAAAACCAACCATTTGTACACATATTTACAAATAATTCAACATTTTCAGCAATCACTCACAATCCTGGCACTGCCACGGTATCTGTCGTCTGCATTTACCACATGTGTACCTGTAGCAGTGAACACATCGCACAGTGGCATGATTGTTCTTGCATCTGTGTTTGACCTGACACGTGGCTCTTTTTCCAGGGCTCGGTGTGGAGGGTTCTGCCCGAAGCAACTGATCTTTTCTTGCCTTCTTCGCAGCTACATGAGAGTGAGCCAACTCCCTTGCAAGCTCCACCAGGAAGTCCACCCGTCTTTCCTTCGTCCCGGTGCATGCTTGATACAGCACATGTGCATTCAGTGCTGCCATGTCAATCATGTTATAAAACACGGCGACTGGCCAGCGCCGTGTTCCTTTGCGGACAGTGTACTCCCGAACCATCTGGTCCATCACATCCACGCCACACTTTGTTTTGTTGTAAAGGGTGACAGTGTTTGGCTTCCTTTTGGTAGTGTTATCAGTCTGAACCACGCTGTGCATGCTGCTAAGAATATAGACTGTCTTCTTCCGTTTGGCCGCATACGCCGTCAGCGTGGCAGCAGAGGTTGAAAACACCTAAGAAATAAGATAAATTGTTATTTCCATAGCCCTTTTACACACAATGAAACACATAAACATAGAACCACAAAAGACCTGCAACATACCTGAGTGGTGAATTCATTGCGATCTGTCTGTCTAGTGGATTGAGGAATTTCCCTGCGAATCTTGTTGACTGTGCCGAGGATGGTGGTTTTCCGTCCAAGAAGTTTTTGCGCAAGTGAAAGCGATGTGAAGAAATTGTCCGTGGTAACATTTCTGCCCTTGTCTAGGAATGGTTCCATCAGCCTCATCACTACATCTTCAGACAGTCTCTCCCCACTGGGACGATTGGGGTCCTTGCCAAGATATGGGAAGACATTGCAAATGTACTTGGATTTTAGGTCGCAAGCCACCCAAAACTTGATCCCAAACTTGTCAGGTTTACTTGCAATATACTGCAGGAAACAGCACCGAGTCTTTGATGGGAAAAGCTGCTCATCAACGGTGATATGTAGACCAGGGTTGTAGCACGTGATGCAGTTGGTGACAAATGATCCCCACAAACTGGAAATTGCAGCGAACTTATCAGTCTTTGCTCGATCACTGCGGGTGGACTTGTCATCAAAGCGTAGGTGTTGCATGATGTCTTGGAAGCGGTTTCGTGCCATAGTTCCAATGATCTGTGGGTTTCCCAGGTTTGCTGACCAGCAGTCATTTACTGATGGAAGCCTGCAAACCCCCCGCAAGATGACAATTGCAATAAATGCCATTAGTTCAGGGAGGTCCATGAACCAATGAACATGCTCCGTTTGCTGTGCATGTTGAATAGTCCATTCTTGAATGGTATGAAGCATGTCAAGAGTGATGAAACACAGGAAGCTCTGAAGGCGACTCGAGATACTTCTCCTGGCCTTAGCCGTTGGCTCTCCATCTGCAGCGTACGGTTCTATTGGGGTGAAAGGGAGACGGGTCCCCACCTGTTCTTCACGCCACACTGTGCCATCTTTCGCTGTCTCAGTCCCCAAACAAGCTCTCTTTTTCGGTGGAGAAGCAGTCTCCTCATCTGCAGTGTGAACAAATTCAAATTGTGAGCAATGGGAAGGTCAAACAAACTTACTAACTACATCCACTTACTTGTTTGAAATGAAAAAGGAAATAACATGAAATGAAACTAACCGGAAGACTGATCAGACAGCTCTGAGTCCGAATCCGGCTGAACTTCTAGGTCTTCTCCATCCGAGTCACAAGGGTCGACTTCCGTCAGGATCATTTCCAACGCCTGCTGAGTAGTGAGTCTTCTCTGCATTTTCTTTCCTTGGAGAGGAGGTCCGTACACCACAGAATTCTTCAGGGCAATGAAGGGTTAGGCTAAGTGCAGTGAGATTGTGTCATATATATACCCAGTACAAAAAACACCCAGTGCTCTGATTGGTGCACAATCATAGAGATGATTGTGCACCAATCATAGAGATGATTGTGCACCAATCATAGAGCACTGGGTGTGCCCCGTCACAGTACCCCGCTTAGCGGGGCACACCCAGTGCTCTATGATGGCATTTATTGCAATTGTCATCTTGCGGGGGGTTTACAGGGTTCCATCGGTAAATGACTGCTGGTCAGCAAACCTGGGAAACCCACAGATCATTGGAATTATGGCACGAAACCGCTTCCAAGACATCATGCAACACCTACGCTTTGATGACAAGTCCACCCGCAGTGATCGAGCAAAGACTGATAAGTTCGCTGCAATTTCCAGTGTGTGGGGATCATTTGTCACCAACTGCATCACGTGCTACAACCCTGGTCTACATATCACCGTTGATGAGCAGCTTTTCCCATCAAAGACTCAGTGCTGTTTCCTGCAGTATATTGCAAGTAAACCGGACAAGTTTGGGATCAAGTTTTGGGTGGCTTGCGACCTAAAATCCAAGTACATTTGCAATGTCTTCCCATATCTTGGCAAGGACCCCAATCGTCCCAGTGGGGAGAGACTGTCTGAAGATGTAGTGATGAGGCTGATGGAACCATTCCTAGACAAGGGCAGAAATGTTACCACGGACAATTTTTTCACATCGCTTTCAC
Source organism: Mchenga conophoros (assembly GCF_057382185.1). Classification (NCBI taxonomy): domain Eukaryota; kingdom Metazoa; phylum Chordata; class Actinopteri; order Cichliformes; family Cichlidae; genus Mchenga; species Mchenga conophoros. The sequence goes on from NC_140527.1 coordinate 2,972,382, forward strand.
TTGCGCAAAAACTTCTTGGACGGAAAACCACCATCCTCGGCACAGTCAACAAGATTCGCAGGGAAATTCCTCAATCCACTAGACAGACAGATCGCAATGAATTCACCACTCAGGTATGTTGCAGGTCTTTTGTGGTTCTATGTTTATGTGTTTCATTGTGTGTAAAAGGGCTATGGAAATAACAATTTATCTTATTTCTTAGGTGTTTTCAACCTCTGCTGCCACGCTGACGGCGTATGCGGCCAAACGGAAGAGGACAGTCTATATTCTTAGCATCATGCACAGCGTGGTTCAGACTGATAACACTACCAAAAGGAAGCCAAACACTGTCACCCTTTACAACAAAACAAAGTGTGGCGTGGATGTGATGGACCAGATGGTTCGGGAGTACACTGTCCGCAAAGGAACACGGCGCTGGCCAGTCGCCGTGTTTTATAACATGATTGACATGGCAGCACTGAATGCACATGTGCTGTATCAAGCATGCACCGGGACGAAGGAAAGACGGGTGGACTTCCTGGTGGAGCTTGCAAGGGAGTTGGCTCGCTCTCATGTAGCTGCGAAGAAGGCAAGAAAAGATCAGTTGCTTCGGACACAACCCTCCACACCGAGCCCTGGAAAAAGGGCCACGTGTCAGGTCAAACACAGATGCAAAAAAAATCAGGCCACTGTGCGATGTGTTCACTGCTACAGGTACACATGTGGTAAATGCAGACGACAGATACCGTGGCAGTGCCAGGATTGTGAGTGATTGCTGAAAATGTTGAAATGTACTCACTCACTTTTTATCATTATTTGTAAATATGTGTACAAATGGTTGGTTTTTTGTACTGTTTTCATCAATAAATGTCAGCAACAAAGGACATACAAAGGACATGTGTTGATTTCTCCCTAAGATGGCAAACTGAAACACTCCACTCCCCCACCCCCTCAATCACTCACCCCCACTCCCCTCCCTCCAGAATTCCTAGGTAACGACCTAATATACATATGAATGACTAGCCAATTTAGCTTCCACTTCCAGCATTTGACTGACTGCTCTCCGGCTTTTAAAGGTAGAACGGTAGAAGCCTGGAAATCCCAGTGTTAAAAGCTTTGTTTCAGTGACATCTAGTGACAAAACAGGGAACAGCAAACAGTGTAATCGTGTGCTGAGTGTAACGAAGGTTTGTGTGAATGATATCAATACAATTTTGGATGAATTGACAGATCAGTTGCTTCTATACAAACAGAGGGTGTGATTATGTTCATGGGATTGGGATTTTTAGATTTTTAATGACAAAAAATATTTTTTCCACTGCTTTTCTTTATTTTCTTGCTGACAACTTTCAAAAACACACGTTCACATGGCACTGGGGTGTTACAAAGCGTCTCGTGTTACGTAGCAGTATTGATGATTTTGACCACTTATGTGAGCCAAGTGGTCAAAACATCGCGTGTGATTTTCTGCACTGGAGCAAGCTTTGAGGCGGCGGTTCGAGGAAAATGCAACTTCAAGTTAGCAGCTTGTATCGGAGCATTGGTGTCATGTGGCCATCACAAGAGAAGACATGGAACAGTGGTGAACCTTAATTTTGGTGGCTGACCAAAATTACCCCAAGATCACAGCGATCACTCGGTCACAAAAGACCGCAGAGCAACATCCAGAGAACCGCAGGTCTCATTTGCCTCGTCTAAGGTCAGTGTTCATGACTCTACCATAAGAAAGAGACTGGGGGAAATGGCCTGCGTTTTTTTCCAAGACAAAAACCACTGCTGAAAAACTTTCGCCAGAAAACTCTTGATGGTCACCAAGACTGTTGGGAAAATACTCTGTGGCCTGACGAGACGAAAGCTGAACTTTTTTGGAAGGTGTGTGTCCCATTACAACTCACTTAAAAGTAACAGAGCATTTCTAAAAAGGAACATCATACTATCAGTAAAATATGGTAATGTGATGGTCTGGGCTATTTTGCTGCCTCAGGACTGAAAGACTTGCTGTGGTAAATGGAACCATGAATTCTGCTGTCTTCCATAATGTCCTAAAGGAGAATGTTCGGCCAACTGTTTGTGACCTCAAGCTGAAGCACACTTGGGTTCTGAAGCAGGACAATGATCCAGAACACACCAGCAAGTCCACCTCTGAATGACTTAAGAAAAACTATATGAAGACTTTGGAGTAGCCTAGTCAAAGTCCCGACCAGAATGAGATTCAATTCAATTCAATTCAATTTTATTTATTTATATAGCGCCAAATCACAACAAAAGTCGCCTCAAGGCGCTTTATATTGTACAGTAGATACAGAGAAAAGCCCAACAATCATATGACCCCCTATGAGCAACACTTTGGCGACAGTGGGAAGGAAAAACTCCCTTTTAACAGGAAGAAACCTCCAGCAGAACCAGGCTCAGGAGGGGCGGGGCCATCTGCTGCGACCGGTTGGTGTGGGAGATGGTGTGACCTTAAAAACACGGTTCAGACTCAAAAATGTGGCTGAATAAAAACAATCATGCATGTAGGTTTGGATTTTTTGCCTAATAATAAACACCTTCATTTAAACACTGTATTTTGTGTGTACTTGTGTTATTTTTGTCTTATATTGTAATTTGTTTGATGATTGGAAACATTTGTTTGTGACAGACATCCAAGGAAATCAGGACGGGAGCAAACACTTTTCACACCACAATATATCCTTTAGATATTACAGTAGACTGCAATGCAACAATGACATGCTAAATATCATACTTATCATATAACAGTGGGGGTGATGCTTGAAGATGGTGAGACTTATTTATTATATCAATCAGACAGCTCAAGTTTGGGTGGTTTGGAGGCAATGTTAGGGAAGCAAGGCTGAGATGTTTGGGACATGTGTGGAGCAGAGATAGTGGATATGTTGGGAAAAGGTTGGAGCTGCCAGACAGGAGTAAAAGAGGAACGCTGCAGAGAATGTTTATGGATGAATGCAAGAGAAAGAGTGAGATGGAGGAAGATAATCCACTGTGGCAACCTTTAAAGGAAGAAGGCATTCAAATAATATACTGTTATTATATAAAATATAATTCAAATAATCAAAGTCGTTTATTTTCTTCAGTGTATCATGTCTAAAACATAATTTTCTAATATGACATTGAGCAGATTTCTTTGTATAGGTTTTGTGTAGAGCCATCATTGGTATCCTTATATTTTTCTTTCTTTCTCATTTCTCCTTCTTGTAAAACAAACAAAAAAAAACGTCACCTGACAGAAAAACTGGTACTCAACGGCACTTTAATTTTGAAAAGTCGCACCGGAAGTGATATTGAACTTCTGCTAGACCGCTAACTAGCTGGAGTTTGTTGTTCCTTCAGCAATCGCTTCTAGAGTAGCTGTCATTTTCTAGCTTTTCGAGGTTGACACATCGTGTTCTTGTGACCGCAGGTAGAATTTAGCTAGAAAGAAGTCACGCAGTGTGGAACTAAACCTGGTGTATGTGTACTAGGTACATTTGCAACCTCGCCCATTGGCTAGCTAACGCTAAGCGTTAACCTTGTAAGATAACGCTAGTGATCTGCTAACAGTACATAAAGTACAGTTAGCTAACTTAACCAAGCTTGCTGAGCTCAGCCCCTAACAAATTCATTTGAAGTGATGCACTGAGGTATGTTGTCGTTTCGTGATTCTGTATGTGTTTTATTACGGACGCTAAATGCAGTGTCACTAACGTTAGCCGAATCATGTTTCAGTTCCGCTTCTGTCTTCAGGCGTCTGTATTTGTATTGTATTTTTCTGGCCGTCAGAACGTCTACAGTGCTGTCCGCATTTAACCTGTTTTTGTATAAATGGGAGACCTGTCTGTTTACTTTCTTCCTTCAAAAGTGTCGCGCTTTGTTTCGTGTAGTATAAATACTTGTTATACTCAGCTGCTTGTCCCACCTCTGCCTGCGTTCATCTTCAGTGGTTCCTCTTGAATTTCGTTGTGATTGCGCAAAATATATTTTACATACATTCATTTTTTTTCCATCGCCAAACTGTTGAAACACGGCAGAGTATTGATTGGAAATAATTAACCATTATTGATTGGACTATAGGCTTGATGTATGGGCCTATCTGATGCTGCTGCAGTGATATTGCCCTTTTTTGTGTAGGTGTATCTATTGTTGAACCATCAGGATGGCAGGGTCCCAGTGGGAGCTTCCTCCGGAGCTATGTTGCCGGCCCATGGCATTTGTGGCTTTGACTGGCCTGGATGTGGTATACAATGCTGTGCACCGGGCCATTTGGGATGCCTTCTGTGCCAATCGTCGTGCTGACAGAGTCCCTATCTCTTTCAAAGTGCTACCAGGAGACCACGAGTACCCAAAATGTCGCACTAAGGTGAGCTGCAGCTTGAGAAATCTTTGACAAGTTGAAATTTACACTATATTATATCCCAGTAAAACTCAAACTATTACTGGTTTATCGTTTTCACACTTGCAAATAACAGCATCACTCCTAAAATGTAGGAAAACACTAACCGCTATCAACAATACTGTTTTCTGCTCTGTGCCTAGCGAACATCATATGAGTGGTACATCCCTAAAGGCATCCTGAAAACCGGCTGGATGAACAAACATTTAAACCTGGTACCTGCTCTTGTAGTCCTGTTCTATGAATTGGACTGGGATGACCCGCAGTGGAAAGAGAAACAGTCTGAATGTGCAACTAAAGTGGAGATTGTTAGGTGGGTGAAATGAAATTTGTGAAATGCCTTTGGGGGTTTTTTTTCTCAGAAATGTGTAGTGAGTTTTTTCCGTTGTGTGGCATTTGTCTACCTTTAGGACCAGTCTTCAGGGTAGAAACACCAAAGTGGCTGTGGTTTTAATCCAGAAGAAAACTCCTCTGCCTCCAGGTAGAGCCTTCTACAAAATAACAATATGTGCTCATGGCAGCTTTTTTTTATTTCACAGTCATGCAAAAAACAAACAAACCTGTAGACCATGCTGACACCTACCATCTTTGTTTCACAGGAGAGGACCTGGTGGCATCAGAGCGGGCACAAGCTCTCTGTCATGCCTGTGATCTGTCTGGCAAGAGCCTCTTTGTTCTCCCTCACACTGACCACTTAGTGGGCTACATTATAAGGTACCTACGACTGACTGAGCCGGTGACCTGATTTAAAGTGAAGATTGTGTTTCACTGAGTATCTTTTTGGTGTGATTCTAAAGGTTGGAGAACGCGTTCTACGAGCATGCTCAGACCTATTATTACACTGAGATTCGGCGCGTCAAATCTCACAAAGAGTTCCTCAACAAGACAACCCACCAGGTATGAATATGTTCCTCCGTGAACAGTGAACGGATACATGAAAGGTCTCGTGCTGTTTCTGGTCCTTTCGTTTGTTTATTACACAGCAGTTGTAGGTGCTATGCAAACAATGTGAATCTATCAAAATGCTCAGTGCACAGCAGAAATTGCACAAACAGGATGCATGCAGGAATTATATCTTTTAAATAATCAGTCAAGCTGTGATGACTCTGCGATATTGTTACTGCCCTCTTCTATGCACATCCATTTTTCTGTCATTAGTTCCTCTTCTGCTAACATTAAATTGTCTCAGTTAGGAAGGAGAAGATCACACCAAATATTCTGTGGTTGGCAGCATGTCATGTGGCTAATTGAGCAAGCACTGCATTTGATCATCAGGCCAGCACTATTTGAAAATTGTAGCTCTACAATCAGAGGTTGTAGACAGACCATTCAGAAACCAGTTAACATGCTGAGTGTGGAATACTGGCTTTTCCTGTTGTCTTCTATGGCCTGTGCTGTGGTGCTGCCTGCACTCAGCGAGCTTTTTTTGTATTTCCTGACAGTGCCAGTATGCCTTACACTGTTGGAACAACAGTGAAAAGGGCACAGGTTAGAAAATTCATTCATGATCTGGCCGGTTACTGAAGTTATTTCGACCCCCTCATATATTATGTGACGGTATCAGACTGAATCCACTTCTTGAGTATCACGTGTTCAGTTTACTCTTACCAGCATTGCTCTGTTGCTTCATTTGTAGCAGCACTCTTGCCTTTTTTTGTTTTTACTGAATGAAGTAGGCAGCACTCGTTTAATCCATATTAACTAATGATTAAAGAAGAGCTTTATTAAACACTCCTCTGTGTGAGCATGCAAAGCCTAAGAAAGTTGGTATCTGATTGTGAGCAGGGTTTAAGGTTTTGTTGAGCCAGTTAACACAAAGAAAGCTGTTTTGAGTTTGATTCCCCCCCGGTGTCTCGATTGTAGGAGAACTACTACTATCATGTGACAAAACTTTCCTGGCTCAAGATTATCAAAATAAGACCCCAAACTTTGTCCAGCTAATAGTTCTCAGAGTGGTGCAGCTTAACTAGTAATACTTGGGCTCAGCGTACATTTTCGCACCTGTGACATTTCACAATACAGAGATGCATGTCTTATTATCTATTATCTCATCCTATTTTTTTTGACTGGGTGATCCATTGACGTTGAGACAGAGGTGTCACACATGAGGTTACGGGCCTCTAACAGATTATTGTAGAATGAAAAATAATCTGCTGAAATGAAACTTATTCTAAACCTAATCTAACGTCATTTCAATATTTTTTTCAAATGAATCCAGTAATAGAACAGTTTAGAAAGCTGCTTAGAGATGGAAGGAAACACAGTGTAAGAAGTCATTGTGTTTGAACAGCTTTCTAATCTCTCTGTTCCCAGCTGCTGTTTGTCAGGCATCAGTTTAAAATCGCTTTCTTCAGTGAACTGAAGCAGGACACCCAAAATGCTCTCAAGTAAGTGTGTGTCCTGAGATTCACAATAGGTGCTAAAATAGTCAGCGTCCTAAATGATAGCTGATCAGTTTATCTTGTGTGTTTGTGTCTGTAGGTATTACAGAACTGCCTACAGTCTTGTGCATGAGCTCCGATCACATGAGACCAACATGTTGGAGATCAAAACTATGGCTGGATTCATCAACTACAAGGTACAGTCGTGCTTGTCCTCTGTGTAACTGTTCTTCAGATAAACAGCAGTGGATCTGACTTTTTGTCAGATTCATGTCTTTAAATTACTCAACATTAGTAGGGACGTCTGTGCACACGTTGTGACAAACAACTTGAGCAACTACAAACACACGGCTGTGTGAATTTGTTCTCCACGCGGTGACGTGTCGGGCCCTCCAGGTAGCAGTTAATGTCAGCTACTGTCATGGTTGCAGTTCAAGTTAGCAGAGTTGGTGTAAATCCAAAACGGAGGTCAGAGCCACAAAAACAACCTGTGGGCCAAGTAATAGAACAGGGGCCAGATGTTTAGCATAAAAAGCCAACAACAAGTAATGAAGCATCGAACAGTCCTGGTAAACACAGTCCCAACCAATGTTCCCTCTGATGTTTCATGTGTCTGAGCGAACGCACAAACTCCCTGAGCGGACACTTGGACCACTGTGAGCGACAGCAGACGTGTGCACTGTGGTCACGCCAGCATCGAATCCATCCAAGTTACATGTTTATTAAAATAATCAAATTACAGCATTTATGTTAGACTACTTTTAATTAGCCCACTTACAATGAAAATTTAAAAAAAATCTAGTTCCTGTCCTGTGTAGCATGTTAACACTATTGGAAGGAAAAATAACTTGAACTCCAATTTTGAAAACACAACTTTAATTATTTATTTATTTTTTAAATAAAGCTCTGACTTATATTATGAGTCTGTGGTCTGGGAGAGAGTCTGTAACTCTCTGTCTGCAAAATACAGGATATAATGACCAATGTTGGGCAATTAATTATATAGTTACTTCTTCAAAAAAGTAACTGAGTTTTGCAAACAACAAAGTGTTTTGCAGCTGTTTACCTAAAAATGCAGCCAAGGCGTTTTTTTAACAAACATTTCAAACTATTTACAGAACAATCAGCTGTTCTGCATCAAATCTGATGCCACACAAATTATTTGTGCCGCTCCACAAAATAATTTCTGTCCACTATGAGATGAAGGAGAACAGCAGCCTGATACCTGCAGGCCTGACAGCAGCAGATGTGTCACTGCTGTAACACCTGTAACACTCAGCAGGCGCCTCATTGTTCTGACACACAACAAAACTACTAACTGCACGCTAACTGCACGCTAACTGCACGCTAACTGCACGCTAACTGCACAAGATTTGTGCTAAACGTCGCAAATCACTCACATCTCAAACACGCCGTCACTCCTAAAACTTTCCCCTCCCTAAACAACTAGATGCCATGTTGCCATATCACTTTTTGATTGGTCGACATGGTACATTTTTCCACCAATAGGAAAGGGCGGGGTTTTTGTTCACAGGCTTTCCAGCGTTTTTCTTATAAAACGCTGTTTTCACCGTTTCTTCCTGCAGTAAATATAAACAACGACAGTATTCAGGAAGAAAACCAAACATTGCAGATATTTTATCATAACTCTGGTTTTACGTGGCCGATCAACACAATTTAAAAACTGGTATAAAGTCCACACTTTGTCCGTCAGTTGTTCCGTCTGTCCTGCTCACATCTCCAATGGTTGTACAGGTTGTCATTAACGTGGCTTCACTCCACATCAGCCGCTTTGCTAAAACACCGGTGTCGGCACATAAGGACGCTGTCATAGCCTGTCACCGACGCTGATCAGCTGCGTATATACGAATGTGAATCGCATCATTGGCTGGACTATGGGATAAGGTGGCATCGTTGTAATCTGCCAGTCACTGACTGACTCACACTGCAAAACAGAATTGTTAACGTATTAATTTTAATTTCAATTCAGGTTAGATTTTTTCTTGTGCGCAGAGACGTGCCAGCAGTGCGCAGCTTAGAGGGAACATTGCTCCCAACTGTACTATAAACTAAACTTTTTGTGACACTTCTCCCTTTATGTTTCTCTCCTGTTCTCGGTGTCTGCAGATCTGCCGCCTGTGTTTCCAGCATAACACTCCTCTAGATGCTATAGCCCAGTTCCGAAAGCACATCGACCTGTGTAAGAAGAAGATCGGCAGCGCTGAACTAGCCTTTGAGCACTCTGCGTGGATGTCTAAACAGTGAGATATGCTCATTGGATATGAACACACAGAAATTACACATGTGGCCGATAGTCCATCACCCTCTGTATGGAACAAGATGAAGTGATTAAACCTTATAATAAAAATATGTTAATTCACAATGGTGAACATGCAAACTCCACAGTGAAAAGGCCCCACACTTGTCCTCTAATGAGTGTACATGAACACAGTACATTATATAAGGACTCATGTTTATTTATAATGCACATCCATACATCATGTCTGCACATCTTGACTGTTCGACTTTGCCCCGTTCAGGTTCCAGTCATTTGGGGAACTGTTTGATGAAGCTATAAAGTTGGGACTGACGGCAATCCAGACCCAGAACCCTGGATTTTACTACCAGCAGGCTGCCTGCTACAGTCAGGACAGGAAGCAGCTGGCACAGCAGCTCTGTCAGGTGATGGCGGTACAGCTACTGTAACTATGCCTCAGTGTACCAGCAACACCAAAGACAGCATGAACTCGCCGCTTTAAAATGCAACTGAATCGTAGCTTCTTTTAGGAGGTTTCTAATGATCATATTGCATATCAAACACAGCTTAACAGTTTCATTGGTCGGTTGTTCCAGGCTGGTGCAAGTTACCCCTCCCCCGACCCTCTGGACACCCAAAGCGCAGGACTGGATTTCTATGGCCAGAGACCTTGGAGGCAGGGACAACAGAGTATGTTGACAGATACAGACATGGAACAACACTGCTGGCCTCAGACACTGTTAATGTTACTGCTTCATTCACAAATCTGCACAACAGTGCTTGTGCAATATTATGTACTGTAGCTGAGACGTGACCGTGCGTGATTAAACTGTTTTGAGTTTCTACATTTGGCCATATTTTGTTTACATTTCCTTTATCTTGTTGTGAGGACACGTGTGCACACCCCTATGGTGAAGGTCAACAGTAAACAGACTAACTGCTGTTAGATTGTTGCTTTAAAAGGACAGCTGGCTTCTCTGAAGTAAAGAACACTTTAATTAGCTGTTAGGTCCTGAGTGATCTTGTCTAAATATTTTATTGTGGACACGTGTAACACATCCAACGTGCTTTTAGAAAGCTTATGAGAGGATCCTTCTGCTGTCTGATGCTGTGTGTACCACTACTTCTAATGAAACCTTCCAAAATGAAGCTTAATATCAAGAGTTTGTTCAGTAATTACGTCTGCATCACTTCACTTCCAGGTATTGATCCTCCAGATGCTGAAAAAGAGAAGACGGGGATTCTAGCTCTGCAGATTAAAGAGAGAGATGTACCACATTCTGTAAGAGCACACAGCAATATTTTACTGCTTTAGTCCTGCTTATTTAAAAAAAATCATTGTTATTAATGACACACACCCTCAGCCTTACATATGAAGTTAAACTAGCCTATTTTTAACATGGTAGCTGATAAAATCATTTGAAAATGACCAGCTTGGTTTGTGAAGTAGCTTAAAATGTAGAGTTTGTTGGACGCTGACATCCTTGCATCGTGCATCCTTCACATGCCCACAGAAGTCAGTGTGCAGCCTTTTAAAAGGTTCAGACATTATTGGAGAAAGTGCCTGATCCGTGAGAAAATGTTACCTAAAGCTACAGTTGGTCTAAAATCAGTGGAAGCGCACTTTGGGTTCGGTTATTGAGTTTTTCAGAACGCCAATCCCTGTAAAGATCTGTGATTTGTTTGTTTTCTACAACAGTAGCTTTTCTTGGTACTATTGAAGATACTCAAAGGTATAGAATTCTTAAATACAGCAAGAAAAATGTAGGAATTGTGTGTTTTTGTGTTGCGGGAATCTAAATGTGTTGGCACATCATATGCTGAGGTCCTGTTTGTACAGAGGAAACGATAGGCTGCTCTGCATGTGACGCATTTTCCCAGCTAGAGCAGAAAAAGCTTTACACAGAGACATGAACATTCAGCTTTGAAGCTTTGTTGTGTCATTCTCATAATTGTGTTTTACTTCTAGTTCCTGTCAGGTTGAATTAATCCTCTGGTGTCTCTGCCCCTGCAGGAGCTGATAATAGCACTTCTCAGCAACGCCGTCGCCCAGTTTAAGAAGTACAAGTGTCCTCGAATGAAGAGCCACCTCAGTGCGTATGATTAGCGTTTTATAGTCGCTGGGTTACCTTCTTACAGGTGGACGTGTTCTAATCCCTGTAGTATATAAAGAACATCGACACTGTGGTGATTTTTTAATATGAGCACGTTGCAGTTCGCAGCTGTTGTGTCGTTTCACCTCGTCTCACTGTGTGTATCTTCTGTAGTGGTGCAGATGGGAGAGGAATACTACCATGCAAAAGACTACACCAAGGCGCTGAAGTAAGTGAGACACAGCTTTTCCAAGTTACATCCCACTTTTATTTTGATATAGAAGCTGAGAGCAGGACACGTCACACCCAGAATCTTCCAAACTCCTCACACGAGGGGAAAGGGAACAGAACTCTTTACCTCTCTCTCACTCTTAGAAAGCAGGCTGTGTGAAGAATCGTCTTTACCCATTGTGTGTGTTTTCTTATCAGGCTGTTGGACTATGTGATGTGTGACTATCGCACAGAGCGATGGTGGGGTCTCCTGACAGCCATATTGACCACAGCTCTACGCTGTGCTTATCTGATGGCTAGTATTAAGGACTACGTTATCTACTGTATGGAGCTGCTGGGCAGAGGTGAGAAAAAGACGGAACTGAAAACTACGACAAAACATCAGGAATAGTTAAAGAACAAAAGATGCCAAATAATCCTGTAAAACACAATCCTTTAATCTGTGGGGTGGTATTAGAAACTGCTGCTGACACTCAGAACATTCTTACTTGCGTGTGGTAAATCTGAGAAATTTGTTGCAACTGTCCAAGGATGTTTAAAATATCAAAGATGACGTTTGAGTGGAAAACTGAATAATATCAGATCAGAAGACTCACGCTGATCTTGTCTTTTAGCTTCCACCCTCAAGGAGGAGCAAAAGTCAAGGATTGAGAGGAATCTCATCAAAGTCCTCACGGTGAGCTGAAGGGTTCCACCGATCTAATACTCATGATTTCAAACGTTAATATAATTGTAGTGTGTTTCGTAGGAATTAAATGCTTAAAAGCTGCAGTTTGTAGCTGTGTTGTAAAGCTCAGAGTAGCTAAGCAGAGGTCAAATCAAAATTGATGCATCCACATATTTTAATTTCCAGAACGAGGTCCCAGATGCTGAGCCGGAGTGCGATCCGTCTTCTGTCACTGCTGCCAGGTCTTTGTGGAATGACCGCATGGCTTTGGCTGGATCGAACGAACTAACTATAGAAGTGCAAGACTACATCCCATTCAGTTAGTAAACACACGATTCGCTCAAAACAGGGGTTTTAGTTCTCCTCTTTTATCGTGTACGTGGCAGGAAGAAAAGGTGCATGCTGACGAACGATACTGGGTTTAGAAAGAGTTTAGTATAAAATGGGATCCGTCTTAAGTAATAAGTTGATGCAGCATTCTTCTATATCTCTTTATAAATGGGTTATAATAGCTGTCCTTTTTTTCTTACTCCAGTCCAGTGTAAAGCCAAATTCCAGTCTCCCAGTTTCCACGTGGACCAGCCTGTCCAACTGCAGGTCTTCCTCCGAGCTGACTGCCCTCATCCCGTGTCTTTCAGCAAGCTAGCTGTCAGCCTCAGTAACCAGGTACGTGCTGTTTGCATCGCCGCCTCCAGGTATGATGTCAGCTTGGAGCGCTTTGTCTGTCCAACGTCCCACAAAAGCAGCTTCAGGTGAGCTGGTGTGCTCTCAGTCCACACAAACTGAACACATTCAGTCTCGTGTTTATTTACTTCTGTAATTATGTTGCATGCTCACCATGTTAGTTAAAAAACTGCAGTAATAAAACCCAGACTGGTTCGTGTTCACCTCGTTTTAGTGCAGACAGCTGAAAATAACATAAACCTTACGTTCACTGTTCTTCATGGTTATGCTGCAGTAGCTTAGCTTCCTATCCCTCAGCCATAAACCACTGATGGGGTATTGTATGTGATGTATAAAGGTGTTTTTGTTTATTAGGAGTATAACCAGTGGTGTGTGGCAGAGTGGTCAGGCCAGGAGGCCATGAGTCTGTTACCAGGAAAAACCACATGCTACAACTTCAGCTTTGTGGCAAAAACTGAAGATGTTGGTAAGAAGATAGAGGTAAGGAGACTTTGTTGTTTGTGATTGCGAGAGAGAGACATGGATGGAAACATTGATTAATATGTGTGTTATCATAGATGACGGGTATCGAGGTGATGTTGGGTGGCGACAGTGGTCGCTGTGTGTTTGTGAGCTGGAGAGGAGCAGGTGGAGACGCTGCGTCTGCACATGAAGCCTTGCAGGCCAGCAGGTGTTCACGGCGTTGGGGCCGTAACATCGAAGCACGTCAGGAGCTGGACTGGGACAGCTTGACCATGCAGCACAGCACCATGTGAGTCAGAAAAAGCCATTACCAACCCGTCAGTTTGAGCAGTGTCCGTGCTGGGATCGAATCAGCAGAAATGGTTCTTGTGTTTAGGATCATCTCCAGAGTCCCAAAGATCTCTGTTCAGCTGAGCCACCAGCCTCCTGCACTCACCAATGAAATGTACTGCATCAAGCTTACTGTCCAATCACAGGAGGAGGCCATGGCTAAAGATGTTAAATTAACTGCTGGCCTCAAACCAGGTAGATCGGTACTGTAATCATTTCAATAACATACAGCAGCATACGAATGCTAATTTAGCGTTTGTCTTGGTTTGCTTGTTCAGGTCAGGATGCCAATCTAGGCCAGACCACTCACGTCACACTTGACGGATCAAAGTTTTGCGATGACAGCGCGCCTTCTTTGCTCCCCGATGTGCCTCTGGGAGAGCTGAAACCGGGTGAAAAGGTGAGTCTCACAAAGAAATGTCGATTCAGCATACCACGCAAAACGCCAACACTGTCAGTTCACAGCAAAAGAAGAAATTTGAGTTTGTGAGCTGTGTGTTTGCCTCTAGTTGGAGAAGTGCGTGTTTGTCAAGTGTGTGTCAACCGGACCCAGGGTCTTCTTGTTCCACGTGGCCTACGGCATCGACACCACAGTAGAAGGACGACAGATTATGTGCAAGTGTCACAAGGTAGAAAGCTCGTCCGACCCACAGTACAGCTGACAGACGGCTCAGCGATAAACACGTTAACATTTGTTTTACTTTCCTGCTGTACACCTCTCTCTTTTTCTTCTTCTCCAGGATGAGACGGTAACCATAGAGACACTTGTTCCATTTGAGGTTTCGGTCAAGTTTGTTTCCACCAAGGTTTGTATTTAGGATTCCCCGTTTTTATTTTAGCGTGGACTTTACTAATAGTCAGGGAGGTGTGAGGGGATCTTTAAGGGGGCAAGGGTAGAGGGCATAAGCTTAATATCATGAAATACAAAAGCGGGAAATGAGAAACATCCAGATTTGTCTGATTACATTTACATTAGCGTAAGTTAGCATACACCTACCTCAACAACCTGTTTGTATGACAGCTGCTTGTAGAAACTGAAACAGACACTCCAAGTACAAAGTAAAGGACAAAAAATAAGTAAGACAAAGGTTAAAGTAGAGAGAAAAGCCGGAGCTTTGGTATGTTGCATTCGATTAAATAAATTTCATCCTGTTAAAGTAGGATAATGAGTCTTTTTATAGTAAGTCTAATAAAGAGTATTATTATTGTCTCTGCTGTGCTGCTGCAGTTTGAGCCGTTGGACCGGGTATCAGTGGACATTCCCTTTCTCCTAATGACTGACATCGTGTCGTCGTCTCCGTGGCCCCTCCTCCTGACTTCCTCTTCTCTGCAGCTTCTTACTGTGACCAGTAACACACCGCAGCTTCAGTCACAGTTACAGGAAGGTACCCGATTACTTAAAATAGTTACCTAAAATTTCCTGTTTAAATTTATCGCTGAAAAGTAAAAAGTGTGCGCTTGTGTTCAGTTGTTCTACAAACAGGGGAGTGTGCCAGTGAGTGTTTCTGTCTCCGATGCCCGCCACAGACCAGCATCAATAACACGGTGGCTACAGGGCAGTACCTGATATCATGGAGGAGGTACGTACACGTTAATGGAGGCTGTGACGTGCTGCTGCTGGGTTTTCAGAGGGCTTGAACAGACTTCTAAAACTCTGTTTGACAGAAACTCCTCCAGTCCAGACAGTCCTCTCATCCAGACTATAGTTAGTCTGCCTCATGTGGTCCTGGAGATGGTGCCTCTGTACATCCACGCTGGTCAGTATGCAAGCATCGCATGCACACAGTGTTCCTGATTTTACAGAAAATATTCCAATACACGAAGTAGAATTCAAGAAATGTTCTCATTATTTGCATTTGCTATTGTGAAAGATGTTAACCTCTGGCTGTTGGTGGTGTCACATTGTTGTTTTGATGTTTTGGGCTATAGATTTACCGTCGTTCGGGCGAGTCAGGGAGTCTCTTCCTGTGCGTTACCACATAGAAAACAGAACGGCTCTGGTGCAGGAGGTGGAGATGGCCGTGGAACCATCCGATGCCTTCATGTTTTCTGGTCTCAAACAGGTACAGCTGCACCGCCTGTAAGGACTGACGGGTCATGTTGATGGACAGTTTTGGTGATGTCATCGTGCTTCATCAGTACTGAAAATCTGGTTTTCATGCAGCACTTGTGTGTGTTTTCTATCTATCTGTAAATATAAAACTGTGTGTGTGTGTGTGTGTGTGTGTGTGTGTGTGTGTGTGTGTGTGTGTGTGTGTGTGTGTGTGTGTGTGTGTGTGTGTGTGTGTGTAGGTGCGTCTCCGTATCCTCCCCAGTTCAGAGCAGGAGATGCTGTATAACTACTATCCACTGATGGCTGGTTACCAAACACTACCACAGCTCAACATCAGCCTGCCACGTTGCCCCAACTTCGGTACTCAAGCTCTGAAACGCTTCCTGCCCCAGCGAATCTTCGTCAAGGTAACACGCATAGAAACCCATAAACACTAAGGTAACCGTGGAGATGTTTTCCTTGTTGGGCTAAAGCCTCGTTTCTGTCTTTCTCCACAGCCTCAGGGTCGACAGTTGGACGACGCCTCCATTGCTGCAGCTTGAGGAGAAAATGAAAGTGTTTCTTGTAAATAAAAAGCAGCATTGTGTACTGCAGGCTGTTCTAGATGTATGATACCACAGAGATTGACACTATTTGCTTAGATCATCTGTTGACCAAACACCAGCAAGCATCGAGCACCAATGATCATTTAACAGCTAAGATCGTGTGTGAATCTGATGTGAGCTTTATGGACATTTGAGGAAAGTTTAATATATGAATAGGATGTGATGAAGATTTGATTAAACTGAAGTGATCTAAACCTGCTGTGTGTACAACCGTGAAAGTGTGAGACAATTGTACATACTTAAAAATGGCTACATTATATCGATGAAGTTGAGGGTCATAATGTTCAGAAGTGGGAAAAGGGTTAGTTGGTTCTGAAAGACGGTATAGAAAAGAGACGCCTGTCGCTATTGCCCATTTTCTTTTGGTTCATGGATTTTAAGCACTAGTAAAGTGATCAGGTAATGCTAACAATAGGGCCCGAGACTGAGTCTGAGACACGGATACCAGCTCATTTTTGCTTCTTAGTTCTTAGACTAGTTTAGAAGAGACATATTTATAATTCAGGAAAATTTTTTAAATACTTTTAATTGGCCAATAAAGGAATTGCAGTTTTTTCCACATTAAGTTTAATAATTCACTGAAGCTTGTTGGCTGGTTCAAAAATGGCAGGTTGTTAACTCACCAAACATGAGCTGTACTGTCAGCACTCAGATTATAACCACGCTAAAGTGACTCCACACTGTAGTCATGTACACATTTGCATAACTAGCTAAATTTCCCTACTTGATCCTGGAAGGTGATGAAAATCACATCTGAGGCCTGTGAAGCAGAATTTCAGGGTTAACTCTGGGCCTAACCCTGCGCTGCAAAGCTGGTTTAATACTTACTGCTGTACATCGCCATGGTAACTTGTGATGGGAACATGTTCCAGACTAAATATCAACAGGTATAAAATCACCGTCTGCTGATAAACCAAGTTTCCAGAAAACATCCGTACGATTCTTTGAAGATCTCTGTGTGCGAATAGTAGCAGGAGCTCAAGTTTATTAATTGTCTGACGCCTGTGTGTTTCCCGAATGTGCATCAGTAATAAGTACAGATTCTTACATGCAACTTTATTCCTTGCTGCTGTTTTTTTTTTTTTTACCTTTTGGCCGTGAAATAATTGAACCCTTTAAATCCAATTGTGTGTCTTTGTGAGTTTTTAAGACTTCTACATCATCAGTGTGACTTAAATTGTTCACAATTAAAATCATATAAGGTGCATGACACATTTTTAATGACTACATTGCAAAAATATGGTTTATGTAGCAAATGTGATACAAATTAAAACTCATACAGATTAAAAGTTGATATTTTTTATATATTGTCTGAAGGTTCAGCAAACACTCCATTATCAAAACATTAAAGAGTGATTTTATAGTTCAGGTTTTAAAGGGTTAAGAACAATTAAGTATTATAGGCATTAATATATAAATTGGATCAAATGCAGGTAGACTCAGCCCATATTTGATTTGTTTTTGTTCTTTAGCTGATCTCAGACCAGTACACACTCGGGGCTGCAGCTGAAAAAATAAAAACTAAAGCTGTCTTATGCAAATTTGGAGATTATTTAATGGGATAGCAGATTCTAATCAGACTCCCCTGTCTACACTGGATTTACAGAATTCCTGGACTTCCAGGAACAATTCTGAGATGTTCTCTGGGGTTTTCATATAATTTGAGAAACTTAAATAGGTTAAAAAAAAAAAATGGTGTTGTGTTTTAATTTCATGTGTGGAATGTGGTAAATATAAGAGATAAATGTAATAATGCTATGAAATGCGTGTCTTAGAAACCGAATATCTTAAATAGAACCTGCAGCTATAATCTGTACACCTCATAAAATGTTTGGTAAAGATCCAGAACGCACGCTGAAGCTGAAGTTCAGAGGACAGAGCAGATCATCTACCAGTTGGAAGGTTGGTGGTTCAAGCCCTACTCCACCAGTTTGCCCTAAAACATTTTTGGGTGAGATACTGTTACTTTCAGCAGAGTACAAACGTGTGAATGTTGGACAGAAACCTCTAAAGGCCTTTCCCCCCCAAAACTTATATAAAGCTCTTTCAGTGCTTGAGTATAAAAAAGTGTAAAAGAACGGGTCCATTTGCCACTTTTCAGATTTTTCATAGAAAAAACATAATGATACAAAACTGAAATTGATTCTGTTTATATTTTTCAAAGACAATTTCTCTCTGAATCTTGTAATGACTACATTAAATGCTGTAAAAATGATTTCCCAGCCGCCACAGAAGTGATTAAATTACTGCTGTTTTATTGGTAGATTTTTATGATTTCAGTTATTGTGTAGGTTCGTTTCTGGATGACAGCTCGGACTCTTTGTGGCACCCTGAGTATTTTGAGTATTAAGAACAAGTCCCCCCCCCCCCCCCCCCCCAATCAGCTTTTTTTTGCTATTTGTTGTGACAACAGTTTGCATCATGGTACAGAGCCAAAAGCTCATTTGCTTCCACCTGATGTGATGTTAGGGCGATATTTAGTTTCGCCAGTAGGTGGCGGTGGCGGCTCAGCCAAACGGGTAACTGCCAAAATAATCCCTCACAAAAGTAACGCAGGCCAGTTATTACGATGGAAGCCGTCAGTAACACTGAACTGTTTTGCTGTGTTTCAGCGCAATAAACCTTCATGTGCACCTGGATGAACCTTGTCTTCCTTCAGTGTGTAACAACTTTGTGGAGGAGAGGACGTGATGTTTGAGTCTGCATCCTCTACTAATCATTCTCCTTTAACCCACAATTAAAATCCGTTCCACTAGAGTCGCATATCCATTTGCACCCTTAATCTCTCTAACATGCTGCACAACCTTACCAGCTTGATTTCTCTTCCTAGCCAAAGTCCTTTTCACCTTGCTTAGATCCGGTCTCACATGCAGCTCATTACAAGCTAGGGTTGCCAACTCCCTGAAAAATAAATAAGGGACACCTTGTGGCCAGGGCCGGGCAACCCAGTTGTCTTCACCCTTCCCAGTGTGGTAGCTCTTTTTTTGTGTGTGAAATTATTTTTTAACCATTTGACTTGAATTTGATTTAAGCAGATGCATATTCTTTGTGATATGACCATATGTGAAACAAATGATCATTTAGCCATTTATTTTTAGCTCAAAATGACAACATTAACACAGTAAAACAGGTCTCTTTCTTAAACAGAAGCCTGTCATGCTTAACTTTTGAGAATATAAGTAAATCTTTCTTTAAAAGAACTCTGTCCTGCTTAACTTAAAATTATATAAATTAATAGAAAGCAATAGAACAAAAATATTCTTGTAACAGTGCACATTTAGTGCATTTAGTACAATTGGCTTCAGTTGAAATATTATTTCAGCTTTTCTAATGCTAATCAGCTGCTCCTGTTTGTAAACCCACTTGTTCCCATGATTACGCATCATAACTCATCATCATTATTCATCTATGTATTACTTTTATGTATTAGTCATCTATTTGTTGTAATCATCTATCCTTGCAGTTGTTTATTACACAAAATAAATTATATTATCACACTTCTGGCCACATAGAGCTGATATTCACTGCACATGCCCATATTAACCTTAACCAGAGGGTTTAAAAAAAACAAACCAGTGTTTACATACCATATCTGCTTCTGCCGTGGCCTGGTGGACAAGAAATTGGTTAAGGGTTCCCCGAGCTTTCACGCCCCTCGTGTTCTTCATGTGCCCACCAATAGAAGCATGCCTATGGAAAAAGTGCGCCGGCACACAGTGCAGTGCGCTTTATAGTGCACTTTTCCAGCCAGGTGTTTTCCTTTTCCCATTCCTCCCTGTACTTTTGCAGCCTATTTTTTCTTTCTCTGAGCGAACAAACATTGCTGCTCTAATGCTGGGCTCACACTGTGCGATTTTTGGCCCATTTTGAGCCGATTTTTGAGTCGTGCGACCGATTTGGTGATCGGCCCGATTTTGGCCTTCATCGTGCGTCGTGTAGTTTACGCGGGGTAACGAGAAGCGATTAACACCTCACGACCAGCTCCCGATCATCAATCGCTCGTGAGGGTGTCACCACAGCTGCTCACGCGCAAACACGTAAACGTCGGTGAAAAAGACGGAGCAGCACGGCAGTGCAGCGTGTGATCTGGACACAAGCGATGGAGGCACAACTTGTAGAACTTTGGAAAGCTCATCCGAGCCTTTTCCATGTGGCATCACAAAATTATCACGACCACAACAACCGTGAAAATAGTTGGATCTACACTGCTGCTCAATCACAGCTGCCTGATCAATGTTTTTCATTAGCAATTTAGCAAAGTTGATGTGGTGGTGTGTCTGTGTGAGTGAAAGACAGAGAGAGCGAGCGACAGATTTTCTGTTATAACCTTCATTTTATGGAGGCACAGTGTGCCGTCCGAGACTTGCACCGCAGTGTCGGCGTTTGTTTCCCTGTTGGCCGGTATTT
The DNA here is from genome assembly GCF_057382185.1 of Mchenga conophoros. Taxonomy (NCBI): domain Eukaryota; kingdom Metazoa; phylum Chordata; class Actinopteri; order Cichliformes; family Cichlidae; genus Mchenga; species Mchenga conophoros. Next base: position 2,992,921 of record NC_140527.1, read on the forward strand.
TCTTCGTAAGCGACCTTTCCTCGACCAATGAGATAAGCGATAATCTAACTTGTCATACTCGAATTGTCATAAGTGTGCTGTCAGCTCATTGGTCACAAAGCAGGAGAGGGGCTGGGAATTATGTTTTCAAACAAAGTGTTAATTCCATTAAAAGTTATAGACTACTTTTGATTCTCACTGTATTACGGGACAAAGTGCGTCCCTTATTAGCTCAATACGGGACGTGAACTTTTGTTTCTAAATACGGGACGATTCCGTTTTTTAAGGGACGGTTGGCAACCCTATTACAAGCCGTTTCCTATGTCTTTGCTGTACATCTAGCAGTTCTCTTTACTTTCTTTATCTTCATGACTATCTCTCTTTTTGCCCCCTTGTATACTTTCCAGTATTTCCACATTCCACTTCCAGATCTCTGTCCAGAGACACACCAAACACCGCCTTGGCAGTTTCCCTCTGCACTGCAGCTGTACATTCCCAGCCATCTATCTCTTCACTACCATCCAAAGCTGTTGAATTTGAGTACATATTTGACTATTTTTTAAATTAGATTAAAATTAATTGAATTTATGAATGGATTCATACATTTAGAAATATTTATTTGTACCTACTGTTTTTACTGTCCATTAATTTATCACAACATTAATTCCTTTAATAATAAAAAAAATCATGTGTAAATGAAGGTACTAATGAATATTTAATTGCGCTATTAATTATTTATCAATGAAATTGTTTATTTCGATGTGCGCAAGTGTCTCGGTCCTCCATACCTAGAGGGCGATATCTCAACAGCGCCAGGTTGACGAATCCCCAAAAAGTCTCGCCGAGTCAAGATGTCGCGATAACTGCTTGGAGTCGGATTCAAATTGTGGCGCTTTGACTGATCGCTAACAAGGTATATTTAATCCTTGTTTTTGTTTATCTATCTTATAGGCACTTCGTCAGTAGAAGAACTGCCCACAGTAGAGTTGTTGCTGCTAATTAAAAGAAAATATCGTTAGTTCGGAGTTTGTCATATTGAAATCTTAACCCCCCCCCAGGCTTAGATTGTGTGGCTGAATACGAGCAGGAGCTAGCCATCTTTACCTGACTTGTTGACATTTTTTGGCCGATACTGTTGCTTTTATATCTGCTGTAGCGGTTGCTTATTGTCCTCCTGGACATTTACTGTCACTATTTATCTTATTAACAGCGGGACGTTAGCTTCAGATTAATTAAAGCTGTATAGCACTGTCTTACAAAACAAACGAGAGCACGGTATAGACGTTAGCATAAACGGTTGCATTTATTTAAGCCTTTTTTGATTACTTTTGTGTGTCACTTTTTAAATACATGCATTGTTTCTGAGTTGGACAGTGGAGTATAAAAAATCTCAAAGCTGCCTCTGACTGCATCAGACTGTAAGTGACAGAGAAAATGAAAACGATAGATAAAATAAAAGTCACATGGTGATAGCAAATAATTCAGGAACTGGATATTGTTAAGACTGACACCAATATTTGCTGATTCAAAAGGCTGATACATCAAATTATATATATATATAATATAAGGTTACGGGCTTTTTCGGTAAAGACTGGTGCACACAACAAACTTTAACACACATTTGTGCGTCCTTCACTTTCCAGATGGCAGCAGAAGAGGAGATCAAGGTACTGAGGATCCAGCTCAGAGAGAAGGAGGAGCAAGTTCATCAGGCTGCTCAAGCTGGCCTGGATCTCCTCAACCAGCAGGTGGAGCTGCAGAACCGACTGGATGAACAAAGAGTAGAGATGACCAACGCCCTTGAGGTCCGCTCTTACACAAATAAAGAGAAAAAGCTCCAGTAAACTGCCATGAGCCCAATACAAAAGTCCTTGTTTTCCTAAGTTTCCCGCCCTGTTGGTCATCCAAACTAACTTCATCATTGTTTCAGACCTCTCCACCTATCTTTGTCTGATGTGTGTGCCACAGGCTCTCGAGCAAGACAAGTACTCGTTGCAGAAGGAAGTGGAGCTGAAAACTCGGATGCTGGAATCACTGCAGTCGGACTTTGACTGTGTGAAGAATCAGCAGAAACGGCACCTTCAAGAACAACAAGAACATCTGGAGAGGGCTCATAGCATGGCACTCAGTGAGCTTCACAACAAGGTACAACAGCACGTGGTCTCATCTGGTATGAGGCCTGTACTAATGAGTGAAATTAGGGATAGGGAGCTATGCTAAATGTAAATGGTAAATGGCCTGTATTTGTATAGCGCTTTTCTAGTCCCTAAGGACCCCAAAGCGCTTTACACAACCTGTCATCCACCCATTCACACACACATTCACACACTGTGTACTATGTGTATCTATGTGAGTTATGAGGTTAAATGCACTATGGTATCTTACACCAGTAAAAGCCCCAATTCTTGAGTGGCTGTTAGAGCAGTAAAGTGAGATAGTTGTTGAGGTGTACCACGCTGTCACTGCCTTCAGAACTGCCTTCATTCTTTTTGGGGCTGGAAACATGATTCAGAGAATCTGGTCCGTATTGAAATGATGGAGTTACACAGTTGCTGCAGATTTGTTGGCTGTACATACAGATGCAAATTTCCCATTCCACCACATCTGTATGAGTACAGTAACTGTCCTGTTGTAGAAAACAGATTGACATGAATTAAGCTTTGCATTATGCTGTGCATTACACTGCTGGAAGCAGACATAGAGACACTATGGTCATAAAGGGTCACGGTCAGCAACAATACTCAGATATGCTGCAGGATTCAAACGATGCTCAGGTAGTGCTAATGGGCTTAGTGTACCAAGAAAATCTCCCTCACAGCCTGACTGGTACACGGCAGGATGGATCCACGCTGTCATGTTGTTTTCCAACCTGTGATTGTGGTTTTTGCTGTCTCAGATCCTGAGGTTGCAGTCTTCTCTAGAAGAGTCCCAGCTGAATGAAAAACAGCTGAAACATAAGCTGGAAATGCAGACCGAGACGCTGAATAACAAGACGGAGGAGCTCCGAGCTCTAAATGAACACACACAGAGTTCCATGACGTCGGAAATGATAGAGGTGCAGATGAAGATCACAGAGCTGGAGAACGTTAAAGTGAGTGACTTACAAAGGAAGGTTCTACAGACGGCTCATTCTCACAGCGACAGTGTGATAATAGAGACCATCCAGAGCTGAGCTGCTATGTTAAGCTGTTCAGAGAAAGGCTTGTGGATCTGACAAGCTGCTTAGTTTTTCCAGATGTTTTTGGTCCTTTGAGCACCACAAAGCATGTACCATCCAGGTCAACTAACACGAGAAGTACCTAGATGAATAAAAATCATTAATGGCATGAGAAGAAGAGGTGTTGAATCAGCATGTGGTGTAATCTGTTCATCTACCAGGTGGAGCTGGAGCAGGCACTGCAGGAATCGCAGTACAAGGAGCAGCAGCTGGAACTGAGCAACAGCAGCCTGCAGCGGCAGCTGGAGCGAATCACCGAAGAAAAGGAGGAAAGGCAGAAAGAAGCGGTGTCCTGGTTCAATGCATTAGAGGTGAACATGTTACAGTCTGCTGTTCTCTGTGTTGTGCAGTCACACCAGGGTGGAAATGCCTGGAAAGGTCTTAAATAAGCACTTTCACTAATCTCAAAATAGATTAACAATATAATAATCTAAAAGTATTAATGGAACGATTGAAATTAGGCAAGTAGGAGATGATATTGTGCATTTGATGAAGCTCGTACTTGCTGCTTGGTTGGTTGTGTCCGACTCTGCTGCGGTCACGTCCTGTGATAGTCTAATCAGGGCAAAGTTGATAATACAATCCAATTTTGAATTCTTAGAGAAGCGTGTTTAGTTTCACACAGTAAGCATTTCCACAGACTGTCGCTTCAGTTGTTGTCTTTCTCTCTCTGTAATGACAGAAATCTCGTGAGGCCAACAGGGATCTGCAGATCGAGTTGGATCAGGTTCTTCAGCAGGCCCAGGATCCAAACAGCAAAGGGAACTCGCTGTTTGCTGAGGTGTGTCACACTTTCCTTTGGCAGCAGGTCTCTCTGTAAGTCCAGAGTTGTGCTTGAATCGAACCTGGAACCTCAGTAAATGGCTCCATGTTGTGTTGCAGCTGGAGGATAAGCGGGCTGAGATGGAGAGGCAGCTCATCAGTGTGAAGGTCCAGTACCAGTCGCTGCAGAAAATACACACCTTTAGCAAACAGCAGATGCAGCGCTTGAAGGTAGCGTGCGATAGCTCATCTGGTCGGTCGCCGGTTTGTAACTGGTTGGTGGTTGGCTGACAGTATGGATGTGCGTGTTTGGTGCAGGTGCAGATAGCCACTCTGATGCAGCTGCAGGGCTCCAGGGCTGACCCTGCTCAGCTGGAGAGACTGCAGTCCATGCTGTCGGAGAAAAATGGAGAGATCCAGAATCTGATGACTAAACTGCAGAGGCTGGAGAAGGTGGAGGTGAGAACGTAACAGTCAGTGCAGTTTGTAGAACGACTTCACGTTGAGAAAGTGTGTGCGCTCGTGCGAGAGTAACACCTGCCCTGTTCCACAGACAATTACACAAAATGCTTTTAGAGCAGATTTACTTCACGTTAGTCCTACTTACTGAAAAAAACTTTCCCAGCAGACTAAGAGGTGCTAGCATAGCATTTATAAATTAGAGCTGGATATTAACAAGTCCAAAATCTACAGAAAACTACAGGCTCAGATAGAGCCTTGTCTCTAGCAAATGGGATGTTTTCTGCTTTAACAGGAGCTCGGCTAAGCCTCTCACATAACATGAACTTGTGCTGTTTTACTTATGAGATAAAATGCTACACCTGCTCTCCTAGATTCGGACACAGTCACATGTCGTTTGTTCCGTGTGTAGATGTTATTGAAGTCTCAGCCAGATAATCCGGCTCCAGCCGATGATGGAGATGGCCAGGATGAAACATACTACACCGACCTGCTCAAAATGAAGCTCAGCAACACTCTGTAAGTTTGGCTGTTTTCTGGCCTTTTGCTTGACCATCTACAGGTTGCCTAGAAATATAATGATCTGAATAAAAGAAAGAAATTGTCAGTTGGCCTTTCTTGCCATCAAAATGAGTCTGGATCCATATTTTGGGACAGATGTATCCATAAATGTCTGATTATTGGCTCGTTAGAGCAGCATACAATCTTGGTTCACTTTCATGGTAAATGGACTGATACAGTGATTATTCTGCTCTGCTTGAACACTGAAAGTGCTTTAAAGAAAGGTCAGTGAAACAATGTTAAACAATTTATCTTTAATGTGAGATATTCAGGTTGACACAATGAGAACGCGTGAAAAACATGTTGGAAATGTAGCTTTAAAAAACGAAACAAAAAAGACAACAGGTTGGATCGACGGGAAAAATACATTACAGGTAAATTTATGTGAAGAAGCCAGTGCTTTGAGCCCCATTCATCGGGAGACAACTTGAAGTCCGCCACCTTATAGACGGTCCTTGGGTGCTTAATGTAACAGTGTTGTTGGACTTGGATGAAAGTGGGAAAACGGCCACAGTAATTAGGCTCAGACGTTAGAATAGAAGTAGAATCACTGTGCAGCTGAAGAAACCATCACAAGAACAAAAGAGGTTTTATCCATTTATAACGGATTTTTCTGTCTTTCGATCTTTATGCAGGAAGTCTGGGTCAGGTGGTTGGTTTTCTTGGTTTCATGAATCAGTGCTTAATTGTAAAACACATATTTGTCTGCACTGGGAAGATTTGATATTTTCAGGATAAAAAATAAACTGTTACTGTAACAAAGAAGGTTAGACTTCAGTTATTTCATCTACATATTTAACTTCGGCTTCAAATAGTGTGTGTGTGTGTGTGTGTGTGTGTGTGTGTGTGTCTTAGTAAGGATGCAGAGCGTCTGAGAGATGAGCTTTCTCTTCAGAGGATGAAGTCTTTGTCAGAGAGTCAGAGAGCTCTGGAGCTGGAGAGGAAACTCTTCACATCTGAGCGGCTGCTCAAACAGGTAACAGGCTGCTCTGACTGCAGCACTTCCCTGTGTTAGTATCTCTTACAAGTGCCGTTTAAAACTACAAAGCAGATGGAAGCACAAGAGGTAGTGTTTTACCTCTAGGTAGTGTTTTCTGTGGAAATCTTAAATAATTATAAAATGACATCTAAAAAAGTAACAATACTAAAATAACTTCATGGTTTTACAGTAATCGTGTAGCTCTAGTTGGTATATGTACTTGGTTTGTTTCTTCTACTGAGCTGTAAATTTGAGCCCCATGATGGGATTTTTGTAAGGAATGTGGACTATTGTATCTGCTGTGATCTTATATTTGCTATTTGATTGGATATTTCCATTTCCTGCTGCAGGCTCAGAGTGACAAGATCAAGTTACAGTTGCGAGTAGAGGAGCTCCAACACAAATATGAGCCAAAAGGTATGTAGCATAGCGCGCCCGCTCTGTACACATGTACACATGCGCCGGGGTTGTTGCAGCTCTGTAACTGTGCTGTCACCTGCAGAGGCAAAGAAGAATCTCATCCAGAAGAGAAAGAGAGAGAAACTTCCTGTTGACATCACACCCTCCGTGGAGGAGGCACCGCTGGACCGGACCAAGGAGGCCGTTGCTGTGGTGACAGATACAGCGGACCCCGAGGCTGACATGCGTCCTCCACTGAGCTCCTCAGCAGGTGTTTCAGAGGCTGAGCCACGGCCTGCAAAGTGTGTGAAGATCAGTGAAAACGAAGCTAGTGTAATTCCCAACCCCAGGTATGTACTAACAGCAGGGATGTGTACGACCAACTAAGTTCTTGGGAGTTTAGCGTTGGCTTTAACCCCGACCTTGCAGAGACGCCAAGGTAGTTTACATGACTGTACATAAATTTCTGTCCACAAGTTGCAGCTAAGGCATAAATACAGGTGGTTTTTCTGTTTAGGGGATTATTAGTAACATTTTGTCTGTATTTGTTAAACTGGAAGGATTTCATGAGTTTTAATCTTTGGTTTTGAAAAGTTGAGGCATTGTTCTCTGTAATATCTATGCTCCTCGTGATGAAGATGATGGGGGTGATTGTGATTGGCAGTTTGATTCTAGTCCACAGTAGGGCTGCCACAAACGATTATTTTGATAGTCGACTAGTCACCGATTATTTTTGCGATTAGTCGACTAATCAGATCATCATCCATTGGACGTAAAACTACAGCTTATTGCACCAGCAGCATCTGCTCTTATATAACTATCATTAGCTTACAGCTTTAAGTGTTTAAGGTCTGTGCTAACTAAAAATAAAGACAAGATGATAGTTTATTGAATTTTAATGAAATTTGCAGATTGTTTCGGTGAAGTTTAATAAACTCCTTGCTATCTAAAATATAACAGGACACTGGAGTATATTCTGGAGCATCTCACACTTCTGATAATCAGTTGTCTGCTTGACGTTTATTCAGCTGTGTAAAAACTATAACTTTAATCTCAGCCAAACCGATTTACTCAGGAACAAATAAAATACTAAAAAAAAAAAAAGCCAAACAATAACATTTTAAGTTATCTAAGTGACTCATATATGTTTAACCTGAGGAGTGAAAGACGGCGGTGGGTTTGACAACGATTTGCGGGGAGTCCGGTGTTCTCACGGCGCTAGTGAGCCTAGCCCCCGGCTAGCTATCGAGCTAGTGGGTAACAGACGTCTCCGAAAACGTCGGAGCGCTTTTGAAAATATGCGGTGTCCTGATAAACTGAGCAGATATTTGAGGTTTACACAGCTACATTCTCGCCTGAAAATATGTTAAACGTTTATTTTGTGACCCAGAAAGAATAATAAGAGTAACATTAAAACTAACTAGCTGCCGCCATTGTTGGAAACTGCGCTGGGCCGCGCTATGAATTCTGGGACACAGCTGCTTCTTCTTCTTCTTCTTCGGGGTTTAACGGTAGCTGACATCCTTGTACATGCAATGCTGCCATCTTCTGTTTCAGTCCGTTATTACACTCTTAAATCCTGCCACTTATTCCTGCGTCTTTTGTGATCTTACAAAGTTTCAAACGACGCGTCGACTATTAAATCAGTCGTCGACGATTTTGATAGTCGACGTAATCGTGGCAGCCCTAGTCCACAGTGTGATCTTTGAGTGGAAAATTTAATGTTTCTTGGTTGTGTTTTGTTTTTCCAGTAGATTTTGTAGTCTGTGTTATTGGAAACACTGATAGTTGGTATAGGAGAGAATGTTTGTCTCCACTGTTGCAATTTGGCCAATAAAAAAAAGGCCTTTGATAGCAGAGCATGACTTTTGTCTTCCACCCCTCACCCCCGACCGCTCATGGCACATGGCCCCACCCCCCCGGTTCTGATGGAGGTTTCTTCCTGTTAAAAGGGAGTTTTTCCTTTCCACTGTCCCAAAGTGCTGCTCATAAGGGGTCATATGATTGTTGGGGTTCCTCTGTTTTCTCTGTTGTCTTTACCTTACAATCTAAAGCACTGTGAGGCAACTGTTGTGATTTGGTGCTATATAAATAAATGTTTCATATTGGGAGGGAAGAATTGTGAGCTGTAGAAGCTCGGGCATCCTTAAAGAGTTACTGCGAGGTTGGTTTATTCTAATTTCTGACATAGTGGGTCTAGTAACTAATAATAAAGCATCAGGCCTTTTTTCCCTGTGAATTGTTATGTTCCTTTAATTTTATGGTTTTGTCATATTGCTCAAAGAAAATTGCAAATATTTTAAAGTGTTTAGTGTTCTTCTGAATCAGTGACTTGCCAAATCCATATTTGAAGCTGAGTGCTGAAGAGAAAGGTCCTGTTTACTTTGTCAAATGCTTTTTCTTCTAATGACACTAATAAGCTTGTTTAAAAATAAATAGTCTCAGCGCAACTTTAGTCCTGTTTTGGCACATCGTGTTGTTGACTAAGTACAGATGAAAACTGTAAGATCAGGAGCCGAATGAGCAGTAACTGAATTGTTTTTGGTTGTTCTCAGCTCTCCTTCAGCTGACTGTAAGGAGAAAGTGATGGAGGAGAACCAGCAGCAGAATAAGCGAGAGGAGAGGAGAAAGAAACAGAAAGCAGTGGAGATGATCCATGTCAGTTCTAACAGCAGCATGGAGAACCAGTGCGCTCAGCAGTAGGACTCATCAGGCCTGGACTACACACCGTCACATGTGGACATGTATATGATGCTGCTGTCATTTCTAATAGTCTTTAAAATAAAACAACTTCTGTTCTTATAAATATTATAATTATTAATTTGTTCTACAATTGTACCCACACATTTAAATCTATTAAAATGTTTCCAACATGCTGTATATTCATTTTTTCAATTCTTTCTTGTTACATTCTGTGATATGCAACATATCTTTAAAATACATCAAGTGCAGTAAGTATACATACGTTTCATATAAATATACTCTATAACTTTCTTATTTTCTCTAGCCCACATAATTAAACATTTCAGTTACATAAAACATGTGAATTTTGATTTTATGTACTGTATAACCTGTATAATAAATATGTGTAAAATATGCCACCTCCTACACCAGCTGCTGTATCCCGTTTATTTGAATATATAACACGCTACACCAGCAGGGGGCAGCAGCGGGAGGTTTGTGTACTGTACCGCAGCTCAAAGAAGAGAAGCTGTACGTGGACCAATGAGAATCGACGGAAAAGTAGAAGCTTTCGGATGTCTGCGGGAACTGTCAGAACAGGTGAAGGCATCGCTTCAGCGTCACTGCTGCTCTACTGTCGCTCGGACTGGTGAGTGTTTGCTAACCTGAACGCTGTCGCCGTCACGGAGCGGTTCTTGGTCGCAGCTTTCTGGTTCCTCGGGATTTGGGAACTCTTAGCTGTCAGCTGTTACGGCGTTACTTACGTGCTCATTGTGTCGCCTAGATATGCAAACATGTGTAGAGCTGTCATTGTGTCACTTTTTTGGTAGCCAATCTGTAAAGACGCTCACAGCCCGGTGAGTCACGCCAGACTCTATTCAACATCTTGACTTTTTAAATCGACATATTTCTCAAAGCAGATTATCACCAGAGACGGAACAAAAAGTAGTTTAGTCCCATTTTTTGGTTAAAACACGAGATTAGAGAGTGGAGTTTTGGCCCGGGCTGGAGAACAGTAATAAGGACCAGTGGTGTAGTGGTTAACCCCCTCGTAAAGCTCATGCAGCACCTGAAGGTAGCTATGATTCTGACATGCCGTGCTGTGTATTCCAGTCACCATGAAGCTGATACCCTTTCATGTCGGGGGAACCTCCTTCATCCTGGCCGTCCTCTTGGTGCTGCATTACTGTCACATAGCCAGCATTCTTGGCCACAAGGTAGGTTAAACCTTTTGCTCTGATAAAGTGTTTAAAGCTCTCAGATGTTCTCGAGCATGTCATTTAGTTTCGCTGCACCTGTGATAAGATGGATTTGGCAGCAGTGATGGGTGGAAAGAGCTGCTGATCAAAGCCTGGCTGTGGGCAAACTGAAGACTCGTGAGAACATCCACGTGTGTTTCAGCTGCAGCTGGGACTTGGCTGGAATTAGCGGTGTGATAAAAGCTGTTACCTTTTAACCCAGGTAACTCTCACTGGTAACCAGTGTTGGTCAAGTTACTTGAAAAAAAGTAATCAGTAACTAATTACTGATTACTTCCCCCCAAAATAATCCGTTGCTTTACTGATTACTTATTTTCAAAAGTAATTAATTACTTAGTTAGTTTTTTAAAACACTATTTACAACCTGAAGAGGTGATAAAGTGATAGATCTTTCAGCCCAATTCTACTTTTTCTGCATAATCCATCATACAAAATGTAATCAAATGGAAAAGTCTCTTTTTAAAACTTGTTTTATTCGTTTTAATCTTTTAACTTTATGCATCAAGCAAAAATGTAATTATATGCAACATTCTCTGACTGGAAGAAATTAGTTTAACATTTAAACCTATTTTCTGCACATTCCAGCTCATAAAATAAAATATTTTTTTGTGTTTACACTCAGTCTTTCAAATAGATGCAAGTAAAACAACAGAAAATAAAGTCAAAGACTCAGCGGTCCTGTTGCTCTATTTTCACCTGTAAAGCAGGAGTGGGGCAGGCGGAGGTTTACCCTGGTGCAGGTGTGCCGCGGTCAGTGGAAGGATACGGCAGTTTCTCTGTGAACGTCACATTCCCGTCATAGCGCACTCAGTGCTTCCTTGGAAGTTTAGGGTTTTTTCGCTGTAAAAAGAAGTTTTCTTCCCACGCACAGCGGACACTAATGTTTTTGTCACTTTTTATGGAATCAAACTCAAAGTAAGGTCAGTACTTCCACGCTTTAAACGCTGCACGCTCATACTCTCTCCCACAATCGATATATGACCCACTGTTTCACTAACGTTGCACTGGCTTACGTCACTGTCATGAGACATTCTCGCAAAAAATCACGGTTTTAGTAACGCAGCGTTTCTATGGGAAAGTAATCTAATTACCGTTTTTGCAATAGTAATCCCTTACTTTTACTCCTTACTTTAAAAAAGTAATCGGATTACAGTAACGCTACTGCCCATCTCTGCTGGTAACAAATGAAGACATCAGTGTTTTTATGGCAGTACACCATAAATGACAGTATCTTGTAACCGGACTCATGCAAAGAATAAAAATGAAGGGCTGCAAATCTATGGAACCCCAGGACTGCCATAATGAATTAATTAAATACACCATTAAATAATTAATTAAATGTGGCAATAATTAATTAAAATTGGAATTAATTAATTAAATAAATAGTTATGACACATGTAATTAATTAATTATGTATTTCACATTTTAATTAATTATTGACACATTTAATTAATTATTTATGTATTTCACATTTTAATTAATTATTGACACATTTAATTAATTATTTATGTATTTCACATTTTAATTAATTATTGACACATTTAATTAATTATTTATGTATTTCACATTTTAATTAATTATTGACACATTTCATTAATTATTGACACATTTAATTAATTATTTAATGATATATTTATTTATTTCATTTTGGCAGTCCTGACGCCTGGCTCTCGTCATGAAATAATTTTATCTGTCAGCCTCACCCATCAAACTCAGGGGGCGGGGTTAACGCTGCCCATGCAGCTTCTCTAACATTTGATTGGTTGCCGTGCAAAGTAAGTCAAAACAGGTCGATCCTAGAAAATCGATTGCTTGTGTAGACTTGGGGCAGCCAGTTATCCCAGAATGCAGATCAAATCACAAGCAGCAATGGTGGTGGTGTAGTTTTAAAATACCCCGTTTTTCTGTCACCAACTACACTTTTAACAGTGTTTTAGCCGCGAATGTCGCGCCGTATGTCTGGTCAGGTTGTCAACATAGAACATGTTTGCCAAAGTGCTCAGATGTTTTCAGAGATTTCACTAGCTCTGCTAACAGTTAGCATGCAGAGTGCACCGAGGGGGTTACGTTAACCGGTTTGTTTACATATTCCACTCTCCGTGTTCCACATGTTGCATTCGCAGATTCTCATTTTCACCAAACGATCGTCTCTTTCCGCCTGGTCTTGTGTCTCTGTGCTTCTGTAACATAAAGAACGAGCTGACATTTTTCTCACGAAACCAGCGATCAGCTCAACAGACCCTCAGTTTACCTGCATGCATCCTCCTCCTCATCTGTCAGCTGTTTAACACCTGCTGCTAATTCAAGAAACACGCCCACGTTACCTGGTGATAGTCACAGTTTAACTGGGCAGCCGGTGCTCGATATAACGCAATGTCAGCGCATTTTTCTGCACAAGATAAGTAAATATAGTATTTTCCCCGAGCGCAGAGCTGCTGGAGCTCGTTTCCTTACAGAGCACTTTATAGGCGAACAGCTTCATCAGCGGCTGATGTCCAATCACCGGCACAGCTTTCAAACCTCAGCTGAGTTTTAGCTCTGTGGTTAAACGCTGGACTTCATTCACTCAGGTTCTGTCTGTCGGGTCACGTTTACTTCGCTGTTTTATTTACAACTGAGCAAATCGGTTTGGCTGAGGTTAAAGTTACGTTTCATAACTGCATAGTTTCACAGACGTTTAATGAACCACTGGCACATGTGTTAGACTGAACTATCATCTAAATATCATCTGTTTTTTAATAGTTATTCAACTGTATTCTAAGCACCAGCTGTCTGTTAGAATGTGATTTTTTTTTTTTTTCTCTCTCTGTTGGCAGAGGTATAAAAATGCGCAGGAAAATCTGACGTGCATGGCGAACTTCACCGACGATATTTAGGGAGGAATAAACACACAGCAAACATAAATGAACCATTTGTCTGTCTCCATAATTGAGAGAATTTTCTCTTCTTATGTCATCTCTCTCTCTCTCTCTCTCTCTCTCTCTCTCTCTCTCTCTCTCTCTCTCTCTCTCTCTCTCTCTCTCTCTCTCTCTCTCCCTCTTTTTTTTTTTTTTTTTTTTTTGCTTTTTCGGTCATGTTATGTTTACCTGTCAAAGGCTTGTTACAAACTATGAAACACATTGTGCAGACTTCTGGATGTTAGAAGAAAACTAATACTGCTCATGAATGAGACTAAAGGCAGGAAGGTGTCCTTTAAAACTAAACATGTTAATAGGACCTCCCTATTTATATCATAGTTTATGATATAGCACGTGTATTTCAGTAATAGCCTGCTGAGGCCACTATACGTGCTGGCCTCATATCAAATGTGAAGGCAGACTGAGTCTATGTTTGACGTTTTTTATATCTAATCTTCCTTTTCAAACATTTAAACAGCAGCGAGTCTGCAGCTGAGGGAATACAAATTCAAATTATCGGAACAGGTTTGCTCGTTTCTTGGATTCATTTGGTGATTTATTAAATGTATAACTGTTATTCTAATCTGCTGCTGAGTCTCTTACACTTTTCTTTATGCTGTATATTTTCACGTCTCTGGAATAGTTGGCAGTTAGATAGTCAGCTGGGAAACTTTGTGTTAACTCATGGAGCTGAGGATATCGTGGATATGCTGACCTCGCTGCGTGGTGTACAGAGCGAGGTCAGCATGATTAATATTCACAATAAAAATATTAGCCGAACATCATGAAGTCTGTATGTGTTTCATAGTGTCGAACAACCTTTGTACAGTTAAAGCCAGCAGTTACTACATGAGGAAACACCAACGTTATCTCTTTTATGTGTTTATACACAGGTCACGCTGATTACTGAACAAAAACCCAAAGATCAGATGTTAAACAGATTTATTTGCTCTCTCTCCTCCTTAAACATGTTTTTAATGTTAGTTATAATTCAGAATTGGCGACTGAAACACGTAGGACACATAAGAACTTCAGGAAATAAAACATCGATAAATATAACCTCAGTAAAAGAAGTCAGCGGGGGTTACTACAGCTGTGTACCGGGGCCTGCGCTTTGTCGGTGGGATTGCTTGCGAGGCGAGCGGGTCTATCCCACGCTTTGCCGTGAGACTGGGCAGACATCTCCGAAATCATCGAAACACTTTTGCAAAGAGGCTGTATCTTGACAAACCGACCAGACACATGAAGATTAAACCACTACATTCTCGGCTAAAAAAATATTAAAACGGTATTTGGTAACACACAAACAGGGTTTTTCAAAGCTCAGTTCTGTTAGCTTCCACATGCAGGTTGTTGTGTGCTAGAAACAATGGCCACCAGGCCAAAGCAATGGTTTTGACTCGATCAGCGTTAACCCCGCCCCCTGAGTTTGATGGGTGAGGCTGACAGATAAAATTATTTCATGATGAGAGCCAGGCGCCAGGACTGCCAAAATGAAATAAATAAATATATCATTAAATAATTAATTAAATGTGTCAATAATTAATTAAATGTGTCAATAATTAATTAAATGTGTCAATAATTAATTAAAATGTGAAATACATGAATAATTAATTAAATGTGTCAATAATTAATTAATTAAATGTGTCAATAATTAATTAATTAAATGTGTCAATAATTAATTAATTAAATGTGTCAATAATTAATTAATTATTGCCACATTTAATTATTTAATGGTGTATTTAATTAATTCATTATGGCAGTCCTGGCGTTCCATACAAATCAGCAGAACTGGTCTCCTTGTTTTACATGCTAAAAGCGATGATGCCTTTGTTCTGTGCACTGTCGCTTCTCAGGAGGAATGTGACTCATAGTCTAAAGGGGCTGTGCATGCTTAGTAACACTAAAGAAAAGAACGGCGCTGTATAAATGCTGGTATATTTCCATGAAGTTAATTAGCCTCTTTAGAGAGAACTTGGAGTGTTAGAGCTGGAGTGCTCGTATGCTGATGTAAGAGCTATGAAGTAAAAATAAAAAACAGCAAGCACCATCAAAAATGGCATCTGAGTTTGAATGAAACCCAAAGAAAGGTGTTTGTCATTAAACCAGGGAGGTGTCTAAATTTCTTCCCATGTTTCTCTTTGTGCAGTCTGGAGGCGATTTAATCGTGGTGGAAAACCCAGAACATGAGGCTGTAAACGGTGAAGAGGAAGACGTGGCAGTAGATGATGAAGGAGATTTAGACGTTGTCCAGCCCAGTGAGCAGTGGCAGACACTTAAACCAGGTCATGCCCTCAGTGTTTTCCTTCACAGGGCTTTTTCTCTGGTTCTGAATAATGACAATCAGTCCTAAGATAAACACAACTTTGTGTATGATCTAATGCTTCAGATGAGGATAGACCTTATATAGATGAAGCCTCCATATGGGATTTATTTGATCCTCCTTTCATGTAACCTCACAAAGGTTGTTACTAAAATGATGATTTTGCATAGAGAAAATGTATCTGTGAAGTTTAATCGTGCCAACACAGTTATTGTGATAGCCAATATTTGTTAAATAACCATTATTGACGCAACAATCAACACTTACCCATGTTGCAGTTCCTTTGGTGGCTCCAGAAGGGAGTGAGTCCCAGTAGCTGTAGCAATCTCCATGGATGTCCTGTTAATAAGGCCAACGAAACGATGTTTAGTCTCTTACAAGCTGGTAACAAAGTGTTGTCTGGTTCACCCTTAAACCTAGCTGGTGTTTTTTCTGCTTGAATGATTCGGTGTTAAGTGGCTTAACAAACCAAAAGGTACAAAGTCTAGAGTGGAAAGAAGTGAAAAGCAGCCAGTGCACAAAGAGGCTCTGAAAGACTTTCAGAAAGCAGAAAATCTAAATGTAGCAACAGGAAGGGTGGTTCAAAACATTTTCAGAGTACTTCATTACAAAAATTCACATTAGAGTGTGGCAGCGTGTAATTGTTGTTATTGACAGACATGATTTGCTGCACATACTAAAGGCCTTTATGCGGGACCTTATATCACATATACACAGCCATTAGCTGACTCAAACATCGGTTTGTATTTGCATCCATCCATTTTCTGCTGCTTCTGGGTCGCATCAATCTGCGAGCTCACGAGTTTCATAATATTCAGCAGTCGTATAATTATTTTGAGCAACTCTGTCTGTGCACACACAGGTCAGGCAGTGCCACAAGGTTCTCACGTGAGGCTGAATCTGCAGACAGGTGAGAGGGAGGTCAGACTGGGAGAAGAGCAGCTGAAATACTGGACAGAGGAGCACAGGTGGGGGTCCAGGCTAAAACTTCAGTCTGCAGACAGTAGTTTATTTCGCTCCCTTTAATACTTCTTCCAGCAAAGTGCACCCAGTAGGGGGCAGTAGTAGGAAAAGATAAAATGGCTTTGCAGTAAAAGTGTACATTTGCAGGGAGGAAGAAGCGCTCCGGTCTTCCTTTAATCCCGATGAGCTGAAACGAGCCATGAAGAAGATAAAAGAGGACTGGAAGCTTGGAAGCAAGGACACAGAGCAGAAGGTAGCAGCTCAAATGCCACTGTTGAACTTCTGATTACATGCTGGCAGCAGAAGCTTTAAGTGTGCCCACATATGAGCCTTTACTGTGTGTCTCCACTGCTCGCTGGGCGCTTCTAGGACTCTGTGGCTTCTAAGTTTCGCACAATGGAGGAGTTGAAGAAAGACATGGCTCAGCTGGACCTGCTGCTGGAGACGGATGTTCAGGTACATCAGTGTTCCTGGAGCTCACGTATGATTGTGACGTGACCTTGAGTGAGCTGTTACTGTGAAACGTTTTGAGCTTCAGTCAAATGAAGTTTCTTGCATGTGTAGATAATGAGGCGTCTGCTGGAGCAGTTCAACAGCAGCAACTCAACTAGCGAACAAAGACTGAGCATCCTGACGGAGCTCGAATATCTGGTGCATCAGGTAACACACACACAGGATGATGTTTCACACTGTGGTGAATTGTCCCGTCTCTAACCCTGCATGCATGCTTGTATGTGTGCTAGGTGGATAATGCTCAGACTCTGTGCTCCATGGGGGGCCTCCAGTTCCTTTTAGAAGGTCTGAACAGCTCTGACTTCAGATTACAGGAAAGCTCTGCTTTCGTCCTGGGCTCTGCATTAGCCAGGTATGATATTTAGACTTGATTAAGCTTGATTAGTCTGATGTTCCAGATGTTCCAGATATGCAGATATGTCACTTCTTGCTGTACAGTGGTGTCTGTGATCACATCGAGCTTCTGTAGCTGTTTAAAATCAAAACAGGTGGTTTTTAAATACATTTTTGACTTTTCTCTGCAAATTGTGCACAACATTATGTTTTGTTCTTGTTTACTATGTGACTGAGTTGTAATGCAATAACCCTGATTGCGATGGCACTCCAACAGTGCTGCAGCTTATCAGATGAGATCGTATAATGTCACAGAACACTGGCTGCACAACATGTGGTACATCATGGTTTTGGGTTCTTTTTGGAAAAAAACCAAATTTGAATTTTGAAAGCCAAGCAGCAACTTCCAGGCGTCGAAAAGTTCCAAATAATAGTCAAATAGTTGAATATGAGTCTTGAAAGTCTCAAATCTCTTCTGAGCAAAACACTTGAGTTGAAAGCAAACACGACTGTCAGCGTTGTCACACTTTGTGTGTCCTGCAGTAATCCAGCAGTTCAAGTTGAAGCCGTGGAGAATGGCGCTCTCCAGACACTGTTAACCACGCTGGCCACTGCTCAGCAACTCAGAGTCCAAAAAAAGGTAAGCACACCCACACAGCTTTCAGTTTATGTTCAGAAAGTTGGAGGCAACACGTTGCACAGAGAGCTTGACAAAAGAAGGCAACTCGACTTGTTTAGGTTTGTGAAGATGCTTCACCTCTCATCCAGGAAACTCTCAAGACTACCATGACTTGTAAGAATGAGAACCGCCACAGACACACACACACACACAGCTGAAGAGTGTGTGTGTGTGTGTGTGTATATGTGTGTGTGTTCGTT
Source organism: Mchenga conophoros (assembly GCF_057382185.1). Taxonomy (NCBI): domain Eukaryota; kingdom Metazoa; phylum Chordata; class Actinopteri; order Cichliformes; family Cichlidae; genus Mchenga; species Mchenga conophoros. The sequence continues at coordinate 3,011,126 of NC_140527.1, forward strand.
CTGTCTAGGTTCTGTTTGCAGTGGCTTCCCTCTTGCGTCACTTCCCCTATGCACAGCGTCACTTCCTGACACGTGGGGGTCTGCAGGTCCTGTCAGAGCTGTTCAGGACTGACAGCAGTGGAATTCTGCGTACACGCATCGTCACCATGTTATACGATATGATTACTGAGAAGGTACAGTAGACGCACGCTCCTGCTCCTCGATTCCAAGCCCAGTGCAGTGCTCCTCTTCAAATACAAGGTCTAAATGATCTGAATGATTAAAGTTGGTATCAGTAGGTTGGGACTTTCCAGTGCCCAGCTCGTGGGATCGTTCTCATGATCTCTCCTCTTCCAGGAGCTGATCTTCCAGGGAGGTCTGGACCCAGTACTGGACGCGTCTCATGATGAGCGGCGGCGTCAGTACTCTAAGGTGTCTTTGCAGGAGGAGCTGTTGGAGAAGGGCTGGTGCATTCTGGTCCCACAGCTCCTGGAGTCTTCAGAGAATGACTACAGAGAGAAGGTGGGTGGTTTCATCTATTTTGCATTAATAGTATAACAACTGTTAAAAAGAACTTTCCCTGAGAGTCGGTGCTGTTTTTTGCAGGCTCTCCGGGCTTTGTTGGCAATGGCTCCAGTGTGTTTGGATCAGTACCGCTCAGACGGCTCTCTGCAGGCTTCTCTTCACTCTCTGAAGCAAGAGTACCAGGGCATGATCCAGTCAGAAATAATTCTAGCAGAAGAGAACACCTACTTTGAGGAGATTGTAGAACTCATCGATGCACTGCAAGTGAAAATGAAATGATCAGAGGACAGCACTTTGACGTTTCATATGAACATGGCGTACATCGAGGAGCTGGCACTTTTACTCTGTTGGGGTCAGTCGATCGCAGAGCAGTGGACAAGGAACACAATTTTGAGGACATAACGAGTGAGCTGGAAGACAGATCTGCGATTAGTCAGCATGAACACAACCAACAAATACTTCACGTGTTGCCTAAAAATGTTCTCCACACTTCTGAAGCTGTTCGTATGGCCTCTCTGAGAGGTCACATCGAGGGTGATTTTTACCATCAATAACGTTGCTTTTCTTCCAATCACTGTGGTGTGTGGGTAGGGTGGTGTAGTCCAGGTATGTGCTCCAGATGCTATAGAGGATGTGCACATACTGACTGCACACACACCGCTAATCCCAAAGAGCAGTGATCCCTGTTGCTGTATGGAGTCTCTTCTGGTTGCCGTCACAAGTGAATGTGTCACAGAAGGAATTGGTTCACAGTGATGGTGGCATGGTGATGGCCATGTAGTCCCGCTGCACGTTTGATAGGAAGCAAGAGCTGGGTCATGTGCTTTGCAGCAACGTCACTTTGCCAGGATGTAACTGGCTTCACTTCCTCTAACATTAGACATCAGGTTGGGTAAGTGCGCGTGTTATGGGTGTTAAGTCAGTTTCATGCAGAAGGCAGCGTCGGCAACGTCTGACTGATCACAAACGTGGATGTTTACTGGCAGCAGAGCGACGGATTTTATGAAGACCGTCAAGCAACGCAGCAACCATGGCTGAAGTATCTGAATGTGGAATAGTGCTGTACATACAGTATTAAACAACACTGTATGATTGCATGTTCAAGGTTAACCCTTAAGTTGCTGTGCTTATCCCCAGATCCCCCTCTGTATGCCTCATGAAAACCAGACTTTGTGACCACATGGGGATGTAAAAACTGTTTGACACTTAATTTTAAAGTCATGCCGCTCTGTGTGGTGGACAGTGTGAATGATACTGTAACATGAACGAGTGTTGTTGGTGGCATACAGACAGAAGGACATCGTCTGCTGTGCCAGGTGTAGCAGTCCACTTCCAGCTCCTCTAGGTCCCGACCTGAACCCACTGCACCACCCCTTCCCTGCAGCAGAGCCACAGACCACACCCCCACCACAATTACTGCTTATGTAACTTAGGCAACCTGACTTCACACCCAATGGAAACACGTTTTTCATCTGTTTTAAAATAAGAAAACAGGATTGTATTTGAAATGTTATTTTCTAAGACTAATATGTTCTACTCTATAGGTTACAGGAAATTTAAGCGTCTGGTAATACAAGTTATTGCAACTAACAAGAATGTGCTGCAAGTTGCAGTAGAATTTGGATAGATTTAGCTCTTTTGGGGTGTGGTGGGTTTTGTAGTAATATTTTCACTCTGGACTGATAACTTCAACATATTCATGTGCTTATTTATTTGAAAAAGATGGTGTTCTGTTGATGTATGTTCGAGAAAATAACTTATAGCTCCACAATAAAAAATGAGTGTTTCCAGACAAAAATGTTCACTAAACTTTCTTTTAGATTATTCTCTCTGCTGTATTTCAGTAAGTGTGCAGACACTGTAGATGTATTTGCAACCGTGCATGGGTACAAGATAGATTTTCAAGATTAATCTGGTAAAGAATGCAAATAGATCTCTTCCCTGTGTAATTCTGTGAATGGCACTTTGATCACTCAGTGTTGTCGCATAGATCAGATTGTGCTGCCACCATGAGGTGGAAAGAGAAATGACATTTTAGTAATTCTGTTTGTGGTCGCTGACCGTAAATAATACATCTTAATGTAGAAGCGGAGGCCCATATAAAATCTGACTTAGGTCCATGATTTGGACACGCCCCCATACATACTACATATGTGTATGAAAAGGAAAACATTTATTTTGAAGGGGTCACTTTTAGAAAGTTTTTTTTTAACACTGGAAATCCTCGCCTCTCTCAAACCCAGACTGCAGCCGATGTTTAAGAACTGTGTTTAGGAAAAGCAGCTGTTTGTTGTTGCCCACTCACCCCTGAGCGACAGCCATGAGCTACAGTCAGAAAAATGATAATAAAGCACAATCGACAGGCACAGTTTGAAGCTCTTATTCTGAAAAGTCAAACCGGTAGTACGTTCGCTTTCAGGAAGTGCATGACATAACTAAACGCTGCCGTATGTAAACAGAGAAATACAGCCGCGTTTCAGTTGTTGATCTTTGTCATGAATGAAGCGGCTCACCGAGGGGACTCGTTAACCGGCAGAAGCCTCCCTGAGGTTCAGTGTGTTTGAACAAGCTGGTAAGAAGCTAACCGGCAGATGCTGTTGTGTTCGTGTTTTGTTAGGATTGTGCCAGCTAGGTGGATGCTAGCCTTAAATGACTCCACCTGAAATCTGGAGACTTCTTTGTTTCTTTGATTTGAATTGTGTATATTTTTCTGTATCTGGTTAAATTCTATAAAATAAAAAACGCTGCACAAATATCTGATTAATACTGACTGCCAGTAGCAAACAGCTTGTGTCAGCGACTGTTATAAAGGTCACAGTTACTAACGTGGGTCATACTGGGCTGTGAAAAATAACAGATGATTTGCTTAAAAATGGCAGTGGTGTACCTAAAATGCTAATAACAAGTTTTTCAACTTCAGCATTGCCAGCTGTCCAGTTTTAATATGAAAGATTTTAATTCAGAGTAAAGGTTTACCTTTGTGTAACTCGAGTCACTCTGTATAGTTAAAGGTCTGTTTTTGTGTGCAGATGAACAGTGATGGAGCTGTCTCAGAGGGAGCGTCTATCGGTGTTGGTGGAGGAACTGACCACATCAGGACAGCCACAGCTCAACCAAGACAAAATGAAGGAGGTCAAAAAGCTCTGCAAGTATGGCATCAGCATTTCCACAGGGATTATTTAGTTGCAGGTGTAAAGTGGAATTATGAAACAAATGAAAGACTCCAAAATGTGCAATCCTTTGGAAAGGGGTCAGGATTGCAAGTATCTGACATCACAGTAAGGAAACCCTGAATCTATCAAGATCTGTTATCAAGCGCGCAGATTGTCTAGAGAATGTCAAAAGGGGCACATAGAATAACAACAACCCACATTCATCAGCAAGCTAATGTAATATCACTTCATACTATATCACTGTCATCAAGTGGGGACAATGCAATGCAAACATAGCCCATGTGTTACCTGATGGGTGCAGCGTTGATGTTGAGGGGTTACTGTTGCTGCTGATAGTGCTGGAGAGCAGGGCTGTGATGATCTGAGACGTGAGAGATTAAAAAGTCCACAGGAGATGGTAGCTGATAGAACAAGTCTAATGAGATTACAATAAAATAAGAATTCAGCCAAAAAATCTATACACATAAAATACACACACACATGCACATACAGTGACATTTTACACTGTACATACTATGGCCACTTTCCAGAATCCTTCTCTTATTAATTATTCCAGGTGCTATAATAATAAAGTAATAAATATTAAATAATGTATTTATGATGATTCAATTTGCTTGACTATCCGCTCTGTGCAGAAAGCTTTTAAATGTTTAAACTGTAGAGATAAAATCATTTTGCTGCTGTAAATTCAGCATTTTGTCTTATTTTCAATGTAAATCTAATATAATCTGTTTCTTAATGTATTTTCTTAGAAAGACAGTGTGTTTTAATCCATAATTATGTGGATATGCATATCAGTTTTTAGTGAAATATAAACCCCCAAGAAAGGCAGGGAACTTGCTTTAAAACTAAATATGTTCCCTAAAGCGTGGACAGACCTACAGACCCATGACACTCTTACTCAGTTAGCTAGCAGCTAATGACCAGCACAGTTGTGCAGTTAATAAAAGGACAGGTAATATTTGTCGTGCTGTTGCACACACAGCACGCTCATTTGTCTCATCAGTTACCACAAGACAATTTACCAACGTGTAATAATAACTTAATACTCCTGTGTGTTATAATTCAATAGAAGGACTAGATGTTACAGTGCCTGATAATCCACTGCTTCAAATGGAGAAAGTCTTGGTGGCTGTTATGAGGACAGCGGAACGCATCGTTGTGTGCCTCAACTTCACGGCGTGTTTCGTCTTTTATCACAAGTTAATCTGCCATTTTTTACCTTCCTTGGTTTGGTTTAGGAATTGGAGATCTGATCTAGACTATAATATTTAAATCTTGGGACACATCGTCAGTAGTGGACCTTGGATTCATCGGGTTTTTCGGCCATTATCACCAGACACCCTCATCCAAGGAGGCTCTGCTAGGGTTGAACTAGTGTGTCACTAGTTTATGTTAACATTGTTATTTCTCTTCTACTTTCTTCTGTTTAGTTTTCTACCATTTATCCACCGCAGCACGGTGGCACAGCGGTTAGCACTGTTGCCTCAGGTCCCGAGTTCAGTGCCGCCATCAGGCTGGGGTCTGATGTTTGCATGTTCGTGTGGGTTCTCCCCGGGTGCTCCGGCTTCCTCCCACAGTTATGCAGTTAATGGGGATAGGTTAATTGGAAACACTAACTTGCCCATAGTGTGAATGCGCGAGTGAGTTTAAAACGAATGGTTGTCTTTGTATGTGCGTTAGCCCGGCTGCGACAGACCGGTGACCTGTGCACCCCGCCTCTTGCCCTAAGACAGCTGGGATAGGCTCCCACGACCCTGAAAAGGATAAGCGGAAGCGAATGGATGGATGGATGGATGGATGGATGGACATCAATTCACTGTAACTGAGAAGTAAAATTTTAAAAATTTTAAAGCTTTAAAATTTTGGAGCCTCACTTTTTCAAAGGTTGATAGAGACAAGTAAGACAAAAGAGACGAGAGGAGAGCCAGGAGGGGGGGCACCTGATCTGGCTTCCCACACCTCCCTGCCGGATCGGGCTGTACGCTCTACCTACAGTGTATGCTGTACACCCTGCTTACTGGTTTCTGTTGCATCAGTCTTCGTCTCGCAACCAGCGCGCTCTGCCATCAAGGGCGAGCATTGGTCAATGGTAGTCACGTGACCGATGCAAGCCAGATCATTTTATTTAGCGAAATTGTGATTAATAATTAAATGTTATTGTTGAGAGGCACAGGGAACGCCACATGCGCACACACCGTTAAAAAAAATGTCTAAAGAAAAGGCCACCTGGGGCACCATCAGGAAAGGGGGAGGAGCTCAAGCCCCAACCCCTGCACGTGCCTGCCACAGAGGATCAGGATGAGAATCACAGTTTCCCACGAACAGATAAAAAGTTACTGGACAGTCAAATAAAGGTTACACAAAGAACGAAAGAAAACAGCTGATCATTCAATACAATAAGACCTTATCATCCAAAGCAATTTATGTAAGTGTGTATGAACTTGTATTTGTCTATACAAGAAAGGTTTTATGAAAACTGACAGTATTTATGGTAAATTATGGTTACGTGTTAAATACAGTCGTGTAATTCTTTGTCAGCATTATGAGTACAACAAATGTCAAATTCTTTCGTGATTCATAACATAAAATTTAGTTACTCTCCACCTGTTCTCCACTCCTCACAGAGTGTCTAATGACTGCATAGACCATGTGTACCACTCAGTGATGTCCCAGCTCAACCAAGAACATGCTGAGATCCGGCTGTCTGCCTTCCAGATCGCCGGTGAGCTCTTCTCCAGGTCACACCACTTCAGGATGCTGCTAGTGGATAACTTCCAGGTAAATCAGCTGCTAGTAACTAGTAATCATCTGAGATCATCCAGTGCACACCAAACATTACAGGACCTGCTTTCTACTGGCAGAATAAGGCCAATGATGGCTTTTTATAGCAGTCACCACACTGCTACAAAAGCCATCATATCAGTTTTGACAATATCCTCAACTCTACTCGCAGAAATGCTACCCTGTGACAGAGCCTCCAGGATATTTTTTGTGTTTAAACATCCTGGTTGTCTAGCGCCATTAGCATGCTAGCACTGCTAACTGTTGAGTCGAATGTTTGTTGTGAGCGGGTCCCAGTCTTACAGTTATTTAACACTAAAAACAAAATAAAAAAGTAACGGCGCGAAGGCAAACTGAAAGTCTTTTTAGCTTTTCGGCTGATATCGGTTCACGTTTGCGCACTAAGTGATCTGTGTAGGATAAATCCACGTACAGTGAATCCCATTCAAAGAGGAACGATACAAACACTCAGCTTTAATATTAGGATGTCTTTCTTTCTGTGTCCCCCTCATCTATTCCTCCGCCTCTCTTCTTCCCACAGGAGTTCTTGGAGCTGACGGTAGAGACTGATTCAGAGCAGCCCCTCCCTCCTCCTAAAGAAGTAGCCAGGAAGCTGAGAGCTCTGGCAGTCCAGACTGTGCAGTCATGGCAAACGTCTTATGGCTCTGCTTATAAGAAGCTGGCACTGGGCTACAACTTCCTCAAACAAGTTAAAAAGGTGAGCGATGCAGAGATACAGAGTGACTTTTATTAACTGGAAACAACCCATGTGGTATGAGGCTAATGCAGAGGCCTCGGTTTGAATCCGCCGCAAGACCCTGTACATGAGGAAAACACACTCATGAAACACACTGAAATAACATCTGAATTACCTGTGAGAAGATCCACAGGCAGTATGATACAAACAACGAGGTAAAGGAGTGTTATTAGGAAGCGTTCTGTGTTCTGCTTATTGGATTTAGATTTCAGAACTCTCAGTATCAGCCTTAAAAATCCTCTAGCAGTTGGACTTTATGAAAAATAGAAGTGCACTACAGATTCTGGAAACTGCATGATGCTGGTGATCTGTAAAGACATGTTAAAGAGCCATATGTTTACCAGCTGCAACAGTGACATTGTTTGGACCTTGTGAGTGAGGAACCACCATAAAGGCAGTTGTTCATCTTTGTGTGCATGGGTAGATTTACTATTTGAGAAGATACTCTCTAGTTTTTGTGATCAACAATGTGTACATGCTTTCAGGTGGACTTCCAGGACATTGAGGCGAGAACAGTAGCAGAGAGGACGAGGGAGGAGGAAAGACGGAGGAGAATGGAGAGGATCTACAAGGAGAAAGTAGAAGCAGCAGCTAAAGAAATGGAGGGTAAAACGACATCGTGTTATCCCTGCTTCTAGTTTTAATACCAAGGTTTTTATTTCCATTATCAGAAACTGTTAAACACCCAAAGTCTCAGTGGTTTTGTTTGTAACTGGATCTTTACACATAGTGTTATTAATGTTTGGGCATTAAGACTTTTATATTGTTTCTTATTCATTTGTTAGAGTTACAGCAAGAAATAGAAGCAACGCTGACAGAGATGGAATCGTGCATGAGGCTGCTTTTCCCAGATTTCAGCCCCATAGACATCCAAACAGCCAACAGCAGCCCCTCCAACTCCCAGCCAGCCACTAAGTGTCCTTCAGATGATGAGCAGCCCTGCTGCAGCAAAGACCTGAGGGCTGATGACAGAGTGGGAAAGGTGCAAGAAAGAGATGAGAATACAGGAAACATGGGAATGACAGAGGAAAACAGAAAGAACTGGAAGGAGAAAAGAGAGAGGGAAAAAACAAAGAAAAGGTCTGAAGGTACAGAAGGCAAGGATGGGGAGAAGCAGGAAATGGACAAAAGTAAGGAAGCTGAAAGGAGGGAAGTCATGGAGGTGGAGCAAGAAGAAGAGAGCGAGCAGGAGGAAAGTAATACAGACAATGAAGAAGAGGCTGGTGATGAAGACTTTATCAGGAACTCAGGCCTCATATCTCACTCCTACAGTCTGGATCTGAACCTCAGTCCTGGTGCGTAGAACACACACATGTGGAAGCTTGATGTTGAAACTCCAGTGAAGAAAACAATAAATCACAGCAAAACCTTCGAACACACCACAAACGTTACTCCTGAAACAGCCTCTGGACATTATTAAGCTAATACATTTATACAGCGTACCTTATGAACTGGCAATTTAGAGTGTAGCATTCACACACTATCCAGTCTAACCACTTATTTGTAGGGCTGTGTGTCAGACTGCACTCAAAGTGATGAAAAGGGTTAGAAATGTGTTCGACGTTTTATCGGGCAAAGAGCAGCAGTCACAGTCTATGCCACATCATGTCTGTGTGTCAGCAGGATGTGCATGTGTGGGTAGCATGTCTGGCTTTGGATGATGAACATTTGACTTTTTATCTTCACTCAGAGCTGAACGCAGTGCTGAAAGTGCTCACGCTTTTATCTCAACAGGGCAAAAGTAAATGCAGGTAATAAAAATTCATTGAAGACTGAGGCCTTTGGTCTGTTCAGTGAAATGAAGACGAGGGTTTGGGAGCAGCAGAGATTTCCTGTCTGTGTAAAGCGCTCGATGTGTTACGTGTGATTACAGTTCAGTCGTTAACATTCAGACATAACACAGTGCCTGTTTCACTTTCCACACTTGTTTTATTAAAGCCTGTAAACATGTGACTGCACCACAGATAAGTTTGACTCTAATAGAACTCATGAAGGATGTTGCACTTGTGGCATTTCATATACAAATGTCTAAATAATATCACGGGGCTCTTCTGAGTAGAGCAGCGGTGTCCAGGTAAATGGATCATGCTGTTTAATGAGAATCCTTCTCAAAACAGGCCTCTGATAGTCCTTCCTGTTAATGTGTTCGCACAGTCAGACGAGTGAGTGCAGTTTTTCTTCCAGGTCTTCATGTGAAGGAGACGGAGGATAACGAGCCGGTGGTTTCCACTGTGATAGACCTCCATAAACTCATAACAACCAAACATCTGCCAGCTGTGCAGGGCTGGGTTCAGGTAAGAACACACACACACACACACACACCCCTCTCTGCTAGCGCTGCATTAAACATGAAAATAAGCTTCTGAGCACTTGTTTCCATGTAAACAGAGGGTGAGATATTATTTTAGACATTTAGTACTTTGAGAACATTGCTTCTTTTGATGTGCGTATATTTGTATCTTCTGTGTGTATGTAAGAATATATAAGCAGCATATATAAGATTGCGGACAGAGAGACCGTAGTCAGCGTTCTGAGAGTTTGGAGACAGTCTGCCTCTGTCTCTGTGCGTTAACTGTGTTACTGTTTTAGAGAGAACAAATACTGGTGTAAATACCTGCAGTGGCTCTGCTATCATACATCAATGTTCCTACATCAATGCTTAACCATGGTTTTGGAATCCACGATTATTTAGATTATTTCAAACCCGCTCCTGCTGGCTCACAGCATGATTTCTATTGGTCACATTACTGAGGGCAGCCTGAGCAGCTGTCTGAGGATGGATGAGTGGATGGATGAGTGGATGGATGGATGCCATCTTAGCTATACTTCTGGTTTCCCTGTGTGTGCAGGTGTTCACCAAATCAGGTGCTGAGGAGCAGCTGTTGAGACGAGCACTTGACCTGAAGAGGTCTTTGGAAGCCACGCTGCAGAAACACAAAGAGCTTCACATCGACTACAAGGCCAGGGTCCGCAAAGTGGTGAGTTATAGCTAACGATACAGCTCGTAGTTAAGATTAGGCACGGGGCTCTCTTATTGTTAAATAATAAAAAAAGTTGTTTGCTTACATTTAACATGTGTGAGCAGATTTATTTGGTGCTCGTATAGAAGATAACCAGTAGATGGCAGCATTCTATTGTAAATCAAATAGGGGAGCCTTCCATTACATAGGTGACAGTACAGGAGTGAGGACTCTGATAGAGCAGCTGCAGCTGATACCTGGCTGCCTCTCTGCAGTGACCGACGGAGAAAAGCTTCATGTTTCTCTAAATTCTGTTGCGTTCTCCTGCGGCAGCAACCTGAGTGTGTTTATAGAGGGACACTGATTCCTCAACCAGAACTCCCATTAAAATAAATTGCTTTTTAAAGGTTCTTTGTATTTGGAGAGAGAAGTTTAATGGAGTCCATAGAAGAATTTTCTGGAGTCAGCGCTGTCATCTCTGCTTCTCCGAGGACACTCAATATGTCATCAACTCCCTTTTAAAAAGTTTCCCTTTTACATCCAGGAAGGTGCATTTGGACTAAATTGGGTCCTTGTGTTTGTTTGGTTTTGCTACAGCTGGCTGAAGCCTCACTCTGTGCTATGTCAGCAGTACGTGACAGAGAAATATGTTGTACGTAAAGGCTTTGAAGGTGATGTTTGCTTTAGCCACTTCTTTGTTGTCTTGGCAATATGTTCTGGGTCATCCATCTATCACAGTTCTGACTGAGGGGAGGAGGTTCTCATCCATCATCATAATTTGTTTCTTTAGTTGAATCTATGAAGATGACACATTTCGATAGACACACAGCAGTGTTTCTTTACTTTAAAGAGGCTTTAACAAGGTAATCCCTGAAGTGCTATTGGTAGAAAACTTGGAGTTCTTGTCGTAGTCTGCAGAGTGTCCTGACTGTGGCAACCTGAAAACAGTATGTGAAAGGCATGTTTTAACAGAAACGTTCATCAAAGATCTGACCTGGGAGAGCCAGTAGCAACAGGCTTATGGAGCGATGAATCCAGACTCAAAATAAGGAGAAAGGTAGAAGACTGAGTGTCTGAAGTCATCTGTAAAACATGCTGGAGGCTCTGTCATGGTTTCTGTCTGCATTTCTTTCAGTGGTGCTGCAGAATTTCCTTCGGGATTAATAAAGTATTCTGATTCTGATGTTGTCAAAACTATTTAAAGTACAACATACTGTCAGATTTGGATCCACCATGCAACGCCATCTGGGAAGCGTTTGCGTTGGCTTCATGATCCCAAACACACTGCCGGTGCAGTAGAAGCATACTGGGATGGAAAAGCTCACTATCAGTCATGGATTGGCCTCCCCACAGCCTGGATCGCGTGGGATCCATCTTCATAGACAGCAGATCAAAAGTTGGCCAACGTCGGAAGAAGATCTGTGCTGGGTGCAAATCCACCATCTGATCGGAGTTTGTTCTTCTCGTGTCTTAATAATAATAGATTGCATTTGTATAGCGCTTTTTGAGACCCTCAAAGCGCTTTACGATTCATTCACTCTCACACACTGGTGGAGGCAGCTGCAGTTGTAGCCACAGCTGCCCTGGGGCGCACTGACAGAAGCAAGGCTGCCATATTGCGCCACCGGCCCCTCTGGCCATCACCAGTAGGCAGTAGGTGAAGTGTCTTGCCCAAGGACACAACGACCGAGACTGTCCGAGCCAGGGCTCGAACCGGCAACCTTCCGATCACAGGACGAACTGCCAACTCTTGAGCCACGATCGCCCACATCTTCATGTGTTCCTTCTGGGTACTCTGGCTTCCTCCCATAATCCAGAGACATGCAGTTAGTAAGGTTAGATTAAATAGTGATTGTAAACTGTGCGACCTGTGCAGGGTCTCCCTGCCCTTCCCCGTTCCTATGACAGACTCTAGCTCCATTATGACCCTGGATTGGAGAAGAAAACGGATCTAGCCCAGACTCGGTTCACTTCCTTTCCCTCAGACATTTTTATTGAATTTTATGCATCAATTTTACAAAAGACAAATTGAACAACATGCTGTTTTCTTTTTGTAGAACGTACAACAACATGAGACATACATTCCTGACTCTGTTCACTTTTAACAGCTGATGGCTGATATCAATGAAAGCTGTGCATTAGTCCCAGAAGGGCTCTAGCTTCCATCAACACAGCTTCACATGCTTCACCACGAGCCGTGATACTCTCTGACTCAGTCAGTCAGGACTATTTTGGGAAATGTTAGTAAGTGGTGTCTTACGTAGTCTAGTCTAGTCTCACATTGTACCTCCAGGGCTTGTAGCTAACGTGCAACTATCTCTAAAAGGTTAGCTAGTGACAGAGCAGGTAAGAGTGAAAACGTGCGCGCACACATTGTGTGAAAGTGTGACTGTAATCGTGTACGTGTGGAGTTTATATGCACAGTTAACCACAGATTAGTGCGCACACTTTGAACGAGACCCATCGCTGCCCTTCTGTCATGTAGATGCTCTTCAGGGATTTATTGTAATCTTTTTGCACTGTGCAAGGGTCCCTTTGGGTCCAAATGTGGTCAGTGCAGAGTGCTGATGCTGTGGGGCTGCCACTAACTTCTCGCAGCTGCACATCTGCAACATTGCTAGCACGCAGCGTACTATGAGGACAAGCCTTGTTGTGTCTGCATCCGTGTCACCAAGCGAGCGCATCATCATTGTTTTTTGTTTTGATGTGCAAGGCTATAAAATATCCTCCTCCTTTTTCTTCTTTGAACGTCTTTTCCTGCGTGGGCTTCCAAGTCTCATGAGAGATCGAGATAGCAAGGATGGAAATATTAATAGTAGAGACATTTGGGAGAGGTGAGATAGTAGTGAGGTACAGCCATAATGCATAATGCATTAGAGGAGAGAGGAGAAATTGGGGAGCAAGGGGGAGGATGTACCCATTCATTCACTTCACCACCGCTAATGTGCCCCGTGGCTTGATAGCTGATAGGTCTATCTCGCTGCCTCTGTATCTGACTTGGGATCGCCACTCTGCTGCTGTTTGAGCAGGAGGGGCAGGAGAAGCGGCCCCTCCGACCAGCGGAAATGTCATTTCACGAGAGCTCTGCTTCATATTATTTGAAGCGGTTTAATGATGAACAGTTGCTGTTTTAGAGATGCTTACAACATGCTTGAAGTGCAGATAATTTCTAAAAGGGGAAAAAGAGGCAAATCCTAGAGAATCATTATCAAAGGACCGACAAATGCAAAGTACATTACATGTTTGGGGAAAAAAGGCATAAAATTTGTAGAGTCTGAATCCATCTTTAGCTGAACAGAGTGGCACAGTGACAGTGACAGAGCGCCGGGCGTCTTACTCTGCCTGGTTATCACTGTCAGGGACCAGTCTGCTGCACCAGCAGGCCTAGCACTGTGATAACCACACAACTTACAGCCCCTTTATCATAATTAGCTTTTCCTTTTTAACCTTAAAAGGCCTTCCATTACTGGGTCCTTCTCTGTCGGGTGGCTGACACACCACGCGATTGGTTTCTCTCACAGCGGGCCTCTCAATATAGTCTCCCATAACGGGTGAACTGCAGAGAAGGAAGAGCAGCTTTATGGAGGCAGATAGAGCTGCTGGTTTAAATAATGAGAAAAGAGAATCTAGGAGGGTGGAGTCAATTCAAATTCAAATTTTATTTGTCACATGCACAGTCATACACAGTACGATATGCTTAGACAACTGCTCGTGACCTAAAGAGAAAAAGACTATGAATAAGATGTAGGGCTGAACGATTATGGAAAATAATCTAATTGCGATTTTTTTGCCCCAATATTGCGATTGCGATGCGATATGCGATTATTTTTTAAGGTCTTTGTCTTCTGTATTATTAAACAAAGACAAGCAATACATCATATAGTATGGCCAATACTATATTACATTAATTTTAAACTGTTCTTTCCTGGAAGACAGACCTCTGTTATGATGACATGAGGTGATGCATGAATTGATGACTGACATTTTTATTTAACTTCTTCAATCACAACAGTATATTTGAACATACACAATAGTTTATTTTTAGCTTACAAACATCTGAGCATAAAGTGCTGACAAGGAACCCTGGTGTAAACATTAAAATGAAAGTCAGTACAATGTGCAGATTGCAGAAATATACATAAACAAAATCAGTGGCTTTACCACACTCAGTTTTTCGACATCTGTGAACTACTAGACAGTCATTCAATTAAAAAATAATATTAAATAAATAAAACTAATAAATAAAAAATACACACATCTTACTGATCTCTGCAGTCAGTAACATTACACATAAAGTGCAAACATAATAGCAATTGTATAAACACACACACAAACACGCCTTTAAAGTTTAAAGGCGTGAAATTGGACGGTCTAGTTCTGATTAGCGTCACCGCTGTCTCGGTGGAGTTTAATAAACTCGGCCGTCTGCTTCTTGCTATCTAAAATATAACCAGACACTGGTGTAAATTCTCCACTGTCTCATACTTCTGTTTAATAAGTTTTCTGTTTGACGTTTAGTCAGCTGTGTGAAAACCAAGGAGGAACCCACCCGGGGGATTAATAAAGTTTTATTTTATCTAATCTAATAACTTTAATCTCAGCCAAACCGATTTACTCACGAACAAACAAAACACTGAAAAAAGCCCAACAATAACATTTTTAGGTTGTCTAAGTGACTTATATATTACGTTTAACCCGAGCAGCGAAACTCCGCGGTGATCTGAAAATGATGTGCCGGGAGTTGTGCCGTTCTCGGCCGCATCAGTAACCCTCGAGCTCCCGGCTAGCTGTCGAGCTGGTGGGTAGCAGACGCCTCTGAAAACGTCGAAGCACTTTTGCAAATATGGGATATCTTGATAAACCGAGCAGATATTTGATGTTTACACAACTACTTTCTCGCCTGAAAATATGTTAAAAGTTTATTTTGTGACCCAGAAAGATTAGTATGAGTAATTTTAAAACTTAGTAGCGGCCGCCATTGTTGGAAACTGGAGTTTGGCTGGGCCGCGCTATGAATTCTGGGATATGGTAGTAATTTGGACAGCCTTCGGCGCGTCGCTGTGACGTAATCGGTCTACAAATGCGGCCTCAGGAGGATGCAGCCCATGAATTTGGACATGTCCAGAGTATAATCGCAGCCTTTGCGGTTAGAAAATTGCACTTGATCATGTCGCGATATTATCGCAAATGCGATATATCGTTCAGCCCTAATAAGATGTATGAAGAAATATAAATATATATATATATATATACAATAACAGCAGCTGTACAAGTATTAAATGGAAATGAAGAAATATAATGTCCAGTGTTGTGCAATCCACATGTGTAAGTGTCTTGTGCAGTGCAAATATGCTTAAAATGATTTAAGTGATGACCACGCATCCAATCGAATTAGTGTAAACAGTGTCGAGTGGATGGGAAGTAAAAGTAAAGGTTGTGGGGGGAAACGGCCCTGTGAAGCTGTAGGCTTTCATGCCAATAATCCCACAGATGCAGTTGGGCGCACTCACGTTGCACCACGTTGCTCTGCTGTTGCACCTTACACCGAGACTCCTGCTATTACTTAATTCGTTTGTAGCATCCAAGAGCTTCCTGTTAGCTTTGTTCAGAATGCTGCTACCTCTGCGAGCAATGTTATCACAATAGATTTGTGCGTCCAGACAATCTGAACCTTTTTCTATAGATTTCCACGGTGACGGCGGACTCTGTAACTATTATATAATATAATGTAACTACGTTGGTGATGCAGCGCTGCAGGATTTGTTGGTGTCTGGGGCTGAACAATGAAAACTGCAGTTCCTTGAATGGCCACTTTAGGCTGAATAAATAACATCAGGATAGTGAGTCAAATGGAAACGCGTGCATCTCTAAATATATGCTATATTCTTTCTTTTTGAATGATCATTTCGACCTTTTTTAAATTTGTCCTTTATCCATTGATGGAATTTTTCTTTGTTGTGTCAGTTGCACGTGCTTCCTGTCTGCTGATGAAGGCTGTGACATGAAAAAGACAAAGAAAATCCCATTTATTTGATGCTGTGATCAACAGCAGACGACACTCTTTGGTTTAATATTGTTACATTGCAGGTATGAGGCTGGTGCTGTTCAGCTAGTAAAAGCTTTTTTGTGTTTTGTGTGGAGGGACTTTAAGCATTTTAGCGCTGTCTCCTGCAGCGTCTTCTACAGGACCCTGCATACTTTTTAGAACAGCGGCTGCTTGAAATGCATTTTCAGTAAGAGCTATGAGATGTGAATCCTATATGCATCTGTCGAACCCCGCAAACTGAAAACGTGGGCTAATGTTTAGGAAAGGATAAGACACGCGGACTTATTTAAACATATCTGTTTTTAAGACTATATTCAGTCATTCCGGGCTCCATTCATACAGGCCAGGGCCTTGTTTACTGCTGATAACCCATCTTATCACAGCACAATGGATATGGCCGCCTGTTTCTCACTGGAGATAAACAAAGAAAGACTATCTCTCTATTTCTCTTCCAGCCCTCCCTCTTTCTCATGCGTACATCCATTCTCTGAATGGACCGGCTTCTCTCAGTTCTATACATAACATAGACACCAAATATACTTGTCTCAGTACCTTTGGGAATTTGCCTGCTCGATTTGGCCAAAAAGGTTTCATATAAATCCTTAGAACTTCGCATCCAGCCTTCATTGTTGTTCATTCATTTGTGGCCAGTCAGAAAACTGTCGGCTCGGTTGATTGGATCATCTTGTGCACATAACATGCATTTAAAAAATGGACGTAGCAAGTTTGCGAAGTCTCGTTCTTTTACGTGGAGCCAAACGGACAAAGGGGTGAAGTACGCGGTACTTCAGTGCTTATTAGAATCATTTAATGCAAAATGACTGCAGTTGCAGGTGTATAGGGTACATTGCACAAACTCCTAAGAAGCCCACTGAAAGTTGGTATACCAGCTCAAAGCGAACAATTCTCTAAATATGAGTGGATGGAAATGGATGGTTCTGCTACTGGAGTATAATGCAGTGAATCAGATTGGGCACAGTCTGGTTTCATCAAGGATCTCTGATAGTATGAAAGAGGAAGGGTTTCCAAATTGGAAATGATGGATGCACTGGGATAGTCACGGTCCACCACTGACCAAAGGACCAAACCAGGCTCCGTAGCCCGGTCCTTCTTTGAAAGGTTTTTCTGGACATTTTAATTGTCTCGCCAAAGCTTTCAGTAGTTTTACTAGTAAAATAGAATAGCAGGGTAATTTCACTATGGTAGTAGGTGACAGTGGATAATAATGACTGTTTTGATCACAGATTGAGACGGGCTGGGAGGGGGAAATGAACTAGACAGCTGAAAATAAGCTCGCTGACAGGGGAAGGTTTGAGAAGCTCCAGGCTGGCTAATAGACCTGCCAGGCTAGGTTAGTGAAATAAAGATGTCACCTTATACATCATATAAGCTGACTGCTCTCCAGAGACAAAGGGGGTGTGTGTGTGTGTGTGTGTGTGTGTGTGTGTGTGTGTGTGTGTGTGTGTGTGTGTGTGTGTGTGTGTGTGTGTGTGTGTGTGAGGGTAATGGGGGTAAAGCGGCAGAGAAGAGACTACAGAGAGAGGGGAGTGCAAAGCTTTTTGTCATTAGAGTGGATCCCATGGGATCCTTCTAGGTAGTAATGAATAGAAGTGCAAGATGGTAATAGAGATGTGGGATGTTGTGGCAAATCAAGCCCTGAATAGGTCAGGCTCCACTGCGAGCTTTAGGCCTAATTAGTTTGTAAATATGTTGAAATCAATCAGAGGCAGCAGACCTTGGGTCTCCTCAACAAAGCAAAGATGGAAAAAGGAATGTCTTGTAACAGTGGTAATAATTGAAGCAGGGTCTCACAGATGGGTTACTTACAGGTTTATAAGTAAACGTAATCGATGATTAAAATAGCAAAGATGGCGGCTGACCCACACCTGCCTCCAGGCCAGGTGGGAAACGTATGATGTAGTCCACAAACTCCAGAAGGCAAAGGTGATAAAATGGCTCTGTGTCAGTTTTGGGCTGAAAAGTAGAAGCGCCGAGTTACAGAGCAGCAGCCGTCCCCACGCGCACGCCTCAGCTTCTAATATCTGCACAGATGTGCGCACGTAATTTATGCGTGATATTGCGAAGAAGATGACTGTATGTTTAGAAAAGCATTTGTGTATGATGTGTTCATTAAGCTAACTGTTTCTCGCTTGCCCTCTCTTAAAGCAAATGCCTTGTGATAATGGCGGCATTAGAGCCAGTCGGTATTCCCGACAGACATTTTCCATTTCGGCCTCAAATGTACAATGAAATTATCTCGTCAGCGAGTGTGTGCATAGCCTGCCGGAGAGCTATATATAACGTGTCTGCACGGGCAGCGTTTTAGGGCTTTCTCGCCTCCTCGTTTCTCGCCTCCTCTCCTCCTTCCTTCTCCCCTTCGCTTCCTCCTGCTCACTCTTGTTCTCGCCCTCCATGTGTGTCTGTGTGCTGGTTAACCTGCCCCTCCCCTCTCTGCCATACACCTGACTTATGGCTGTGCAGTAATAATTTGCCAGGCCTTGGCAGGCTGAGTGTACATTAGCATATAAATAGCAGATGCACTGAGTGCCCATCACACTCGACTACATTTAATTTTTGGTTTATAAGATTGAATGGGTTTTTAAATGCAGCGCCATCAAACTTGCCAAGAGACAAATGAAGTCAGGGGAGCAGTTGTCCGAGGCGGCGCCCTCACATCATTTTTATAAAGGATAAGAGTCTTACTTAAGAGAGAGGAGGGGGAGGGCAGAGGGTGAGACGGCGTAGAAGCTGAATAAGCAGCACACCTGTGGATGCAGGGACATACTTTAGTTTCTAGTTGCACCTTTCCCCCCACAGCTGTGGGTCTGAGGCAGGTACTGTGTGCACATCTTAACATCAAAATGCATTTGCTGTAACAAGCTTCACTCTAAAGTGTGTCGGGATTTCCTGCCAGACATGAGAGAGCTGATGTTAGGTGACCTGACTCACAGTCACTGTCCAGTTATCGGTTACTTGAACCCCGGATGGAGTTTAGCTCAGGACTTTGTCTCCATCTCTGTGTTTGCACTGGTTTGCAGTTCAAATTACTTGTTGTTTATTTTATACAGCGTCTTGGTGCAGCCCCTCCCAGCTAGACGTGCCCGTGTCAGGGGTGTCCCTTATGACATTGCATAGATCCAATAGTAGAAAACTTCATAGAGCTCCATACGCTGACCTCATTGGTCAGTTTGACTTTTAACTGGAGGTGCTGATGGTGTCGTATCAGCTGTGATGCCAGTGACACCACACGTCCTCCTCATCCTGGTGTCAGAGTAGTGTCCAGTGCTGCCTCGCAGCATTGCATCTGTCTCTGCTGTTACTCGAATACGTTAGAGAGAAAATCCTAAATTCTCTTACTTTGACGTGCTATTATTTTGTGGCGTTTTGATAGATTGTGTTATAGATTTTATTTTTTTTAGGAAAAAAATGACAGTTTGGTAGAAAGAACAGAGTTTTTGGGGATGAGTTCAGTAGGTAGTCGCCATTGCAAACCCACAGTTGTTTTATTGCCCAAATAATGTATGGTCTCAACTTTAGCAGCCAATTTCAACAGATCTCTTTTTATTTGCTTGTTAAAGGAATGCTTATTTTTCATCCTCGCCCATTTCTCTGCTTTATTTTATTTGCCAGTAAACATTGCCATTACAGTAACACATAGCCCTGCTTTACTTAAACAACTTTTTATTTATTCTGCTCTGTTCCGGAGCTATTTTTATTTCTATCTGGGCCTGTTTTTAATGTGAAAGTTACCAATATTTGTTTTGTCCTTTTCCTATTACAGTGACGCATGGCTCCGCTTTACTTAAACTATCACTTCTAATTTGTCTGCTAGATCTAGAGTTTCAGTTAAAGAAGCAGTTTTTATCTCCCGTGGGGAACTCAGTGTTACCGTGTGGTTTTCTCCCTGTGTGTGTGTGTGTGTGTGTGTGTGTGTGTGTGTGTGTGTGTGTGTGTGTGTGTGTGTGTGTGTGTGTCCCAGGGAATAAACCAAAGCTCTGTTAAAATGCAAAGCAGCCCCCCGTGCAGCCATGTGGGGGAATAGAAGCCATATTTTAAGTGCTCTGCCCGTCAGCAAAATGTTTCTAGGGGAAAGCTAATTCTACTGTGAGACTTACAGCTCTGCCAGGCTGGCCGACAGGACTCGATGCTATCAGGATTAAATTAAGGTGAATTAGAGACAAAGAGGCAGAAAGAGGGGGAAAAAGGATGATGTTAGGGCAGGATTTTCGTCCAGCTGGGTGATCACTTCTTAGTCTTAGGTCATTGATCAGAACAGAATAAACCAGCCGGGATTAAAGTAGACAAGCAAAAAACCTATAGAGACTATATCTGTGTGTATATGTGTGTGTGCATTTGCTGTGTGCGGAGCCGTCGTCCTCCGAGGATGAATAAGGATAGCAGCAGAGTGGATAACAGAGAAAGTTTGGGGTTTGTACTCTTGTGTTTAGCAGTATTCTTTCAGCTTTTTCAAATAATAAAAACTTCAGTCAAGTATCAGGATCTCAGACTTTATGTTCACTCTGTGCAAAATCTTTCCTTTGAAGAAACGAATATTTGTATTAATAACACCTAAGCTGGGAAATGTACATGAACTGCAGCGTCTGCGGGGTTTGGGCCTGGGTTTGCTTCTTCCTCGTTTCCTGTCCAGAAAAGGCTCGTATTATTGTCTTTATCTTACAATATAAGGCACTTTGTTGTTGTGATTTGGTGATATATAAATAAAAATGAAGTGAAAATTGACTAAAGGAAGAAAACCCCACAAAAAACCCAAAACCCTGCAGTTCCTCTAATCAGCTGGCTCCAAGAGTGAGTTGGTTCCCACAGACTCCCATCTTATCATGGCTGGTTTTATCTGAAAATGTTTAGAGCCTGCTGCAATTGGATTTATGACATGATAAATAACAAAAGGTGAGTGAATGAATTATTTTACAACGAGCCTGTCAATCAGAGCATGACGCTTTGATCGACAGGTACGCTGACACACACACGGTGTGCGGACCTCACTTTGGCAACTTAAATGACTGAACTGTAGTTTGTATTTATATGTTAATTAGCACTTATTAGCAGGTATCTGTGTGATCCACCAACAACACATACTGATGCAGCACGGCGTGGTTAAAACGCCAGCAGTAAGGGTTGCTGTCACAGTGCCTCAGGATCCTGTAAATATCAGTAACAGTCAGTAAACAAAGAAAATACAATGAATGAATCGACGGTTTGCACTGTGGCTACAATAAACACAGCAGCTAGTTATTTTGGTTCAAGGTTAGCGAGTTAGTCATTTCACTCAGATGACTTCACGTCAGTGTTTCTAATTTTAAAAGTATTTAACTGCTGCAAAACTCGAGCCTTTCTCTATTAAGTCTTATTGAAATGCACCCAATTGTATGTCTGTGAAGGTTCTCAGTCATCCAGGTCATCGTAGTCAAAGGAGCTTGCAAAGAAAAGCGTCTGGACTTCTTTAAGTTGCTTGAAGACGTTTCACCTCTCATCCGAGAAGCTTCTTCAGTTCTAAGGTCAAATGGTGGAGAGTCCCAGATATAAACCTAGTGGGAGTTTCCCCCACAGAGGGACAAAAGGACCCCTGATGATCCTCTAATCGCCTGAGCCAAGGTGGGAAACTGGGTGTGGGTCCCAATCAGCCAGAGTTTCGGGTGTGTTCATTGTGAAACCTGGCCCCACCTTATCATGCGAATTCCTGAGGTCAGATGGCCCAGGATGTGAGTGGGCGTTAAGGCGTCTGGGAAGGATCTCAAAACTGGATTATAGATGGCAGAGAGTTGGTGTCGTAAACCCCGCCTCTGTTCAAAGATGGTCGCTCACAGTGGACATAGATGCTTCTTTCACTCCTCTTTCAAACCATCTGTCCTCTCTGTCCAAAATGTGAACATTGGCATCCTCGAAAGAGTGACCTTAAAGAGTGACCTTAAAGAGTGACCTTAAAGAGTGTCCTGAAGAAGCTTCTCGGGTGAGAGGTGAAACGTCTTCAAGCAACTTAAAAAAGTCCAGACGCTTTTCTTTGCAAGCTCCTTTGAGTACCCAATTGTAGAGTCTACCTTACAATATAAAGCGCCTCGAGGTGACTGTATGAATAAAATTGAATTGAAATTGAAGTAATTTAATGCATATTTATTCTAGAGGTTTTAATCCACTTGTACCGTATTTGTTCACATGTCATAAACGAGGTCTAATTTCTCTCTGATTCAAACCTTCTTCCACAATACGTCAGCCTTTGTAGCTGCATTAATGAGAGGTAATTAGGCTTTAATTGTTTAGTTGCTTGTTAACTGAATGTTGAGTATTGTAATATGAAGTGTTTTAATTGGTCTCTGCGTAGTGGATCAGAGGTGTGTATCCAGCTTTGTGACACGGTTAACTGAGTCTGTCCTGTGGTTGAGCTGTAAATGTGTGCGTGTATATATGTTGGGGGGAGGGACATGTGGGTAATTATTCAGGGACTCATTATTGGTAAACCAATTCTAACATTTTAATGGGCTTTATCAGCAGTAACGCAGCAGCCTTCTATCGCTCTCACACACACAATCGGGTATTACACTCTAATGAAAAAGAGGCGTTTGGGAATTAGAGGTTAGTTTAACGTTAGCTTTTACTGCTCCTCATAACACTAATCATTGTGATTATTATACTGCCAGATGTGCGACTCTGTGTGTGTGGCTCCTCAGCTGTTAAAAGCATAGGGCCACCGCACACAAATGCATGCACGCACACGGATTTGTGTTATGGAAATGAGCCTGTGTGTGTGTTGTGTTCTGCATTGTAGCCCAGCCAATGGCTAACAAGCTCACCAGGAAATTAAAAACCATAAATTTTGCTTACTACTGATAGAAGCTCATCACAGACACACACACATTGCCATCCCTCTCCCCTTAGCTAATAAGAAAACCAGAGTGATCCGCAGGAGAGTCGCACGAATTGTATATGCTGCCATCTAGTGGTGCAGCCATTACAGCGGTATTCGGGTGCAGCGACAGAGTAGTGTGCGCTGTTAGATTGATTGTGGTTATGCAGTATGTGAAAAAATTCATGGCCCATTTTTGTCATTAAACAATTAAAATAAAGATTCAAGTTAAGGCTGATAGAAGGCAGCTTGCACCCCATGGTTCAATAGTTCATCAAACCACCTTAAGTAACTTGAAATGATTAATTTCTGCATGACATTTAGTCTTTCCCAGGACAATGTTAGCTCAATCTTCTTTACAGCGCTGTTTCTGTTTGTTGAGGTTTGCGTGCATTTGTTGTTGTGGATTAGCAGCGTCTGGCTTCTACTTGCCTTCTTGATTCATGTTTTTCCACAGGACATCTTCTTTTACATGACTGCATCTACAACATTAGATTAGATGTGTGGAGTTTCCTGCAGCTGCTTTAACTGGATGCTTAAACATAAAAGGACATACTTTTAATGAAATGAAGCAGCTGTTATTTCACACTCAAAACTATGAAAAAGCTAACGATTCTCCCCTTCCTCAGATGAAGGTCTCTTCAGACGGAGAGGAGGATGACGACGATGATGATTTTGATGAAGTTCCAGAGAAAGAAGGTTATGAGCCACACATTCCAGAGCATCTGCGAGCCGAGTACGGTGAGTTTATGTACACAAACACACATGCATGTGCACTTCAAATCTACAGACACGTGCACAAACAGTGAGGTTAAGCTACAAAGCTGCTGTCCTGATCTCCTGAGATCCACACACGTACTCTACAAATAAACGATCGCACTTTAAAGTACTGGCCTTCAGCAGCTGGTAAAACGCAGGTAATGTGCTTCTTAAGTGGATTTATGTGCGTGTGCCCACAAACGTTTCTGCACAATACAAAGGAAAAGCAGCCAACATGATGAAGTATTTCGATATCATTAGTCCAGATTGTATCTTTAATGAGGAAACATTCATGATAGTTTGTCCATAACAAGCCCTTATTCTGAAATTTAATTCATCATTAATATTGTCCCAAAACTGGTCGTTTTGTTTTTACTTTGTTTGACTTCCTTTAAAAAAAATATTCAAAAGCTTCAGAGGACGTCTGCTTTCAGTTTTCATTTAAGTGTGTTTAATAAAACTTTTGCCTTGACTATTTTCTACTGATTCTCAGACAGTAGGCTGTCTCCTGGACAGTAATGTCTCCTGGACAGTAATGTCTCCTGGACAGTAGGCTGTCTCCTGGACAGTAGGCTGTCTCCTGGACAGTAGGCTGTCTCCTGGACAGTAATGTCTCCTGGACAGTAGGCTGTCTCCTGGACAGTAATGTCTCCTGGACAGTAGGCTGTCTCCTGGACAGTGCTGTCTCCTGGACAGTGCTGTCTCCTGGACAGTAATGTCTCTTGGACAGTAATGTCTCCTTGACAGTAGGCTGTCTCCTGGACAGTAATGTCTCCTGGACAGTAATGTCTCCTGGACAGTAATGTCTCTTGGACAGTAGGCTGTCTCTTGGACAGTAGGCTGTCTCCTGGACAGTAATGTCTCTTGGACAGTAATGTCTCCTGGACAGTAATGTCTCCTGGACAGTAGGCTGTCTCCTGGACAATAATGTCTCCTGGACAATAATGTCTCCTGGACAGTAATGTCTCCTGGACAGTAATATCTCTTGGACAGTAGGCTGTCTCCTGGACAATAATGTCTCCTGGACAATAATGTCTCCTGGACAGTAATGTCTCCTGGACAGTAATATCTCTTGGACAGTAGGCTGTCTCCTGGACAGTAATGTCTCCTGGACAGTAATGTCTCTTGGACAGTAATGTCTCCTGGACAGTAGGCTGTCTCCTGGACAGTAGGCTGTCTCTTGGACAGTAGGCTGTCTCCTGGACAGTAGGCTGTCTCTTGGACAGTAATGTCTCTTGGACAGTAGGCTGTCTCTTGGACAGTAATGTCTCTTGGACAGTAATGTCTCTTGGACAGTAGGCTGTCTCTTGGACAGTAGGCTGTCTCTTGGACAGTAGGCTGTCTCTTGGACAGTAATGTCTCCTGGACAGTAATGTCTCTTGGACAGTAATGTCTCCTGGACAGTAATGTCTCTTGGACAGTAGGCTGTCTCTTGGACAGTAATGTCTCCTGGACAGTAGGCTGTCTCCTGGACAGTAGGCTGTCTCCTGGACAGTAATGTCTCTTGGACAGTAGGCTGTCTCCTGGACAGTAATGTCTCTTGGACAGTAGGCTGTCTCTTGGACAGTAGGCTGTCTCTTGGACAGTAGGCTGTCTCTTGGACAGTAGGCTGTCTCCTGGACAGTAATGTCTCTTGGACAGTAGGCTGTCTCTTGGACAGTAATGTCTCTTGGACGGTAGACTGTCTCCTGGACAGTAGGCTGTCAGATTAATGGCCTTCCCTTGTCATGACGTTATAAATGAAGGAGACATAATGTCTGAACTTGACTCAAAGTGTTGAATTGGTTTTTATAGCTTGTCTCTCGTCCAAACAGATTTTAATGCTAAAGAAGGCCGAAGACAACAGTAATCCCAGAGATGATGAACACGGCCAAAGCAACAGTCTAGTATATTTTTTTAAATCAATGCACTACCAGCTCAGCAACATCAAAAAGCCCAGTAAACACCTGACAGCTGACTGGTAGCCTATGTCACCATCTTCAGTCTCCTCTGAAAGTGCAGCAAACGTCTTGTCAAGTTAACTATTTTAGTTAAAACATCAACAATATGGTTGATTTTTAGCACATACCAATTTCAGTTCTGGGTTGATTTCAATCACTTTTATCTGGACATCACCTCGGTGAACAAAGCAGTCCTGCCTAGTCCTAATCCAGTCCTAATCTAAAGGTCTGTCATTATCCAATATTTAAAGATGAGTAACTGGGCTGTGTTGTAGACATCAGAGGTCTTGTCCAGAACCAAAATGATCGCATTTGTTTTTCATCTGAAGCTCCAGGTGTCCTGCAGTGTCCTCAGTGTGTTTTGTTACCGTTCGCCTGGCGAGGGCCACATTCTCATTCTTTGTTTTTTCAGACACTCTTTGATAAACTCCTCATCAGAGAATGGTGTGATGCTTTCTGTGATTCTGTGGGGAATCACAAAGCTGACTGTGACGGCTCCCAGGATGTGTAAAGCTTGGTACAACCGTTCCTGCTCTGCATTCGGCAAGCTCTTGCATTTCTGTGTGCTCTTCCCTAACTGATCACACACTCATCCGACTTTAATAAATTAATACTTAGTCCATGTCCATGTCTTGGTAAAAATTCAAACGTTAGCGTGTGCTGGCATCCATCTCAGACGTCTGTTACAGTGAAGCTGCATTCTCTTGGACATGCACAATAAAAATAGGAGTCACTTTAAAAATAAAAGAAACAAAAGTTGTGTTGTGATTTCCCACAAAATAAAAAACACAGAAAGCCAGTTTCTTATGGGGAGTTTGCCAAAGATGTTTGGTGGCTGAAATGAGACAAATTGCATGATGTGCGCTGATCTCTCCTGAAGGCAGCGTAGGTTTGTAATAGAGACACTCTTGTTTCTGCAAGCCTTTTTCTGCTGCTTACATATGAATGGCTGTGAGAGTCCCTCGTATACCACGGCTGCATTGGACATGTATGGATCATGTCTAGCCTCCAGGCAGCAAACTGGGTTAAAGGTCAAATTTTCAGGTCAGTAACCAGCCGCCTGTGCATTTTATTGCTATGTCAGCTACATGATAACATTTTTTGCAAATCTAAGTTGCAGTTTGACTGTTTTTAATACGTACAAGCTCCAGGCAACAGTAAATACTAAAACCTCTCTCAGGATTTTAGTGTGTTCTGCCACAAGCAGCGCTGCCTCCACCCCTCCATCACTCATACGATTTCATATGTGAAGTTATGTACTGTGTGTGCGTGTAAGAGAGAGGCCGACCATATTTATGTGTTAGTGTTAATGACATCATAACACAGGATGTTGTTGCCCAGGCACTTATTGCTGGCTCAGCTATGTAGTTTGGCTGCACTGTGACCTTTGACCCCCAGCGAGTGCTTGGCACCACCTTCCTGAGTCATTACATTCACACTGAGCCTGTTTTACCTGTGAACCCATCCACTCCCGCCTCCCTCCATTACTAATCAGTTAGACGTTAGAGTAATTAGATTATATCTGATGGGCCCAAAACAGCTGTGCGTGCGTGTGTGTGTGTGAACTTGTGCGTGCGTGTGTGTGTGTGCACTTGTGTGTGTGTGTGTGTTTGTCAGGGTGATTAGTGGCCTAGGTAATGATCTAGAGGGGCCACACCAAATTAACAATGCAACCTCTTTAATGAGCCCCTATTAGCCCTGCACTCAGATTTTACCACCCATCGTCAAATGGACACACACACACGCACACACAGAGTCCCAATGCCATCTTCTTTAAATTGTAAAGAAATAAGAAGTATTTGGACTTTGACTCAGTGTTTCTGCTTTGCCTGCACACATCACTGTAGTGGGTGTTCAATCAAACAATCAGGTACAGGCTTTCATCTTTAATCCAAATGTTTACGAGTTTTTGCTGGTTTTTAGATGAAGTCCAGGACTTTTCAGAAACCCAAATGTGATTGGACACATTGCTCTTGCATAATTATAAATGTAAGGATGGATCGTTGAAGCCTTGGTAACAGGTTGTAGTGAGTACTCAGCTGAAATGTA
This sequence comes from Mchenga conophoros, assembly GCF_057382185.1. Classification (NCBI taxonomy): domain Eukaryota; kingdom Metazoa; phylum Chordata; class Actinopteri; order Cichliformes; family Cichlidae; genus Mchenga; species Mchenga conophoros. The sequence goes on from NC_140527.1 coordinate 3,038,957, forward strand.
AATGTTAACACCGAATGTTGCATTTACTCAGACGGGCAGCTTCATTTCTTTTTCTGCTTTAATTTTTGTCTTCACTAAATGAATGAATGTTCCTGTTGGGTCGAGAGGTGAGGGGTTTGACCTGGTGAATTAATGGTCCTGCAGGATCAAAAGTAGAATCCGATGTATGGATGGGTGAGAGTTCGTCTTTGTTCCTCCCCTATCATATCCATTTTCCTCTCTCTCCTAATTTCCTTGATCACAATAGCATTTCGGTTCCTCTCACTCTTTTCATCTCTGCCAGTGGATCACATTTATCATTTTTTAGCATTTCCTCTTCTTTTTTTTCAATTCTTCCTGACTTCGTCCACTCCTTCTGTTTCTCGTCTTCCCGTGTCCCCTTCTTTCCACTTTCTCATTCCACCTCTCTGTCTTGTTCTGTCATCCTGATTATCAGTCCTCTTATCCCTCTCTCTGCTGTCAGTACACTATCGCTCTCTTTCTCAAATTAACATTTTAATTACAGGCCCTGCTTAACCTGGGAAAATCAATACCTCTTCCTGCCTTTCCTCTCTTTCTCTTTCACTCTTTTTTTCTTGCACCCTGTTAACCCCCCGCATTTGTGTCTTTCTCTAACAACCCAGGCACACACACACACACGCGCACAAACACACACACACAAACACACACACACACACGCGCACAAACACACACACACACACACACACACACACACACACTACTATACACATTTCCTCCCATTGATCTGTGTGTCTTAACATCCACAACAAGCAGACTAACCTCTTCCATTTGGTGCTCTGAAATGAGCAGGTGTGTCTGTGTGTGTTTGGGGAGGTATTTTTAATTCCCAATCTCCATGAACTGGGAAAAGCGCCATGAATTATTTAAAAAAATCACTGTCATGTAAAACTACACTCACCAGTCAAATCTGATTTTAACAAAAAACACAAAATTATCAGCAACAAATGTCGTTTATTGGAGGTTATCCGGTCGTTAAGTGATGACGTGACGAATCCTACTTCCGGGCCTAAAGTAGTCTGCGTTTATGGCTTTTGTGTTGTTAACATGTTTAATGCTTTGTATTTTCTTCTATTTAATCTCAAAAAGCTCCTAAAACAGTCAGTGATCACTGTTGACCTCCCTCGGCTTTTATTACCGCTAATCATTTATTTAAGCTCAGTTTTTAAAACCTTAGGATGTAGCTACAGCCCAGCCCATGCAGCAGTATATGAATGACTAACCTCGTATTGTGGATGGATTATCTCAGTTGTTCTCCTGGCTGAAGTTTGGTCCTTTTACAGCATCCTGCCATGCGATTATATTTGTTCCTGACCACCGAGAACACTCACGTTAACTTTTATCAGTGGAAAAAAAGTTAGCTTGTTTATATTATGCTAACATAGCTGTGTCGCTAGCGGTCACGTAGCACATCATTATATACCAGCTAGCCCAACTTCAGTAACCCTACAAACGTCACTGCTGTTTAGTTTTCTGTCTTCATTTATGTTGGAAGTGATAACAGAGCTGTACGTTTGAATTTGTTTCCAAACCCCCGCAGTCAGGACATGCTATATTGTATTTAGATAGAAGTTAGCAGGGAGTTAGCTCGCTAGCTTCTAACTCCGTTAAATGTCATAAATTCCGTTTTCATGGATGCCTGGATGTTAAACTCAATTGTTACACCTGGTAGAGCAGAACGCTGATCATTTTATTAAAGATGAAAGACTTTAGACAGTTTTCAACTCTCAGTAATGCCATAGGGATCGTTTGATATATGGACCTGCAGCGGAGTTTAGGCCCAGACACGGCTAGTGACGTCAGACTGAACAACCGGATACAGCTGTCATGAGCTGTGCTCTTACAGAATCATCCCATAGATTTCAGCTGAAAGTCAGGAAGATGTTTACCAGTTGATTGAATTGTTGGGGTTTTGTTTGTGCAGTCTCTGGAAGTAGATGTATTTTGTTTCAACGAGCCTGTCTCGGTTATTGCACAGTCAGTCTTCAGGATGGCTTGTAAACTCCATGCGATTGCTTTCTGTCATTTTAGATGCTTCTCGAATCTCGTTTCCGGTGGCCGCCTGTATCTTCTCCGGATTCACTAACTCCATTTGCAACACAGTAAATTACGGAAATCGTGATCACAGTTACTGTGTTGTTTTTCCCTGTCCCTGACTTTATTCCCCATTTCCATCTGCTGCTGTTATATTAGCAGTTTGTTGTTAGCATGAACTGATTCTGCAGTTCGTGCCCAAAAGAACCCAGTGCAGGAGAAGAGGACACGAAGAGTGCTGGTTGAAGCTTAAACAGTGCAAAGAATAGAGTGATTAAAACATCACTGAGTCATTTCAGTTAATGCATGCTCTCCAGTGGACTGTGTGTAAACGATAGACTTCTAAGGTCTTCCAGGTGTTTTATCTGCATTCCTCCTGATGACCAGATGCTTCTGTGAGCCAGCAGCTCAGGGGGAAGATGACCTTCATCTTCTTTGCTCTGTGGCCTCAGAAACACAGCTTTTCTGACAGGTTTATGGCCTCAGCTACTACCTTTGAGTGTTATTGAAAATAGCATGTCCATTTAGTAAATGATGTCCAGAAGGATGATAAAGCTGGTTATGCTTTAGGGCAGGGCTACATTGAGCATACAATGTCCTTCAGATTCATCCCTTGCTTGTCATTTTCTGATTATTGTAAGAAGGTGACTGTAACAATGAGGCTTTAAGACAGAACTTTACTAATCGAATGGCGATGTCACAGTAGCTTTAGCCATCTTTTATATTATTAAGTTGACTGGTTTTCTTATCAGGCGGTTGCTGGTTTGTTTCCTGCCTGCTCCAGTCTACATGCCACACATCCTTGGGCAAGATACCAACATCAAGGTCCTCTCCAGTGCATCCTTTGGAGCAGCGGTCTCCAACCTTTTTTGTGCCATGGACCGGTTTATGCCTGACAATATTTTCACGGACCGGCCTTTAAGGTGTCGCGGATAAATACAACAAAATAAAACTAGTACCGGTACCGAAAAAAGAAAATTTATTCATAACACACGTGAAAAGACCCAGGAAAACAGAGTTAACGATAAAAACGATAACAAAATAACGCTGAAAACCGAGAAAAACCCTGAAAACCACACATTTCACACCTGAGGCCTCAACTCTCACGGACCGGTACCGGTCCGAGGCCCGGGGGTTGGGGACCGCTGCTTTGGAGTATGAATATGTGTGAATGTTAGATAGAAAGCACTTACCCATAGGAAGTAGTGCTTGTATGAATGACTCAGTGAGTGTGCTGCAAAGTGCTTTGAGTGCTCAGACAGAAAAGAAAAGCTCTTTATAAGAAACAGTCCATGTACCGTTTAATTAAAGAAGAAGAAAGAGTCGGAAAATATGAACCTGTCTTATTGTTTGAATAGGCCGTGCACCGTGTGAATGACTTGTGTTAGTCTCTTGTGCCAGTGATTGAATCCCTGAAGCACTCGGGTCAGTCCTAATAATGTTTGGGATCAGCATGTTGGCAGCTCTCGGCTTACTGCATCCCTCTGATCTCACCTGCTGTGTGTGTGTGTTTAAGTCTTGTTCAATCCCCGGAGACTCCAGATGATATTGTGCTTGACCACACACACACACACACACACACACACACACACACACACAACAGCCAGCGTCTGACTTCACTTATCCTGGAGATATAACCCCACACTGCTGGAGGTCTGTCTTCATTCCTGTCGGCACTCCAGATCAGGCAGTAATCCCAGATGTACCAATGTGGGCAGAAAATAAAAGGGGACTTCTTTATATACTCAAGTGCTCAAAACTCTTTACATAACATGCCTCATTGACCCATTCACACACATTTTCAGCACTAATTTTCTGCACTTACTTTCTGTCTAATGTGCGCACATGCTCACACTCCAATGAACACAACTCGGGGTTCAGAAGGTTCTGTGAAGGTTTCAAGAACTATCGCTCAATACCACTTTCAAAAATTCAAGTCTGGCTCCTAAGAAGCCAAACATGTAAGAGGGAGCGGCTCAAGAGTTCAGCAGCTTGGAGAGAGCACAGAAAGCATGCTAAAGTTTCAGCGGCCATGTTCTCAGGTGACATTAATGAGCAGGTGATGTTAGCGATCACCACTGATGTTGGCCATTTTAATCAGAGGAAGGAAGAGTGAGCAGCGTGTTTTCACTATTAGTTCTTGGGAGCTGGAGCGAAAATAAACCCAGATGTCAGACGAACCGGTCCTTACACATTGATATCCGCCTCTCTCTGCAGGTTTGGATCCCTCTCCTTCCACCTCAACAGGATCAGTCGCAGAAAAGAAACCTTCCACTAAAAAACCTGCAGCTCCTCCTCTTTCTTCCTCCTCTTATTCTTCAATGAGGCGGCTGAAGCAGCTTGCAGAAGAGGTTCAGGATCCAACCTCTGTTGTCGCCACACTGCACCTCCTTAGAGAGAAGATGCCGCCGCCCATAGAATCCAGGTGAAGTCTGACCGCTGCCTCTGCAGGTCTGCTTTCTGTAAACCCCCAGCAACCATCTCCCACCCCCTCCTCTTCTCACTACATTATAGTCATATAGTAACACTGCCGTGTTATGTCTCAGTGACGCCAACTGTTGTAAATATAAAGGAGAGACTAGAACAGTGTGAAGTCTGAGGAACTTGGAAAGGTTTTTAATGGTTCTCCAAACGTGTTCCATTTAGCAGCAGCTCCTCGGAGCCCAGTTCATCTCAGTCCATTTCAAAGCAGACCAGTGTCAACGCTCCAGTGGTTCCATTTGGTTTGGACCTGTTCTACTGGGGTCAGGAGCAGCCCAGCGCTGGCAGGATCATTAAGTATGCACCAGACAAGCACCGTCCCTAGTTTACTGATCTGTGTGTTGTGTCACAGATGATAAAGTAAAAAGGATCATTTTAATGTGATATTAAAGCTACAGAGCGTTTACTCTTCTTTAACATTCATTTAACATGTGTCACATTCTTTCCGCTGCAGGTCAGCCTCTCAGCACCAGTTCTGGGTTCCAGCAGAGGTGGAGGAGGAGGTGGAGAATGAAGAGCTGCTGGCAGAGAGCAGGAGCAGATACATCTCCTTCCCTGGGAGCTTCGTTCCTGTCAGCCATTTCTGCAGAGCTCCACTGGGTGATGGCAAGCTCTGTCAGCGGCAGGACCGCTTCAAGGTAACAGGATAAACTTGGAGTCTGTCATAAAGTGAGAAGCTGTTGGTCTCCCTCTGGCTCACCAAACTGAGCGAGGCCTGTGTCTCCTCAGTGTCCTTTCCATGGCCCCATCGTTCCACGAGACCAGGAGGGTCGACCCTGCCGGCAGGAGGACCGAGAGAGGGAGGAGCAGGAAGAAAGGAGGAAGAGAGAGCAGCAGCCTGGTGAGAAGTGAAAAATACAAACACATTTGAATCACACAGAAGAAATGTCATCAGAGGGATAACTTTTAACAATAGCATCAAAGGTTTGTAAGGGAAGGGCACACAGAGTCTTTGTGACTCTAGAGGAAGGAGGAGGAAGTCAGGAGTGGCAGAGAAATATGCGAGCGGTTCTGGGTGGATCTGGGATTACATCAGGGCTGACCTCTGAGCCTGTGGTTGTGGACAGGGTGACAGAGGCTATGGAGATGCTCGAAGTGAGTGTAGGGAGTCAAGCCTTGAGGGGGAGGCATGTTCTGGAGTAGAGAGGATGGAAAGTCTGTAGAAATGAGAAACATGCACGAATGAGACGGAGGCAGGTGTCAAGGGTGATGTGTGACCGAGGTGGCAGTGAGAGCTCTATGATGTATGCAGGCTGTGGCACTGCCACAAAGACAGGACCTGGAGTTGGAGGTGGAAGAGTTAAAAATGCTCAGCTTTTCTTTGAGAGTAACCAAGAGCGACAGAATTAGAAATGAGTGTATGTGAGGGACGGCTCAGGTCATGTGGCTGCGTCTCCAGTCTGCAGGATGTCCAGCAGCTGCCTGCAGTGTCTTAACCAGCTGCTCTGTGTGTGTGTGTGTGTGTGTGTGTGTGTGTGTGTGTGTGTGTGTGTGTGTGTGTGTGTGTGTGTGTGTGTGTAGCTGTAGCTTGCAGTCCAGTGAGTTGTGAAATAGCATCTTTTGTTACCAACTACAGTATCGATCCAAGAGTCTTAGACGCACATACACACACATCAGCTTCACAGTAGGGGGGCGCTGGCCTGAATAACTTGATGAACTGTTGGCCTCAGCTGCTTTTACCTCTTCAAACATCCACAGGCGCATACAGTGAGCCTAAACGGCCAGTAACACACACACTTCCTACAGTAGCAGCTACGCTCAAACATAATTGTTTTTGCTGAATTATTGCCTTATATCCATGCCAAGGGTTGCCCGTAGTAACCACCCCTGTAGACCGCTCCAAGGAAGCTAATATCAGACTCTGACTGTAAGTGTATTTGTAACAGTACAGTTGTGTTACCAAAAAGTTCTGTCAGCCAGAGAATAAAAATCAAAAGCTTCACTTGATGTAACCATAAAATTCCATCAGTACAATCTGTCAGCAGTCTGGATCCTCTCTGAATGCTTTTAGAGGATAAGAAGTACTTTAGCTGTTAGTGTCATTTGCCGTCCAAGAGCACTGTCATCATGGAAGTCTTCTTTGAGTTACTGTCAGTCATGTAGCAGCAGTGCCTTTGTTTTACAGCTATATTAATCCTGCAGTGTCCACAAAGCAATAGCTGAACCTTCCTGCTTAATTGCTTCCAGATGACCACAAGTCAACAAAGTACAACAGGGTGAGCTGGCTGATGTGAACCCGGTCGAGATTAGCGTCAGTCTTCCTGGTCGGCTTCCTTATACTGAAGTCAGTAGGGCAGCGAAGGATTTCTTAATGGAGTTTGATGAAGCCGGTGACTGACAGATGAGAAGCAGCAGGTGGTGAGGAAGCACACAGCCGGCCTAAAGAAACGATGTCTAACTTATCAGAAAGTAGAAGCAATTTATTATCCATATTATTATTTAGGGTGTGAACTAGAAATTGAAAACTATAGACAGACACACCCACAACACAAAAGGCAATTAGGAAATGGAGGAAATCAAAGATTATAAATATTCGTGTTTTAATTGAATCCATTTGCTGTCAAGTTTCCGGATTAAAAGCTAAACTGAACACAGATTCCTATAAGCTACAGCCTGTAAATCATAGTGAAGATTATTTTTCAGTCTTCTGGTGAATACTGCAGGCATCTGTTGCTATGGTGACTCACTTCTATTTACAACTGTTAGTGAAATTTACTGCTACTATCTAGCCACAAATGTTTTCATAGGACTCTGTGCAGCCCTTTGAAGTAAGTACTACTTTACTGCTTCCATAGGAGTTTAGTAGCAACCCGATGCTCTTAATCAAGTGCACTTGATTAACTGTTCATCAGCATGTGGAAAAAAGCAGAATTAGTGGAGCATCCAGGGCGAAAGACATCAGCAGCTGTTGCTGCCCATCAGTATTAGAGAGGTTACGAAGTCATTACCAGATGATATGAAGTTTATTAAGATTATTCACAAGTGCAAACAGTCAAGACAGTCGCCATCTTTCCAGGAGGACACATCCCAGCATATTCGCCCTGCCATGGGTGAATATGCTGCTCCCATGCTCAGAGAAACAAAACAACAAAAGCCAGTTACATCTTAGTCTCTGCACGACTCAGAATTAGATTAGATTAGATTAGATAGAACTTTATTAATCCCTCGGGTGGGTTCCTCTGGGAAATTCGATTTCCAAAAAGCATAGCACCGACAGAAGTTTCAGAGTTACAGAATATTATATATATATATATATATATATATATATATATATATATATATATATATATATATATATATATACTATAGATATTGTGCTTTTCTTCTCTCCCAGAGTACTCAAAGCACTCTATACAACACATTCACTCAGTCACTTTTCTTCTACGTTTTCAGTGCTTCCTCACGAACATTCATCCATCGAAGCGCAACTTGGGGTTAGTATATTGCCTAAGGATAAACTGGAGGAGCCAGGAATCGAACCACTAACCTTCCGATCAGTAGATGGCCTGCTGTACCGCCTGAGCTACAGCCACCCCAACTAGAAAGTTAAATAATGTCTGAGGTGTAAGGCGGGAGCCTGCAGAGGCGCACTCAGGAGTGGTGACCCTTTAAAAATAAACGAATGAATAAAAAGGGACACAAGAAAAAGTAGAATACATCTGCCAAAATCCAGATCTTCCAGCATTCATGGGACAAACAAAACAACAGTCATCGTTGCCATGGAAACGGTGTGGGAAGCTGCACCTCTCCCAGCTTCCTTCCTTGACCTCAAATGTTTTTTAGTTTCTCACATTCAAGGTGCAGGCTTCTCTCTTACAACATCACCTGTATAACATAGAGAACTGTGGGCGGGGCACAAGTTCTGTTGGCGCAGAGCTCAGAACAGAGGCAGGTAAAGTCACACAGAAGACAGACATTTCAAGGTAATGCTGCTGAAGGTGGTTCTACAATTTACTGACCAATGGGGTGTGCTTTGATTTTTACCTGCACAGAGACACAGAGGTCTGTGCAAATGTCCTTTTTCTCATGACTGTGTTACTCTTTTTTTTTTTAGCTCTGCTCTTGTCTTATAATAAGAATTGTATGTTGCGTTATGCGTCTGACTCAGACCCACACACACACACACACACACACACACTCTTACCAAAAAATAAGAAGTCCATTCAGGTGATTGACAGGAGGAGGGAAATGGATGCTGTGCTACTCTGTCACATATATGCAGGCTCCTTGTGTTAAGTGATGCGTAACCGAGTTACATTTGAACCAACCAAAGACCCCAGGCGCACACACACCTCTGCCCCCTGCCCTAACACACACACACACACACACACACACACACACACACAGAGACCCCAGCTGGACAGACTAAGAGGTGTTGACGGAGAAAAGAGCCCTGCTGCAACACTGATTAAATTCCCACTGTTATTCGCGCTTGCCTGTCTTTTTTCTCCTCTCGTGCTTTTCTTTCGATTCTTCTTTCATCTCTTCTCTTTTTATTTTCTCTGAAACTTTCAACAACAAAGTGACACACACTCTGAACACGCATGAATGTAAATGCAGCTGCTCCTCTTATAGCAGTAATGAGTCCCCTAAATACACCAGCTGCTTTTCAATTACTGCTCCAGCGTGTGTGAGAGTGTGATGAGGGATAGTTGAAGGTCCAGTCAGACCCGGGTCAGAGCAGCTGATTAATAACCCTGCATACACGCTCGCTCTGAGCTGGGGTCAGTGTTTTGACGGAGTGTGTGGCTTCAGGCCCATCACAATCACGGTGTAATTACTTTGCATTACCGCAGGTTTATCTGGAATTCCTTCGCAGTACATCATTAACTAGAAACGTCTCTTCGTTTAGATCGTCATTGCTCTGCATTACTGCTGCTTTTACTTTATCAGCCAGAATTATGACGTTACAGTTTTCATTAACACCAAAATTGCATCCGAATGAGCCGCAGGACACACGGTTTACGACCCGTGCTCTGTAAGGCCCGCCGCTGTGAGCTCATTTACATTATCACTTCTAATTACTTCATTACACTTCTCAGTCAAATTGGTTTTTGTTCAAGTTTTAGGCTTTCATAGCAGCTCATACAGGGAGTAACCTCACACGCACCAGGCCTTTGTGGCTGAAACACACAAAGTACGCGTGCAGAGAGAAGTTTAATATCCTCATTTTTAAATGTTTGTTTGTTTTAGTCCAGTTTGAGGCTTCAGTCCCAGTCTTAACCTTAGTCCATAGGCTGTATAGAAAAGCTGGACAATAAGCGAAACCTGGATTCTTTTAAATCATTAATAGTGTGTAGAAGTCTGAGAAAATCCCCTCAGCTGCCTTGGTCTATGATCTCAGAGAACATTTTCCTAATGGCCATATTGGATTAAACAACATAAAGTCCTGTTTGTAAATCCTGGCAGGGATCCTGGGGCAGGACGTCAGTCCAGGCTGACGTGAAGTGGTCCGATGGTGAACGGGTATTTCTTTTAATCCCGTGGCCGTGCTGCTACAGGACGCCCACTGCTGTCAAAGCCACAGATGTTGCTGCACAGAACAAATCTCAGCTGAAATGAAAAAAGTTTTCATAGTTTTCTCAGGACCTCTGATCTTGTCCCACTGTTGCGGCAGCTCTCTCTGTTCCACCTGGCAGATCTTTGCACCGCACTGCTGGATTATATAGACAAAAGTGCCACGCCTCTTCATCTCTCTGAATGAGGTGCGATGAAGAGCGGGAGAATCCTAAACGTCCTCCAGGAGCAGAGTAACATTGGTCTCTCTGTTGCAGATTGGCGAGATGCAGAGTTGATGCGAGACATTGAGGCAGCAACAGGAGAGGACCTGGGTTCTGAGCGGCTGGGCGGTAAAAAAGGGAAAGGAAAGAAGAAGAAATACCCCCACCTCAGCGACCTGAAGCAGAGCAGCAACACGTCCCGCTGCAGACTAGAGAAGAAAGTCTTTAACAAGTACGGATGCTAACTTCAGCTTCTAGATGATTCTCTGAGTGTAGGAGCTAAGTGCTTGGTGAAACTGGAAACAACCAACTAACTAAAAGATGGAAACTTTGTCATAGACAAAACAGTGTGGCGTACATCGAGTTAAATAAAGTTAAGCCACTGAACACAGGCCTCAAAAAGGCACCTCACTGCTAAACTGTCATCTATGGGTAGGCTAGCTAAGACCCAATTAATCAGTGTATTTTAGGCACTTACTAGCATCATATCACAAGAAACACATCATTTGTTTTCTTTCACCAAATCTACAAAACAAATCCACAGATGACACTGTGATGGAAATGAAATTCTATTTTTGCACCATCGAGTTGATTCTCAAAGTGCTCTTAGTCCAAGGCCCTAGACCAAGTCCATAAAATAACCAATGATTCATTATTTTTTAAACTGTGGAGGCAAGTATCACAGTCTAAGAGTAGAAATATGGAGCTAGAGATGAGCAGAATGGGTTTTAGCTCCTGGGCTTAAAGTTGTTGTTTCTTTGGATTTTTCCCATCAATCCTTCTCATTTCCTCCCTGCTCTGTTCTCCCTCCCTTCAGGAGTTCCCTGAGACGAGTGGCTCAGGTGATGAATAAGGCCGACAAGAGGAAACACGACAAGTTCTCCAACCAGTTCAACTATGCTCTCAACTAAGCTCGTGTGCCTTTAACTGAAGTCAGACGGGTGGAGCGTTGCTCTCAGTAACCTTTCAGCCCCCGACCGCTCCTGCGTTTATCGTTTGTTATTTATATGTCTCTTTTATGTCTCCACCTCTTGTAGAGATTCAGGGAAACAAGGAGCTAAAGAATGCATTGTCACATTTCAAATTGGAACTTTTTGTATTTGTAGTTGAGCTTATGAGGCGGACTCTGTAGGAACAGTGAAGGAGGCGGAAGCTGGAAGACTGAATCGCCAAACCTGATCCACAGTTTTGTACAATAAAGGTGAAATGTTAAGGGTCCAGAGTTGTTGTTTCTTTGTAATGAAAGAAGAAGTGTTTCAATAATTGCTGGGAAATATGATGATAAAGGATTCTGTGTGTTCTACCTCAAAGCTGATGCTCGATACAGGACATGAAAGTTGTTTCATATGATATCACTTCTGTGGCAGCTGAAGCTAAAGCTAGTGATCAGCTGACTTTTACGCTTTCTTATTACGTCGGTGTTTTGTGCGACTGACAGGTTTCAAATGTGTTTTAGTGAGAATAAAATTGTAAACCTGCATCTTGTTACATTTTTGCCTTTTTTCTGTCCTTTCAAACGAGATTCATTGAACACAACAACACTGACTGTGGGAAAGTTCTCCTGTGAAGCTATTTTAGGAATAAGTGGCAACTAAGGGGAGTAAATAAATATATATTTGCAACACTATATTGAAAAGACAGGTGATATTTGGTTTACATTGCAGTGACATCACGAGAACAGCAGACATCCTGCAGCTTAAGAAAAATGATTTGCATCTTTTCTCTGTGATCTGTGATTCTCTGCACTTAATGAAGAGCTCACAGCTCAGTTATGCATTTCCATCAAATTACACGTCTTACAGAGAATGTTTTTTCACAAATGGTTGAAACTAAATAATTTAGCTTCAGTAACACAAGATCCTACATTTCTCATAGCACAACTGATGCCTGGTAGGGGCAACGTGGCGTTGTTGGCACTGTTGTGTCACAGAAGGTTCTGGGGTCACATCGTCAACGTGTCTGTGTGGAGAAACCCATGTCTGCATGGGTTCTCTCTGGCTTCCTCCCACAGTCCAAAGACTTACATGGGGTCAGTTTAATAGGCTGTAAGTGTGAGTGTGAGTGTTCTGTGTTTGCCTCTGGCCCTATGACAGCTGGGATAGGCTGCAGCCCCCATTAAACCTGTACTGGATAAGCAGGAGAGGATGGATGAATGGTTGGAACTTGTACTCCGCTGACTTCTGATTGTGGATTTTGTAGGGTTGGTCCTGGCCTCCCATGGGACACCTTAAAGCCTCATCTCATCCATGATTTGCTCTGCCTCTCCAGGCTTCACTGCTTGCTGCTGCCTTGATCTGATGCCACGAGGATCCACCAGCACTCCTCCCCAGCAGACATGCCGTTCCTGAAACACTCACACAGACTTCCTTAGCCTGTCCTACCACCTCACTCCGGACTGTTTCAGCGTCATTAAATCCCTTGGACTTCTATATTATCCATAAAGGCGGCAATTTTGTCTATGCAGAACATGGTTGTTCCTTTGTGCTGTCTAACAGGCACATGGAACGAGTTATTCAGTCGGTACTTTTGCAATGATGACATAACAAATCTAATGATTCTGGGATCCACACCTGTCCAAACATCAGCTATCATTTTATTGCTGGTTATTATTATTATTATTATTATTATTATTATTATCATTATTAATAAGAAATGCTAAAACCTGCAGCTCCTCTAGTGGCCACTTGATCCTGGTTAAAAAAAATTTGTGAGTCCTCAATGACCGTCATGTTAAAACGTCCAGTTTACAGCAAAAACTACGGAACATGTTTACAGCCTGCTGCATAACAGCGGGTTCCTCCTTCGTGACAGTTGGAAAGCTTAAATCAGGGGTGTGGCTGCCGTGATTGACAGGTGTGCTGAAACAAGGAGCTGTAGCTCTAAAAGTCAGTCACTCCCACACACACTAATTTATCTGTTTTGGGCTTGTTTCATTTATACCAGTTTGTGGGGAAAAACTGTGATAATATAGCTTCAAGCATTAATTGTGCTGCCAAATGTGTATCAACACTTTTGTTTAAGCTGTGCTGAGATCTGAACCCAAACCTCAACACAGCTTTTTCAAGTTAAACTATTAACCAAACTAGAACTTCAGTTGCTCTAAGCAGTTTCATATGATTGGCTGTAGATTGTTAAGCTACTGGATGAGTGCACAGAGTACCGTCTTCTAACTTGGTATTCTATATGAAGCAATTTAAGTTCAGGATGGGATGTTGTGGGAGTCAAAGTGATATGCACTGCACCCGGACACGCTGCACAAATTATTCAGGGATTATATCAACGCACCTTTGAAACACGTGTGGCCTCTTGCAGTGGAGTGACTGCAGAAAGTGATGGAGGCATGCTAGCTGACAGACGCTGCATGAATATGCAAAGTTCATGTGAAACTAAAAAAATACTACTCTATATCACTTTTTGTTAAATGAAAAAATGCTACTACTGAAGGGTGGCCGCTGCTTTTTTTTAAGAAGCTTTCTATCATTAATATCCGGGAGGCGTGTCTTTCTGGAGCATTTGACCTCCTTCTGTGTTGACTGTCAGCGTCCTGTCGATGTCTTGACATCATGCTGCAGACTCTACTTCATCTGTTGTTCCTATTTTGATCGGAGGGCTGAAAAATACATCCAATGCAGAAATGCCTAAAACTATTTTGCAAATAGCCATTTGAGGAAAAAAAATGTACACATGCCTACAGTAAGGGTGGCTATAGATCCGTGTTTTATACGCAGTGTGTGAATCATGTTCTTCATATTTAACAGCAGCACAAACACTTTGAAAGCAGGCTGGTTGTCACAGCACTTTCCCCTTTTAAGCAACAGAGACTAACACTGGCGCTTTTCTCTGATAATAACACGAAACAAAAGAATCCCACTCAGAGAGATGCTTACACTTAACGATGACTGATAAACCAACTAGATTTGATGCCGTTTCCTCTTAAATATGTTCTTCGATTTGCCAACACTGCAGAGTCCTGTGAAGACTTTCACTCCTGAGGCTCGTGAGCTAAAATAAGTTGGATTTATTTATTTTTATTGTTATTTTTTTAACTGAAGATAAAAGATTCATTTTGATTAAATGTTTTTCATTTTGTGTCAGACCATAAATGTCCTGTGGAACATGATACAGCTCTATTTAATCCTGACCAATCAAAAGCTTCAAGTATTACAAAAACAGACAAATAAAACATTTTTGTCACTTCCGGATAAATATTGTAGACATCATTACAAGATAAAATTTAAAAAAAAAATATTGTTATAAATTAAAGGCGCTCAAATGTAAATAAAGGAGAACATAAACAAACGGACATACACTCAGCTGAACTGAAACTAAATCATCTGGAATAATGAAATGTTTAAAGAAAGGCCGCTCGACACTCTGTTCAGCAGGGATTTGCTCCAGATGCTCCTGTTACTGGCTCTTTGGGCACATGCTTCAAGCACAGTATTTAAAGTCCGACAAAGAAGCAAAAACTGCAAACTCTCACTGCACTCTCGCTTCTTTTCAACAGTTTTCTGGTCTTTTGAGACAAACAAAAATGGTGACATTGTGACACTGTCGCTCCAGTTTTCGTTAAAATGTTCAATTTTCAAATTTCCTTTTATTAAAAGAAAATCTCGCGCACTCTTAGTGGACTTTGCACGTGCTGTGCGGCTCCCGCTGCGGTCCGTGCGCACTACTTCAACTTATCCGTATCACGCGGCTCAGTCTGTTTTCCAGGCACATGATTGGCTCGGCTCAGTGCTATTCTTATTGTCATTGGCCTATTGTGCTGTCTGTCAAAACATTAACGAAAGATTGTAATCGACGTTATATTCGTCACGTCTCATATTTCTATGACAGAAAAGTCATTTCACTGTAATTATCTTTATCGTTTTTGAGATTTGTATTGTTTGCAAACCCCTTCCTCGCATAAATATTTTCCAGTTCCCATTTGGATTTTTTTATTGGTTTGTTTTTGACAAACAGGAAACCTCACAGATATCCAAACCAACCAACAGGCCCAGGATTAGCTTCACACCCAAACCCTGCATGGAAGTTACTTACCTCTGAGGCACTGCAGCACCCAACGCTTCAGCTCACTGTTATTAAAAAAAAACATTACTGGGATACTTTTCTGTTTAATTGTCATCATTTTAATATCAAAGGACAATACCATGTTGAGCTGAGGACTCAGTACATCCAAGGATTTTATGGAAACTGTTAACCACCTCAATAAATAAAAGAAATGAAAACGATCACAGCTGGAGTTACATGGTACTGACAATAGATCAAGCCATTCTCAAGTCTTAAATAAACATTCAATATTTTTACAGACTTTAGAAAAGAAAACAATGAGATCAACTATTTGTCTATTACAGTGTTTAAAACAGCATTCAGAGCTAGAACATAGATTTATGTACAGTTCTGCAAGATATTAACATTCTATCAAAATAAAATTAAAGCCTTTAAACGGTAGTAAAAAAGGGGGAGGAGCTGAACGCTGTGCTGCAGTTCATACTGGGACATTTCAGTCAGGGCTTCTGTGTGTGTTTGTGTGTATCTACAGGTGTGTGCTGTAGAACGCAGGTGCAGCATAACTCTGTGTCCCCAGCATGAAGGGAGACAGGACGTGGCTGGCGGTGAGGAAAGGCAGCTGGACAAGGCTCCCAGCAGGGGGGTGATGGTGGCCGGCATAGCCTGTGTGCATGGCCAGATGCCCACTGACTGGAGGGGATTGGCTCAGAGGGCTGAGGCTTCCCAAGCCTCCTCCCGCTCCTCCCCCTGTGCCTCCCGTGCCTCCTGCTCCTCCCGTGGGGGCCGAGGTGTCGGCTCCAGGGTTCTGCTTCTTCCATTTGGTTCGCCGGTTCTGGAACCAGATCTTAACTTGGGTCTCAGTGAGGGAGAGGGACAGGGCCAGGTTGAGGCGCTCACACACTGACAGGTAGCGTGTGGACTTGAACTTGTTCTCCAGCGCCACCAGTTGCTCGTAGGTGAAGGCAGTCCGGGCTCTGCGGGGCTTCCCCGACTTGGAGTCTGAGCCAGAGCGTTTCCTCTTGGGCTTGGCCCCTTGGCCCCCATTGGTTTGGGGACTGGTGATCTGGCTTGTGGGGCCTCCGTTAGGGGTCTTTGTGTCTCTGCTGGGATCCTGGTGGCTGTGCTGGCCTAGTTCTCTGTCTCCATTACTGGGAAGAGCCGAGCTGCTCTCCTCACTGCTGTAGGGCCCGTCTGCAGCCTCTGAGTCCGGGGTCCCAGATCTGTGGAAGTCTTCCTCATCCGGACTTCTGTATATAAAGCCCTCCTCTAGAAGAACGCACACAACAAAGAGTTCAGCCACATGTAACATCCAACAGATTCTCCATCCTATATGGTTGTACAGGTGGTTTGTCTCTACAGCCCACAGTAGCTTAATGAAGTGGTTTATTCAGATTAAGGCATACCAAGCTCATGTTTAGGCTTACGTAAGTAGTTCACTACCTGGATCACTACCAATACCTTAAGATATTTAGGCAGGCTAAATAAAACCCATGGTTTAACCAAGGTCCTGCACTAGCAAGTTAAGCCAGTTAAACTAGATTTGGTACCAAATGTCACAGCTACAGAAACAAAGATACCAAAATATTGTGTAATTCAAATTATTAGCATCTGACAAATATGCATATGAACAAGTTAGCTCACAATATGGAGACTTCATAAAATGACTAGAGCTTTTTAATTGATCTTTTCTGTAATATCAAACTGAAGTCTTATTTCATCAGTTACAATCAGAAACATTTTTATTTCTTCACTGCAAAGAAGGTTTGGCTTCAAATAAATACTTTAAGGTTCAGCTTCTTGGTTGCAGTAATAAATTGGTGGTATGGATTATGAAATGGTTAGAGCTAGAAGAAGCAATGCTGGCCATAAAGCAAACAGTGGTCTTCTAAGTACTAAGTTTACTGGCCCATCTATTTACCCCTATCTCCTCATAATTACCGTTGCCACGGTAGGCCAATTAATCTAAAAATGTAGCTGAGGATTGTAATTATCTTAATTATCTGCTATATGGAAAAACAGTCTCTTCCCAGCATAATCAGTGAGTGTTGAACTGCGGTCCCAATTATGGCCACTGTACGCTTCCTTCAGAAACTTGCAGTTGAATTTAAAAATATCTTGAATGAATAAACACGTCAAGTTTCCAAAGACAGAGCAGCCATGAGCCTAACCTGAGTAAAGTGCTAAAGAGCCAGAGGGCAAGAATGAGCTGCCAACTCTCCATTAGTATTAATCACTGTGTCATCCGGTATCCATCATCATTTTTTGCTATGTGCTCCACTTTCTGGAGTTTACTCATCACACGATTACTGCATCATAAGTCTGTGGTGTCTTACTTCATTTGTGGCTAAATGAGTGAGGGCAATATTTGGGAATAAAACGATAAAATCAACAGAAATAAGAAGGCAATTAGATCAAGAAGGTTCTGAAAACAGTATCTTCAGACGAAACGAAAAGGTATGAAATGACCATAAACTGATCACCGTACATTACTGTGCACTGTAAAATATACTAGATGATTATCAGGCAAAAGAAATTGTGTTTGAATACTAATAGTGTGCTAAAATAACAATGGAGCATTGGAAGCATTGGAATATGGTGGATTTTAAGGTACCACAGATCAGCAGAAAAACATTAATAGACATTGTTGGACCTCTTAAATGTCCAATTAAATATTTTAGCTGCAAATCGACTGCTTTTACGTCAGCCCTTCAGAGGAGCACATGGTGCTTTAGTCTTTAATGAAACTGTAACTCTTTCTGCAATTATACGTTAGGGACAAAAACGATCTGGACGTTCACGCTAAGCTTTCATACAGTTTGTGCATTGTGCACGTACATGTCATGAAAACACCGAGCACAGTCCACCTCAACATGTACAGCACACATGTGCTTACATCCCTGCAAATGCTCTTATTGCTAATGTTAGAGAGATACTGTGTGTGCTTTTTTCACGTTATTGGTTTGAATATTTATGTCCCAATTATGCTGTTCCTTTTGTCCTTAATCTCGACAACATCAACAGTTTTAAATGGCAAGAAAAAGTAAACTGCACCTTGAATAATACTAAATTATATATTTTTAAAAATGTATAATGTAAGACATTATATTGTTATAACCGCCCCCCCCCCCCCCCCCCAAAAAAAAGTGAGAAAATAAAAGCATTTATTAACCAGTGACAAATCCACCTGCATGATTTCCACTGAAAAATGACTGAGCATGTGTTAGATCATCTGGAGTAAGACTGTGTAGTTTTACAGATTAAATCAGAGACAAAATATGTATGAAAGCTAACACAGAAGGGTTAGTTTAGCTGTGATGATGTAGACAGAAGAACCTGAGAGAAATTTAAAAAACAAGCATGTTTACAGGTGTGCAGAAAAGATAGCTCAATAAGATTATGTTTTACATGTAATTTACTCATAAAATGTCCACTTTTTCATTTTTCTCATATGTAATAATAATAATAATATTATTATTATATTAATAAAAATAATTAAGAATAAAGGAACCATGATGCTTGGTGAGATGGTTTCTTGTCCATTTTATAACAAACAGAAATTAATAATAATTTGGTTTGTTTTTGCAAAAACACGCCAGCCATTTAATCATATACTGATTCTAATTTAAATTTTTATTTTTAAAAATTTTACAGTCGTTAAAAATAAAGCCTTATGTTACCACTATATTTATTATAGTCTGTACGTGATATGTATTTCGCTAGTTTCACTGTGCTGGGATACTTTTTGGCAGTCAGTATAATAAAACAGAATAATAGTATACAAACTACAACAGCAGTGCATGCGTTCCTGTGATGTTTTTACTGTTTTCTTTCTTTTTCTTTTGTTTTGAGCTTTTGTTTTTAACCCAGCTCGACTATATCACGAAGTTATAATTATTTATGATGTAGGGTATATGCCTGTGTCTGCTTCTGAAAAATAAAGTCAGAATTTTGTTGATTTGAAATCTGTAAAATGTACGGAAAATTTAATTAAAACAAATGAGAGATTTAAAAATAAATAAATAAGGAAAATAAAAATGTGACGGAAAAAACAAAGAAAAGAGGACAAAAGGAGGAAAACGTCCAATATTATAATAATATGAAATCGAGGAGACGGAGCTGATTGGAGCTACTGCGTTTACGTGGGGTCCATGAACTTAGTGCACACCTGTCCAATAATACCGATCACACACAGGAACTGCAGCCAATTAACTTTTTTGCTCCTTTTAATTCTAGATAAAAACAGATGCTGTTTTAAACTTAAAACCAGAGAGCTCGTTCTCCCCATTCTTCCATGTTTTAATGGTCCGTACTCGGTAGTTTTCTCATCTCTTACATCATCACAAGATTTCACCGAATAAGTGGCCTGGAACACAGATTTCTGTGTGACATCAGGGTTTAGTGAGAAAATATTTACGGACGAAGCAAAAGCCCAACAACAACTGGTGGGTAATTAAAACCAGAATCCTTAGGTCACAGTGAAACCACACACAACAATGCAGTGCCCTTAAAATATGATCACAATTAGAAAGGCCTTCTTCTTCCGTCGGAAAAGCCTAGCGGTGTTCACAACACATGTATTATTGATAAATAGCGTAAACGGGCTATATTAAAGTAGAAATGGAAAAGCTCTATATTCGATTTGGGGTAAAACGGTTACATTGGTTAGGTTTCACTCAGGCTAATGTTGGTATGTTTAACTATACATGAATAAATCAGTTAATTCACCGGTAAGAATAAATATGATTTGAATGACACAGAAAATAAACAACCTAATTACTAACTACAAACGCGCGAGCACACACGCTCGCGCGCACACCTATTTTAATCATATAAAAAAACAGGTCAAATTTCTGAAAACGTTAAAGGATGTTGCAGAATCATTCAGAGTGGTTTCTAAGGAAACGGGACTTTGAACCGTAACAGGAGCAGTTCGACTGAATTCAGCTGCCCGAAGGAAAAGACGTTACTGACGCAATGGCGGGAAATTAAAGGAAATTAAAAATAAATGATTCGATAATGGACTTGGTTTGAAGTCCACGGAGACTTACTGCTCTGGTATCCGTCTGCACCGTAGCCCTTGCTGGCCTCGAGGCTGGGCTCGCGCTCCCCGGCTCCTCCTCTCCGGTTCTCCGCTCCGTACACGCTCTGCTCGAGCTCGCCGCGGTGGCTCACGTGCTGTTGTTGCAGCTGGTGTCGCCGGTTGCTCGTGAACTTGTTGGGGTCCAGGATGTCCAGCACGGAGAAAGAAGTTGTCCGGTGCCCGATGGGGCCCTGGAGAGTAACAAATGGGAATGATTTATTTAGTTAAAAAACAAGACATCATCGCCTTTTATCCCGTATAGCTGAATTTATTTGAACTTGCTTTTTTTTCTTGTCCCCCCACAATTACGTTTTGCCACGCATTTTAACTGCTATATATTTAATTGTAATATTAATAATGATCACTTTAAATATTATTATTTTTATTATTACTATTATTACTATTAGTAGTAAGCAGTGTTAAAGTCAAAGACAAATCCCAGTGTTAGGTGTTGGTAGCACACATCACATCCAATAAAACAGACGGTAAAGTGTGTTCATAAAGCAAACATGAACACAGATCAGCTGCATTTCCTGCGCAGGCTGTGTAGCGGTCAATAGGCTATCAGAAGAAAAACGAATCAATCCCATTTTAAGTAGTGCAGTCTATAGATTTCTAAAACTTCAGTTTTACATTTCCACACGTAATTGGTTGGAAAATATGTGAGTTCAGGGGAAGGCTTACACTTAAGGTAAAATACTGCTTTACCAGATTGTTTGAACCTGCATGTGGGCATAAGGTTTACAGTGTGATGTAGAAATGTTCAGACTTTTTATATCATAATTTATGTGGAGCCAAAAAGGTAGCCAAGTGTAAAAGACAGATAAAAGGTGGTGCAGTGACTCTGTTTCCACCCCTCCCTGCATTACATCCTGATTAGGATCATCCATTTATTAATGAGGCCAGTCTTGAGCATGTCGACATGAATAATCCTACATTAATATTCTCTCTTTAAATAATCCCAGGGAGCCTCTGGAGAAAGACCCAGGGGCGTATTAACAACTGGTGATAAGAATAGTCTAATGGAAAAATGCCACAATCAGAGCTGCGAATAAACACAATCACGTTTTATTTAAGAATAAACAAATTCGCGTCTATGGAAAAAATATAGAGAAACGCCCGTCTTTACAAACAGGCCTACTTTGAATTATTTTGAATTCAATTAATTTCGTTCAGAAACGAACGAAAAAAATCTAACAGCTTTAATTAGAGCAATAATAATTATAACAAAATAAAAGTCGGTGTCCTTTACGGGAGCGAATTTGAATGCTTTTAATTTAGAACTTTTTATTTTGTCTCTTTCCGATCACACTTTCCAGCTGCATTTTATTAAAGGCCTCATCTCCATAATATGACCCATAACCTGACAACACGGGCCACATTTTAAAAACAAAGAATCATAGCAGTTACACAACAGGACCAAGTAACCAAATAATTTTATTTTAAAAACCGTCTTCCGTTTTCGGTGCTTCGGCTGCTCCCTGTGCTAAGAATTCTTACTTTTCTGCTCGCCCAGCTACTTTTCGTGCCATCCTTCTTTCCTGTAATGTAATATCTGTCTGTCTCGATGCTTCTTTATTTATGCTGCAGTGTCCCGGTTGTGTCCTGTCCGCTGGTCTATATAGGCTACCTGAGAGTCTGCCGTTACTGTCTGCTGCTACCGTCACGCACCGCTCCGGTAGCGCTTCACAAAGTTTGCTCGTGCCCGTATTAGCCTACCTGCTGTGGCGGGGCCAACACCGGATTCGTCGGTGGAGCTTCCGAGTGGTTCTCCGTGGCCTGCGCATCTCTGCCGCCGGCGGTCGCGCTGGAGAAGAGCCGCTTCTCCCCTGCGGCGGCTCCGTCTAACAAGTCACCGCTGTCCGGGCTCACCACAGTTTGGACGCCGTCCCCGCCGCTGGGCGCCGGTAGCGCTCTGTCCCGACTCATGACGGGTGGCACGGCGTCCGTCACTGGCCCCGCCGCAGCTCTCTCCCGGCTTATCACGGTCTGGACCCCATCCGCTCTGTCCCGGTTCATCACTTTACTCTCCCTTTCCCATATAATAACAATCCGTTAGAGATGAAAATTTAAAGAAACAAATCAACACCAAGTCGTTTTAAAGAGCTTGGATGATACTCATGTCAAATAACAAGTTCACACCACAGGCCGGTTCATGTGTCCCGTCAGCATTCTGTCTCAAGCGGTGTGTTCACCCAGGTAAAGTTTTCCATTGGCATCCGGACAGTCTGGGCAGAATACGAGCTTTAGCTGGACTCTCGCTTCCGTCAAACTTTAAACTTGTTCTCTCCGGCCTTCATCCTCTACATCGGCCGCTGCAACTCAGCGTCTCCGGCGATCTTTTGTCTGTCCGTCTCGTACCGTGCCGTTATCCCGTACTGGCACGCACACATAAACAGCGCGCGATGTTCCGACCTCCAGCCTTGCGCGCTCTGGAAGCCTGACAGGAGTTGAAGGCGGGACAGACTGATCTATCTCTCTAATAGTTAAAACTAGCCTGCTCCCCCCTCGCTTGCTCTCTCTCCCCCATTAGTTAAGTGAAGAACCCTCTCTCTCCCCCCTCTCTCTCTCAGTTCTTGTCTCCGTTTTTGGCTTTTAGCAGGCCACTCGAGGAGCCTCTACCATACATTTGTCCCCGTGTGTGTGTGTAGGCCTGTGCGTCGCCATCTCCCTCCTTATTTATGCATTCTTATTCAACTCTACGGGTTGTAATTGGCTACAAATTAATCCCACTTGCACTAATAGGCTATTATCTCGAGGCTGCAAGCGCGCGGGTGGTACTGTGTGGCCCGGGCCAATTCGCTATCAGAGCACGCGGAGAAATAGAGACAGAGCGGGAAGAGCGCTGGCTGTCCCCACTTCACAGCGCGCGGTGTCGCCTCGCGGATCTCACGACGCTAAATTGTTTAGGTCGACGCTTCGTGAAATGTTGCTTTGTTCGCCAACAGGTGACGTAAAGGTGTAGCAGGTGTACAGATAGTTGGAACACAGTCACAGTGCTCAGTTATTAGTTCTAGAATTAGCCTTAACCAGCGAGTTACATTAGCGGTTAACAGCCGTGTGCTCTAATTTATAGCTAATGTGTAATACGCCGCCTCGCTCGCACTTTACTCGTGCATCCACATGAAAGGGGGCGCTTATCTTTAATGCAGATTCCAGGGCAGGGCCTCTCTCAAAACTCAATTACGGCCTGAATAAAGCCGGTAATGT
The DNA here is from genome assembly GCF_057382185.1 of Mchenga conophoros. NCBI lineage: Eukaryota > Metazoa > Chordata > Actinopteri > Cichliformes > Cichlidae > Mchenga > Mchenga conophoros. The sequence goes on from NC_140527.1 coordinate 3,062,513, forward strand.
CCCCGCTGCAGTGAAATATTGATTCCTAATCCTTGGCTGTCATTACTATGCCAGAAAATAATAGACCACAGAATTGGATTTTGATTTAACACACGACGTGTTTATTCTAATACTAGGGACTTAATATTCCGTTGACTCTCATTTTCAGCCACAGAGGAGAGGGCAATGGTGATGGAAGCTCTAACGCCACACTTTAAAAAAAATATTGTTGTGGAAAATATTTAAAAAAAGAAGGAAGAAAGCGAGGTGACGGGACATCTTTCCTGTCCTCCTCCCCGGTCCTAATACACAAGGTCAGCTCCATGTAATTGCCTTGCTCAATGATCCTTGGGAGGAAGAAATTAAAAGTTGAGTAAAATAATGACTGAAACAATGGGACATGATTAACCAATCAGAGAGCTGAACCCATTTGATCTACTTCCTGCTTCCACCCTGAGGCTTTATAGCTTTATTTTAAAATGGTCAATATATTAACTATATTAAACATCACTGCAGCTTATTTACCTTGGAAAATATTTGCATAAAGCAGCACCACTGCACTGCACAGTGCTACAGAGAGGAAGCGATGCAGCCAAGTGAATATGGAACAGTATTATTATTATTATTATTATTATTATTATTTATTCTGCATTTGAAATCCAGCCAAACAGCCTCACTGCATGTGACCTCAGGTGCATATATGTCAAATTAGAAGAATATTAACCGCTAAAGTCTTAAAAGAATGAGTTTTAAGAGCAGTCCAACCCCGGTTCCACACATCAGTGAGTGTAATGAGCTGTGTGCCTAGCGTTCTGGCCTTTGACCCTAATATCTCTTTAATGCAATTTGTAGTGCAGCTCCATTATATTCAGAGAGGAAGAAGCCCGAGAAACAGCAAAAAAGAATAACCATATCAACTGGAGTTGTGTATAGTAGTATTTGCACAATTTGCAAAATATGTGTCCTTTCTGTTTATTATTGCTATGATGCTAATTTGCTTCTCACTATGACAGAACGAACAGAAAACACACACACATGCAGTGGTAGTCCCACTTTCCACAGTGTGGGCCAACAGATGCTATGGGAGAACTCCCCTTCCCGATTAACAGTCAGCACGCACGTGTATGTGAGCATGTGTGTGTCTTGTGTCTATAATTATTCTAATGAAGGTTAATGAGCTCTGCTCAGCCTCCTCTTTATTAAATTAATCTCAGCCGGTAATGAATCATAATTACTATAATTAGCAGCTTGAGCTGCCTGATCTCATGCCGGTGGCTGGTCAGAGCAAGGTGTGGTGTGACACGGAGGCTTTCATCACACCCACAACTTTCATCTCTCCCTCCTTCCACTGTGTCCACTGGCTTTGGCTCTGCATAAACATAATGTTCATGGAGCTGGTCTTTCAGCGTAGAGCCTCCAGACTGGATCTGAGATTTGCTGCACTAATTTGATTATTGCTGATCGTAATATCAGTCAGAATAATTGTGTACGTTAGTGTCAGTGATCAGAGCTGCTATACGCCGTGTAGTCACACTTGTGAGTTTACATTATCACTATCTAAATGAGGCCTCTCAAAGTTTAAAGGGCCTGACAGAAAACAGTAATACTTTAAAACAGGTTTCAAAAATGTAAGAATAAGGACTGCTACTATCAACAAACCGGACACCTGTCCAAATCCACTGGATTTCAAAACCTTGAGCAGTACAGCTTTATTTATTAGTGTTATAGATATAGCTTCAGTGAATTTTTTCCCCATCTTCTCTTTATTTCTGCCGCTATACTTCTCCTATCCATCTCTTCGCTTCCTCTATTCCTCCCATTTTTTTTATTTTGTGTCTTTTCAAGGTTCTGTGTTTTAGATTAGCCCTCCTCCTCTTCCCCATTACAGGGGTAAAAGCCCCCCATCCTCCACTCACACACAGAGGCAGAACCCTCGCACCATACACACCTCGCAGTTAGACACTCAGATAGAATCTGACCTGAAGAATTAATTAAATATGATAGCTGATTAAAAATAGCATAACTAATAGTGTAATATCTCAAGCTGTCGTCTTTAATAGTCAACATTGTGAGTGTGTGTCTTATCTGCTGCAGACAGACGCTCTCACTATTGATTCCTGTTCATTTCAGTTGTCAGGCAGACCACTCAGCTCATCTGGAATCATTAAACTCGCTGTCTCCCTCTGTGTCTCTCTGCCTGTCTCTTACCCTATTTTCTCACCTTTATCCATTTATATTTAATTTATTTCAATTCCACCACTCTTTTCTAATGACAGGATTGAATCAGTGTAGCAACAATCTACAAAGGCAATATTGTAATTGGTAAAATAAAGTTATAACACGAAATATGTATATATATATATATATATATATATATATATATATATATATATATATATATATATATATATATATATGTGTGTGTGTGTGTGTGTGTGTAGAAAAAAGAGAAGAGAGTGAAAAGAGTGATGACAGAGTCCTAGTATATTAAGGAAACCGAGAAAACAACCGTGATCATATCTACCTGGTTGTCTTGGCTTTGGTCTGAGACTTCAAACTGGGAGTTTTTAGCAGAAAGAAAGATATGTTTAGCTTTTAAATAAACAGACAATCAAAAAACAAAACAGAACAAAGAAATCCAAGCAAACAAACATATATTTGCCTAAAATCATGCATGTTTGCAGTGAAACTCTTGGGGAATCTTCTTATCCCTGATGGTATAAAACTATCTATAAACCTGCAGGAATCAACTGTTAGAGGTTTAATTGTATTTGTCCCTTCACAGTAAAAGCACTCTTCTAGTGATCTTTATTTTCGTCCGGAGGCCTTATGGGCAGGTTTGGATGTTTGCTGTGCTCACAGTGTAAACTCTGACTCCTCTGGCTGGCTTATTCTATCAAAAATCTAAAAAGGTCATGACGGATGGAAAATAACACAGTGGATGTTATTTTTTCAAACTGCCTCAGTTGTGAAATTCAGCATTATTTGTGACATATTCATGCTGAACAAGCGTAACAAAGACTGAAGTCAGCGACTCTTATTCGTATTATATTGCTCATTATTCTGTAGGTTTGTCATGTTGTCATTTCTGAATTTTGGAAACTTTTGTTTTAAATTAAATTGTTTCAAAGTATGGATGAATGGACTGACGGGCAGATTCAGATTGACAGAAGGGAGACTTCACCTTTGCTTCCCCACCTGACTGAAGGTCATTTTAGTGATCCCTGTGGAAACCCCACGGCTGGAGTGAAGCTGTGGAGCCAGATGAGTTTTTATTGGTGGAAGTCACAGCTCAGTGATCTCTCTCTCTCTCTCTCTCTGTGTGTTCTCAAGCAGTTAGTTTAGCCAAAGACACTGTCTGCCTTTGAAATAAATACTGTGGAAGGTGGTAGGATGACTGAAAATAAAACCTATTGAGCTTCTCTTGGATTTCTATCACATATTTCATATAGCATGAACATGGCATAAGTAACTCTGGCTCAATGATCAAGACGTTTTAAAAGTATCGATACTACGCCTTCACATTCTCTTAACCATGGAGTCTCCATATTGTCAGAAAGCGTGCTTGCTAAATCAGATTAATAAGATCCCAGTCGTGGTCCGAATAGTCCATCAGTTCCCTACATAGCATGCCAGATGTCCACGATGTCCGAGACAGCTTTTCTTTTACAAGATCACTAAAAAAGGTTGTCTCTTAATGTATAAACCCACTAGGATGGCCTCAAGGCTTTTATTCCTCGTCTCAATAATATTTCTAGTCTCTGGGTATGAGGCTTTTTGTAGTTGTGCTTGGTATAACAAAGACATTCAAACTGCTGACCACACATGCACATGCATAGATGACCAGCAGATCAATTTTTATGAGCTATCGTGCTCTTGACAAAGAAAGAAAAATCTAGAAGCTGATGCAACTCAAAGTTTAGAAGCACCATTTTTGCGGCTCTTAATTGAAAATCAATTAATCATTCATCACAGCTGCACAGCTGCTATACAACAATCCTACTTAGCTCCTGACCTGAAAATGGACATGTGCCATATTCATTTTGTGTCACTTGGTTTGTTGCAACCTACCTCTGTGTTTGATTCAACCTAATAATAATAATAATCTTATTCACTTGTTTTTTTCATATCCTTCAGAAACTCAGAAAATCTGAAAGTCTTTAGCAATAAGTGGATATTAAAAATATGATTCTACCCTAATCATCATATTTCAGCAAACATCCAACTCCAGTGTCCACAGTGTTGCACTGTATTGAAGTAACACATAAAAAAGCCATGAAAAGGACTTGCAAATGGATTTCTGCACAAAACACTGACAGTGTGTACCAGCAGAAGAGTAAAAATGAAAAGGTTGTGAGGTGATGAGAGAGGCTGTCCTACTTTAAAAAGCTGGAATCACTTTAAGGTCTTTGTGGGTCTTCAGGGCTAAAATGGCTAAACATAACACTTTATTCTCATAGTGGCTCTTTCACACAGTAGCAATGATATCTCTGCCGCACAGTCCTTCGTGTGAGTGTGTGTGTGTGTGTCAGTGATTGGTTTCTGTTTTATGGACTGGCTAGCAGAGTGCTAGTAATCCATAGAAATAAATCTGCTTTATTTGACCTTAGTGTTAACTCCAATAAAATGCGCTTTACTGCAGGGAGGACATGCGCGCGCGCACACACACACACACACACACACACACACACACACACACACACACACACACACACACACACACACACACACACACACACACCTTGGCCAGCTAATCAGGTCATAGCTGGCCACTTGACAACATTTATAAGGACACAGAGGGAAACCTTCTCTTCACCAGAGTCCCTTCACAGTCCTTCAGCTAATGAAGGGCACATTGTTGCAGGATCACTGTGAGAAGTATTTAAATGCACTTGTAAGTCTAGCGTTTTTTTTCAGGACTCTGCATGAATATTATTTGTTATTTCTTTATTTTGTTATATTTAAGCATTATATACTACACACAGTACAAAATGTAAGGTTTTGGTTTTATACCATTGGAATGGTTGTTTATTTGCCCTCAAATGGTCCAACATTTCTAAAGAAAAGGCATTAAGGGGTTGAGCAGCAGAGTTGAGCAGCAGGTGGGTTGTGCCCATGAAAAACTTGCCAAATCTCCTCTGATAATGACAAACAGCTTATTCTGCTGTTGACTCTTTTATTGTCATTAGATTGGATGACTGAAGTCTGAATTAAAAAGGCATGTTTGCAGCTCAGCAAGTTATTCATTGAACAGACAGGCGTCAGTAGCATACACAACCACAACCCTCAACCAGTAGCGGCAGATGGCCCCGCCCCTTCTTGAGCCTGGTTCTGCTGGAGGTTTCTTCCTGTTAAAAGGGAGTTTTTCCTTCCCACTGTCGCCAAAGTGCTTGCTCATAGGGGGTCATATGATTTTGAGGTTTTTCTCTGTATGTATTATTGTAGGGTCTACCTTACAATATAAAGAGCCTGGAGGTGACTGTTGTTGTGATTTGGTGCTGTATAAATAAGATCAAATTGAATTGAACCATAACAGCCTGGCACCTCATACTCGTGCTGGTCTGCTTGGTCACAAACTGCTGGTCAGGACTGCAGGCAGGCCATTCTAACCTCCTCTCCCAAATTTCTTAGGTAGTCTCTGATAAACCCACACTATGGGGGTATGTGTTGTCATCTTGCAGAACCGAGTTCAGAACCAAACTGTGGAGATATGGAATTACCAGTTATTGAAATATCTTATCTCAACCTTTCTGCACTGAGATGTCTCTAGTAATGACAAACCATTTTGTCAGTAAAGGAGAGTTTTAAGTTGTCCAGAAACACATCAAGGACTTCAGACACATCGGCTGCATAGTATTAAATCCCGATTCTTTTGTCCCCATGACAGAACAGAGAAAACCGACTCATAGTGTGTTAAAATATTGATATTTCTTTTATTCAATCATCTTCCAGAAGAGAGAGACCCCTGCACAGCTCAAACGCCAGTTGCAAGAGCTCTAACATTAGAATCATAAACTGTGCCTCATATAGGTTTTATTTTGGTACTTTACACGTCACACATTCTCAAACATTGCTTATATGGCAAGTTCCTCATTTCAGTGTCTTATCTATTAATATGGCTGTGCACTAAAACTTCCTGTTTTTCAGTCTGGCTGAGCATTTAGTTTGGGAGTTAAAAGTGGCCTTGCTCTACAAGCCTTTATTATAAAAGTACATAAAACAATATAATAGGAAAATAAGGATACTAAGGATATTGATTTCATGACAATAGTCTGCTATTAGTGCTGAGTGGCAGATCAATAAAATCAAGCAAAAATAAAATAAAATGACAAATGAAAAGTGAAACTCCAAAGCTCTTGGATAGTCTGTACCTCAAGGTAATATTTGTCAGACAGTCCCATTAAAATGCTCCAAAGGCACCAACAGCACAAACATAGTTAAAAAGTCCAGTTGAGTAGCAGATAGCAGACGGGATCCAGCTTCAGCTCCCTATGTCAGCACATTTGTCAATCAAAGGGGCCACACAGCTATGCAACATTCAAAACTTTTATTAAGGGAAATCATCGATAGACACCAAAACTGGTCTTTGTACAAGACTGCCTTTGCAAGCTGTTAACTTGGACCAGATAGCTACGGAAAGTTAAACAGAGAGGAGATATAGAAGAGTAGGAACTATGGGAAAAAGAAGACAAAGGGCTAATGACAATGGTACCATTCACTAATGACAATGGTACCATTCACTGGAAGTTAAACGAGGAAAGAGCAGCTCACTGAATAATGGAAGCTCTCCAAAGCAGCTTGTGCTCATTGCAGCAATGATGGGATCCTTTCTAGGTTGTCAAAGTCACCACTTATTTGAGGCTTCTTCTAAGAGGAAAATTTGAAGTCTTTTTGGGACATCAGTGGTGGGTACCAACACAGTCTGTCTCTCTAAATTGGACCTCTAGACTGTTAATGCATATATGACTTTCCTTTGAGTAGAAAAGCACTATATAAGAACCCGTCCATTTAGGTTTTTGCTTGCAAAGTGGAACAGGCTCTATTTATTTTATTCAGCACATATCAGCAGCCATCTGTGTCTGTCTGATGCACCCACACATCATCTATGGGCTGCGAAACTTACATCACAGTGACCATTTTTCATGTTCAAGACTTTCATTTCATCACTTTTGTTTCATAGCAATAAAATTTAGCACAGAGTGAATCTGGTTCCAGGGTTTGGTTTAATGTGCATCTCTTCACCAGCAGTCTGGCTCCAATTACAAAGCCAGAATTCCTCACTAGCTTGTCCAGTCTCCTTGCATCCTTGTTTCTGATGCTGCCTCCCGAGCAGACTGCAGCACAGAACAGCACACTTGCCACCACAGACTAACAGAACATGTTCAACAACTTACTGCAGATGTCAAGAGATCTTAGCTTTCTCAACAAAAAAGGTGATTCTGCCCCTTTTGGTTTAGTTTGTCTGTATATAGGAACCAATATAGTTTTTTTAAAAATCTAGATGTAAACCTAGATAGTCTTTTTCTGCCAGGTCTTTTTGGAAATTTTAAACGTTGTTGGTGGTGATTTACAAAGTTGAAGTTTCTTCTGTGAGCACGAGCAGATTCTGTTAATCTTGTAGTCATGTCCAGGTAAGAACACGGAAGTTAAAACGACCAGTTTTACTTTATGTATGTGATAAAACTCACAATGTTCCTCTGAATGTAATATTTCCTCACATTTCCTTCTGAAAACATGCATTCTGCTTTGAGATGCGTGCTTTTTCAATACTAATTAGTACTTTGAAATGTAGAACCAAAAGTGCTCTTCACAAAAAACATTCCTAATTTCTATTTCGTGTCTGCCCACTTACTGCCTCCATTGTCATCAGCTGTCCTGTTCCTGTCACATCCAATCACAGTGTGAGAAACACTTCCACTACTCATTATTCTCATTATTAGGACAAGATGTTCCAATCTGACAAGCTGCAGCTTGGATAATTAAGTCAGATTCTCTGACAATTATAACACCAAGTGATATAAACTCCATACGCATTTTGAAATCCTCTTTTTATTATGTGGTAACAACTCTGAATGTTAAAGGAGAATAAAATGCTAACTGAGCAGTAGTTTCTAGTCGTCACTTTAATTAAGAAAAGCAACAAAAACACCAAACAAAAAACAACAACCCCCCCCCCCCCCCCCCCCCCATGTGATCCAAAGTCTGGAAACACTCAGCTAGCATGTGCTTACCAACGCAGGTTCTGTTTCTGATCCAGTAATAATGCCAAATGAAAAAACGATGTAATAATTTTATGTAATTATTCTGTTGTTCTAGTTAATGCTTTGAGACCCAATTTGATGACTAGCACAAAAGACAGAGAGCTCAGTGCTCTATTCAAGTTGTGCCAAATCACAACAACAGTTGTTGTTGTGATTTTATTATTATTGTTATTATTATTATTATTATTGTTATTTTTTATTATTATTATTATTATTATTATTATTATTATTTTTATTATTTTTATTATTATTATTATTATTATTATTATTATTATTATTTTTTATTATTATTATTATTATTATTATTATTATTATTATTATTTTTATTATTATTATTATTATTATTATTATTTTATTATTATTATTATTATTATTATTGTTATTTTTATTATTATTATTATTATTATTATTATTATTATTATTTTTATTATTATTATTATTATTATTATTATTATTATTATTATTATTTTTATTTTTATTATTATTATTATTATTATTATTATTATTATGTGTTGTTTGTGGGGTACATCCTAGTTCTTTTCAAATTGTGACTTGCTAAAAGCCACCATCAGATACTCCAGTCAGTGCTCCACCTGCCAATGTGGGCCCTCACCACTGGCAGGCACTTCAGATCCATACGGGCCAGAACAAACAGACTGAGGGACAGCTTCTTCTCCAAAGCCATCACCATACTTAACTCAAACTTGCACAAAAGT